>NC_090385.1:14732927-15092302 GCF_036365525.1 Heterodontus francisci
CCGCAAGGATCAGTGCTGGGGCTTCAGCTATTTACACTCTATATTAATGACTTGGATGAAGAGACAGACAGTAATGGATCTAAGTTTGCTGATGATACAAAGCTCTGTGGAAAGGTAAGCTACGGGGAGGATGTAGAAAGGCTGCAAAGAGATATAGACAGGTTAAGTGAATGGGCAACAAGATGGCAAACGGAGTATAATGCAGGGAAGTGTGAAGCTGTTCACTTTGGTCTTAAAAATAGAAAAGCAGAATATTTTTTAAAAGGTGTGAAACTGGTAAGTGTTGATGTTCAGAGAGACTTGGAGGTATTTGTATAAGGAATGCACAAAGTTAACAAGCAGGTGCAGCAGGCTATTAGGAAGGCAAATGGCATGTTGGTCTTTATTGCAAGGGGATTAGAGTACAGGAATAAAGAAGTCTTACTAAAATTGTGCAGAGCTTTGGTGAGACAGCAGCTGGAATACCGCGTGCAGTTTTGGTCTCCACATTTAAGAAAGGATATACTTCCACTGGAGTCAGTGCAGCGAAGATTTACTAGATTGGTCCCTGGGATGAGGGGATTCTCCTATGATGAGAGACTGAGTAAATTGGGCCTGTACTCTCTGGAATTTAGAAGAATGAGAGGTGATCTAATTGAGACATACAAGATTCTGAAAGGGCTTGATAGTGTAGAAGCTGAGAGATTGTTCCCACTGATCGGGGAATCTGGAACACGGGGACACAGTCTCAGGATAAGGGGTCAATCATTCAGGACTGAGATGAGGAGAAATTACTTCACTCAAAGGTTTGTGAATCTTTGGAATTCTCTACCCCAGAGGGTTGTGGATGCTCCATCACCGAATACATTTAAGGCTGGGATAAATAGATTTTTGGTCTTGCAGGGAATCAAGGGATATGGGGAGTGGGCAGGAAAGTGGAATTGAAGCCTGAGATCAGCCATGATCGTATTGAATGGCAGAGCATATGGTCTACTTCTGCTCCTATTCCTTGTGTTGTTATGTTCTATTCACCCTCTCTGCCTTGTTCAAGCGGGAGGGCCCCTTTTTACCATCGGAGATGAAAAGGACCTCTCGCCTTGCCCGCGCAGCTTGGAGAAGAGTGAGCAGGGAGGCATCGCTGCACTGTGGGGCCACCCTAGAGTACTCATCTGCCAACCTCTGCTTTTGATGTGGTCCTTTAAATGCAAAGGTGACTCCACCGTGTAACTGCTCTAACTTCTAGCTGCAAGGTTTGTCTTGAACATGTTTGAAAACCACTGCAGGACTAGTGAGAAAATCTGTGCTGTTGTCATGGTTTTTCAACTACTATACATCGACACATGTTCACGAACACTTTGCTTCTGCAGCAGCTGATCATATTTATTGGTGTAATATTTCTAGTTCGCGATGCAGCTAGAATATGAATATATTTTCCTGTTTTTTTTACAAAGATCGTTTAATTGCAGTTACATATATTTTTACATAACAGTTAGCAGAGAAATGAATACTAGAAGGACAAGGGCAGCAAATACATGGGAACATCACCACCTGCAAGTTCCCCTCCAAGTCACACACCATCCTAACTTGGAACTATATCGCCGTTCCTTCACTGTCGCTGGGTCAAAATCCTGGAACTCCCTTCCTAACAGCACTGTGGGTGTACCTACCCCACATGGACTGCAGCAGTTCAGGAAGGCAGCTCACAACCACCTTCTCAAGGGCAATTAGGGAAGAGCAATAAATGCTGGCCCAGCCAGCGACGTCCATATCCCTGAATACATTAAAAAAAAGATTCCAAATGCATATTAGTCTGTGGCTTTTCACAGTCAGATGATTAGAAGCTCGTAGAATGTAAATATTCTTCAATTATGGTTTTATTTCTGTTATGTATTTACCTTCTATGGTATATTTAAGTCTCACATCCTGGAATGTGCAAAATTAAGATTATTCACCTAGGTGCAGCACACCTACAAGAAGGAATGTTACACTTGAGTGGAAGAAGAGGATTGCATCTTCACAGGACACCGGGACACAGCAGGGTAAATATGTGGCAACTAAGTAGAAAGTGCTGGGGAAACTCCGCAGGTCAGGCAGCATCTGTGGAGAGAGAAGCAGAGTTAACTTTCAGGTCTGTGAACGTGGACAAGTTAACTCTGCTTCTCTCTCCACAGATGCTGCTTGACCTGCTGGATTTCTGCAGCACTTTCTGCTTTGCTGCCAGATTGACAGCAGCTCCACTCTTCAGCAGTCAGGTAAGTATTTCTTTGACAGCTGTCAGGAAGCAGGTGCTGAGGCGCTTTAAATAGGGCCCCAGCACCTGCTGCACAACTGTTAAAAGGTCTCACTGCGCCGAATGCCGCACCTCTCCACACGTAATATGGGGGGGAGGCGGTTGGCGCAGTGATGCTAATGAGTTCCCACGTGTAATATCGCAGGGGCTTGGCGGCGGCGGCTGAATGCGTACACCCCGTCGAGTTTAAAGGGCGCCGCCACGTAGTGCGGAGCCCAAATAAAATTCAGCCCTGCATCTCATCTCGTGAAAAGGAAAATAATAAACAGTGCATGGCTATACTAAACTGCGGTGTAAAGGGGACCATACGTCAGACTCCCTGCATGTTAAGTTGTCTAGCTCGCTCTCTCATGGCTTTAGATGGACTATTCAATTTTAATAAGAAAGCTGAGAAATACTTTAAAAACAATGGAGCAGTGGACGTTTGAACTTGGACAAAACTGCTAAGCAAACACATACACATTTGGGCTGGATTTTATGGGCCCCTTGAGATGGGGTCAGTAGTGGAGGCAGCGGGGAGCCCATCGAATTGTGATTGGAGGCGGAGGGCCCATCATCTCCCCGTCGCCAAGCAATTGTTTTGGTGGGATAGGCCAATGGCCAATGGGTGCCAGGTCCCTCCTCCGGGGGGTCCCTCCTCCATGGGTAATCTGTGGTCCATGGAGGACCCCAGCCGGGAATAATTCCACCTCCCTGGAACCCCCACCCCCCTGCACTTAACACCCACCCTCCCACTTCCCCTTGCCGGAGCCTTCTGGACTAGCGCTGGCAACCCCACCACCCTACCACTGGTCCGTGTCTCCAGCGCTGGGACTGGGTCCAAGGTCTCAGCAATACCAGTTGTGGCCACCACTCCTGGTTCTGCTGCCAATGCTGCTGAGCTGCTGGCCTGTCATTGGCCGACAGCTCTAGGAGGTGGGATCCCCGTCTTTAAAGAGACGGGGAGCCTGGCACCCAGCCCTTAAGTGCCGGAACAACGCAAGATCACGCTGGGGGGGGGCTCGAAATGGCCGAGGCGGAACTTCCCCTGCCATTTCTGCCAGGCGCCGGGAACCTTACTGAGACCATAGAGCCCATGTTTGAATTGAATAGCTTAGCCCTTCCTTCAAACATCTGGCCCTGGATATTACACCAATATTCTGGGACTACTGTATTCAATCAAATTGGGCCATTTTCTTTGGGTGAACCTTTTTTTTTTAACGCCATATGCCCTGTCACAAAAATGGCTTCATTCATGAAAAACAAAGGATTATTTTCACAAGTACTCATAAATCATAAAAGTGGAATGTAGGAGTAAAAAAGCCGTTAAATGGTATTCTCTTCCATGCAAGCCTCGAAAGAATAAAGGAGTTTTAATAAAAGCAAAATACTGCAGATGCTGGAAATCTGAAATAAAAGCAAGAAATGCTGGAAATACTTAGCAGGTCAGGCAGCATCTGTGGAGAGAGAAGCAGAGTTAACGTTTCAGGTCAGTGACCCTTCATCAGAACTGATTATTATAAAGAAGTATTATACATGTATTCTGCCACATATCGGCCAAAACTGCAGAGAAACCAGTAATAGTTTCCACTTTTGATGAGCATTGATGCATATGAAGCCTAACAGGAAACTGTATGACTTGATATACCTTGACTTGATAAAGGCATTTGACAAAGTTTCTTGTGAAAGGATAATATTTAAGTGCAAAGCTGTGGGAATTTGGGGGAACAGAAGGAAGTTATTTTGCCTCTTGAACCTGTTCCGCCATTCAACAAGATTATGACTGATCTGCAACCTAACTCCACATACCCACCTTAGCCCCATATCCCTTAATATCTTTGGCTAACAAAAGTCTATCAATCTCGGTGTCTTGAAAACATGCTATGTCGAATAATGAATTTTTTAATCCACCGGCTGGAAATCTGAATTAAATTTTTTTTTAAAGAAACAGATTAAAGGTGACTCTACTAGCAGCTAAGATGCCCACCCAATTTGCATCACTATACTCCACATTCCAACGCATTGAGGTAGAGACAAATTGTCTGCACAGTCCCAGCAAGAACAATGACCTGGAGAATCTGAGTGAACTACCTATTCTGTTCACATTAGCAAAACATTAGGGCCATCACTTGGGACACTAAAGTGGTGTAGATGAACCACTCAAACCTAATAACTTGAGCAATGTGATCCTGGTTGTGAGAAGGGAATTCCTAGACATGTACTGATTAAGTTGCAAGAGGGAATACATATTGGTAACCACCATGTTGAATCACTAGGTGATGGTTATCGGACAGGCCCATCATCTGTGTGCTTAAGCTGGTGTTTTCTCTGCAGCAAGCAGACACCGACAAGAGAAGACCCAAGTGGGGACTCTCCCCCCTGTCCCTCTCTCTCTCTCTCTCTCTCTCTCCAATCCACCTTGCAAGCTTCAAACTCTGCCTGCTAGCCGTAACAAACTAGGCCTAAAACTGCTTCAGACAGGGACCCTTTGATGGAAATTATCCACACCACTGTCTCTAGGAGAACCACTGAATCAGCCATCCACATCTTCAAACTGGATGCCTCAGGAGCACTGAATTCAGCCTGAGTCCAGATGAGTCACCAACCTCCACAGACTGTACATCCCTTTTCATTTCTCTGGACTCTAATTCACCCAATCTATCCTTCCCCACTTTGTAACCTATTTTTGTATATGTGTGTGTGCATGTGAAAGTTGGAGCGTAGTTTATGATTTTACTTAGCTCGGTTTAAGTACAATAAAGTTAAACTCTTTCTTTGCTAAACTCAAGAAAACCTGTCTGATTAGTTCTTTTTATGATCATAGCACGTAAATAGTTAAACACTCAGTGAATTGGCAAGCATATCTACTTTATGAAAGAAATAAACCTGTTGTGGTCAAACAAGGAGAGGGACAAGAGTGAAGCCCTTCGATCCCTCCTCACATGATCATAACATCAGTTTTAAAATTAGCTATTGATCTAGCATCAATTGCCTTTTGCAAAGAGAGTTCCAAACTTCTAGCATCCTTTGCATGTAGAAGTGTTTCCTTGTATCACTCCTGAAAAGTCTGGCTCTAATTTTTGCACTATGTCTCCTAATCCTAGATTCCCCAACTACGGAAATAGATATTCCTAATCCACCCTATCTGTTCCCCTTAATATCTTGCAAACTTTGATCAAATCACCCCTTAGGAATGAACAAGAAACTGGCTGAAGGGTAGAAGATGCTAGTGTTGCGACCAGGTGAGAAATGTGTCGAGGGATCCTTTGCTATCTTTACCTAGTCTTAGTGTAACAGAGTTTAATTTTGAACACACTGTGTTTTGAGCTCCCTTTTTTGTGAATCCTTGTTCACCCTTTTCCAATTATAAGACAAAGAAACCAATTCACACAGGCTTTCTCAGGTTTAAAGAAGAAAGATGAAATTTTCTTAAGACTTAAAACTCTAATACGGTTCACGCCTACGGATATACTATGCGCCCATGCACATGCGATATACACACAAATAGAAACAGAAAAGAGAAGAAAAGATAAGGTGGAACAGTTTGAGGCAATATCTTGTTATGGTGCTTCAAGCTCACCGTTTAGTCCTTTTTGTAAGTAGTCTTGTTTTCATCGGGGCCCAGTAGTCTTCCCAAAACCTTGTTCATGTCGGAAACTTTTCTCTCTTTGAGTTTCACGTGTTTTCACAAGATTCAGTTCTGTGGGAAGGAGATGGAAGCAGGCAACAGAGAGGTCTTCTTGCTTCAGTTCCAGGAGAGATCTTTACTCCTTGAGCACAATGCCCTGATTCAGAAGCTCAATGCATGTTTATCATTGTTATGACCCGGTGAGAAAGAGCTCTAAGGTTCCCTTTCAGCCTTCACCTGGTCTTACCATAACAGGGTTTAATTTTAAACACACTGTGTTTTTAGTTCCCCCTTGGTGAATCCTTGTTCGCCGCTTTCCAATTATAAGACAAAGAAACCAGCACAAATAGGTTTTCTTAAGGTTAAAGAGGAAAAGTTGAAACTTAAACTTAAACTCTAATTCAGTTAATGCCTACAGATACACGACACGCCCATGCTAGCATGAATACACAATACACATATGCAAATAGAGACAGAAAAGAGCAGAAGAAAAAATAAAGTGGAAAAGTTTGAGGCAATACCTGAAGAGTTTTTGTTATGGTTCTTCGAGCTTAGTGTAGAGTCCTTGATTGTCGGTAGATCTTGCTTTTCATTGGGGCCCAATATTCTTAAACCTTGTTTGCTGGAGAAGACTTTTCTCTCTTGGGGTTCATGTATCTTCAGTGGATTCAAAGGCTTGTGAGAAAGAGATGGGAGCAGACAGGAGAGAGATCTTCTCAGTCCAGGAGCAAACATACACTCTCAGTTCAAACTGTTTGTACAATACAGAAAACCTCAGGATGCAAAGCAGGTTAGTCACGTGACTAACTAGTCTGACCATGTCTTGGATTGTATTACCTTCACAGTCTCTGGAATGCTCCTCTTACACATAATACCTGGTGATCAAGGTCCACTGTGGGTTGAATGTGTCAGGGAATGGTCCTTTGTCCTTCCAATCACCATCTGTTAATATGCAAAAGTATTTTCCAGCCACGGCCGATCTGTTTAACATGTCATTTTCTCGTTCCAGCAACAGTTTAAAATCAATGTTCATGACAAAATTCATGTGCCTCATTCTTGGCAGGGGGGAGCCTAGCATGACAATCAGATTTACAGCTACCAAATGAGGAGACACAGTTAACCAGAGGAAGAGTCCAGAAGTTACAAAATAAGTTGGATAGAAGATATAAATAGGCAGAACGATGCCAGACAATTGAAAAGTGCTTTATATAGGATGGGGAAAATAGGTCACCTCCATACATCTTGCATGTTGCAGGTCAAGGCTTAAGAATTGAAGAAGAACCTCATCAACATTTCTTAAACAGGAACAAGATGTTCTGTAAATGCAGGCTCAGTGAACTAACATTGATTTCCTGGAGCAATTCTAGCAGCATGTCCCCCCCCCTACTACATTAACATTAATGCACCAAATTACCACACCTCAATGCTCAATTAACTGTGCGCTAAACCTTAGGAACAGAGGAAATTAGCTTCCATGTGTTTGATGGGCCTACTAATTCCTTTGGCAGTTTTGGTGGAGTGGAAGAAATGCTTACTGCAAAAGCTGAAGCACAACATTGAAACAGCCAAAACAATGAGCAAGAGTGAAGTTGATTCTCATTGTGTGGTGAAGAATTATTATGGGCTCTCTGGGGCATGCATTCTGCTCATAATACCTGAATTGTGATTACTGGGGTCCTTGGAATTTGCCTTTGTGTTAGAATGTGTCGTATTGCTATAATGCACTTCCATTCTTGTTACTATCCAAATGGTTTGTTACTAGGCTATATCTTTAAGCTTTACATTTAGTAGCTAGTTGGAGATGCAATTGTTTATGGTTGTCATCATTTCTCGAGGTGTCAAAATGTTTGTCATCAAATTTGGGACAAATAATATTATAGAGCTGGGTTGAATTTTCCAAGGCATTGTGTCAGTATACTTGGAATAGCATTTAAAGTTTGGTAGCTCTTCACGTTGAAATATATTCTGAATGCTGATTGTTCTGCAAGGATAGGTAGCAGAGTAACTTATATTTCATAAAGTAGTCATAGAATCATTTACAGCACAGAAGGAGGCCATTCGCCCCATCAAGTCTATGCAGGCTCACATAAAGCGATTCAGTCAGTCCCACTTCCCCACTTGATCCTCATAGCCCTGCAAGTCTATTTCATTCAAGTAGCCATCCAATTTCCTTTTGAAGCTATTTATTGTCTCCCCTTCCAGTACCCTTGTGGCAGCAAGTTCCAGGTCATTAGCACCTGCTGTATCAAAAGTTCTTCCTTATATTCACCCTGGAACTCTTGCCCAATACCTTCAATTTGTATCCCCTAGTCTTTGTACCATTAGTTAATGGGAACAGTTTTTTCCTTTTCTAACTTATCTAAGTCATAGTTTTGTACACTTCTATTAAATCTCCCCTCAATCTCCTTTGTTCTAAGGAGAACACCAGTTTTTACAACCTGACCTTATAACTAAAATCCCCCATCCCAGGAATCATTCTGGTAAATCTCCTCTGCACCCTCTCAAGGAGCATCATATCCTTCCTAAAGTGTGGTGACCAGAACTGGACGCAATACTCCAATTGGGGCCTAACCAGAGCTTTATAAATGTTTTGCATAACTTCCCTGCTTGTGTATTCAATGCCTCTATTTATGAAGCCCAAGATCCCAAAAGCTTTACTAACCACTCTCTCAATATGTCCTGCCACCTTCAAAGATCAATGCACATGCACCCCCAGGTCCTTCTGTTACTGCACACTCTAGAACTGTGCCATTTCTTCCTCTCCCAATTATTTCTGCCAAAATGCATCACCTCACCCTTGTCAATATTAAATTCCGTCTGCCACTTGTTTGCTCATTCTGCGAGCCTATCTATGTCCTGCAGCAGGCAGTTCACATCATCCTCACTGCCACACATCCAAGTTTGGTGTCATTGGCAAATTTTGAAATTTTACTTCGTATTCCAAGATCCAAATCATTTATCTATAGAAAAAAAAAGCAGTGATCTTAGCACTGATACTTGGGAACATCACTGTCGACCATCCTTCAGTCTGAAAAATAGCCATTAACCATGGCTGTTTTCCATCCTTAAGCCAATTTTTAAAATCCAATTGGACACTGACTCTCCTATTCCATGAGCCCCAATTTTGTTAACCAGCCTTTTATGTGGTACCTTATCAAACGCTTCCCTAAAATCGATATAGACAACATCCATTGCGTTCCCTTCATCAAACTTCTCTGTTACTTCATTAAAATATCAATTAAATTGGTCAAACCTGAAGTGCCTTTTACAAATCTCTGTTGGATCTCCTTAATTAACTTGAACCTCCAAGTTTCTGTTGACTTTTTCCCTGATTATTGTTTCTAAAACCTTACAAATTCAAAAAACATTTTTTAGAAGGTTTTAATTAATGCAGTTATTCCGGTTATATATTTACCCAACCAAGTGGCTAAGGAAAACACTAACTACTTTTCAGAAACCAATTTAAATACATTTCTTTTACTGTCACTGGAAAAAAGTCTGGCATTTTTCTTTCTACATCCACACACAGCACCCCTCGCAACTCTGTATCCTCTGACTCTGGACAATGCTAACGGATATTTGCTAAAAATGATACACTGGGAGGGGGAATTTTAAGGAGGTGACAGGGGTCTCAACCTGCGTTGCCTCCTTTGGAAAAGGCCTGCCGAATTACAAGCCAATCAGGCACTTAACAGGTCAACGGTGGGCCTTCCCAGGATCACTAAGAGTGGGAAGTCCCGATCTCCACGAGCTGCTGGC
Source organism: Heterodontus francisci (assembly GCF_036365525.1). Lineage (NCBI taxonomy): Eukaryota > Metazoa > Chordata > Chondrichthyes > Heterodontiformes > Heterodontidae > Heterodontus > Heterodontus francisci. The sequence goes on from NC_090385.1 coordinate 14,742,563, forward strand.
CATTCAGATCCTGGCAGCTCTTTTGCTCAGCAGCGCCACTGAGATGGTGGTGGCTGCTGCCAAAATGACACCTACAGGAGGCCCAGGATCGCAGAGCAACCCAAGATGTTTGGTGCTTAATTTTTTTATTTCTTTTGAATTCCAAGAGGTCTTAGGTATTTAATTCAGAGCACCAAAAAAAAAATCCATATTCACATCTGGACACCATAGAGACTGGGCCAAGTCTAGTGGGAAAGATATAGAGGAACAAATTTGCAAGGAAATTAGAGGTGCAAAAAATATAGTAGTGATAATGGGGGACTTTAATCATCCTAATATAGACTAGGATAGTAATAGTGTAAAGGGCAGAGAGGGTAAGAGTTCAGTTCAGGAGAATTTTTCAGATCATTATGTTTCCAGCCAAACGAGGAAGGAGACAATGCGGGGTCTGGTTCTGGGGAATGAGGTGGGTCAAGTGGATCAGGTGTCAGTAGGGGAACATTTAAGGAACAGTGATCATAATATCCTAAGGTTTAGGTTAGCTATGGAAAAGGACAATGAGCAATCCAGAGTAAAAATAATTAACTGGGGGAGGGCCAATTTCGATGGGGTGATAATGGATCTGGCCCAGATAAATTGAAATCAAAGGTTGGCAGGCAAAAAGTGTAAAGTATCAATGGGCTGCCTTTAAAGAGGATATAGTTTGTGTACAGTCAAGATACAATCCCATGAAGGGGGAAGGTAGGATAAACAAAGCCAGAGCTCCCTGGATGACAAAAGAGATAGAGAGTAAAATGAACCAGAAAAAGGGTGTGTATGACAGATGTCAGGCTGATAAAACAAGTGAAAACCAGGCTAAATATAGAAATTTCAGAAGAGAACTGAAAAAAGAAACCGCAAATATAACACCTCTGTTCAAGAAAGGAAGGAGACTGAAAGCAGGAAATTATAGGCCTGTTAGCCACATGTCTGTCATTGGGAAAATGCTGGAATCCATTATTAAAGAGGAAGTAGCGGGACATCGAGAAAATCACAATAAAATCAGGCAGAGTCAACATGCTTTTGTGAAACAGAAACTGTGCTTGACAAATTTATTACAGTTCTTTAAGGACAGAACAAGTGGGGTGGATAAAGGGGAACCGGTAGATGTGGTGTATTTGGATTTCCGAAAGGCATTGATAAGGTGTCACATAAAAGGTTACTACACAAGATAAGAGCTCATGGTGTTGGGTGGTGATATGGCATGGCTAATTAACTGGAAACAGAGAGGCGGGATAAATAGGGCATTTTAAGAATGGCAAACTGTAACTATGGAGTGCCACAGGGATCAGTGCTGGGGCCTCAACTATTTATGAGCTATATTAATTACTTGAAGGGACCAACTGTATTGCAGCTAAATTTGCTGCTGATGCGAAGAAGGAAAGCAAGTTGTAAGGAGGACACAAAGAATCTGCAAAGGGAAACAGATAGTTTAAGTGAGTGAGCAAAAGTTTGTCAGATGGAGGATAATGTGGGAAATGTGATGTTGTCCACTTTGGCAGTATCGAATATAGAATAGAAAAGCAGAATATTATTTAAATGGAGAGAGACTTCAGAATGCTGCGGTATAGAGGGACCTGGGTCCCTCTGTACATGAATCAAAAAAAGTCAGCATGCAGGTTCAGCAAGTAATTAGGAAGCCAAATAGAATATTGGGATTTATTGCCAGGGGGATGGAATATAAAAGTAAGGGAGTCTTGCTACAACTGTACAGGGCATTGGTGAGAGCGCTGCAAGAGTATTGCGTACAGTTTTGGTCACCTTATTTAAGGAGGGATATACTTCCATTGGAAGCAGTTCAGAGAAGGTTCACTAGGCTAATTCCTGGGATGAAGGTGTTGTCTTATGAGGAAAGATTTAGCAGGTTGGGCCAATACACATTGGAGTTTCGAAGATTGAGAGGTGATCTTGTTGAAAAGTATAAGATTCTGAGGGGCCTTGACAGGGTAAATGCTGAGAGGATGTTGCCCCTCATGGGGGAGTCTAGAACTAGGGGGCACAGTTTCAAATTAAGGGATCTCCTCTTAAAGACAAAGATCAGGAGCAATTTCTTCCCTCAGAGGGTTTTAGTGTTTGGAATTCTTTTCCCCAGAAAGCAGTGGATGTTGAGTCATTGAATATATTCAGTGCTGAGTTCGACAGATTTTTGATTGACAAGGGAGTCAAGGGTTATGGGGGGCAGGTAGGAAAGTGGAATTAAGGCCGCAAGCATATCAGCCATGATCTTATTGAATGGCGGAGAAGGCTCGAGGGGCCAAAGAGCCTACTCCTGCTACTATTTCTTATGGTCTTATGTAAATAGGAGAAGCAAAGAGATAGTGTGAGAAGAGACTAGCACCCTGAAAAGTGCCTCATCTACCTCAAATTAGTCTGGCAGGGTAAGATCTCTCAAAAAATTGAGCAACAGATGAAGCTAGCTATTTGACATGGCTACTATGCAGTAGCAACACAAGTAGTATTTTCCACTAACAAGATGGTGCCGTCAAGCCAAAAAGACATTCTGCCTACCACACAAATAAGTAATGTGGTAGATGAATTCCAGTGCCAGTGCAATGCCAGGTACATAGGCCATACATCCCAACTACTGGTGGATCATATCAAACAGCATGTTCCTTCGGCTGTTTGCAATAGGCAGAGTACAGACCGTACTCAACTATCCCGTGCTTGCAAAACTCAGAACACAATGTCTAATGTTAGATGTGATTCTGTGATTGGACAGCACTTACTGAATAATCCCGAGTGTGCTAAGAATTACGCTAACAATCAATTTAAGATTATCAGTTGGGCTGAAAATGTGATTCACTTATACTTGCTAGAAGCTACATATATTCATACACAGGGTAAAGGCCTGCTACCCGACCCGAACCCGATGGGACCCGATGATGTGTTGGGTTCGGGTCGGGTTGGGTCGCTCTTCCGGGTCCAGCTTTTGGGCTTGGGTTGGGCCGGGTCCGGGTTGGACACACACAGTAAGTCCTGCATTTTGCTCTTTTGGTAAGTGTCAAAAGTTGAAACGCCTACCTGAGCTGGGAGTCTGGGATGTCAAGGAGGGAAACTGATTCTGAGCAGCGAGCGACTGAGCATCTCCATGACATCATCGCGCTCATGCTGCAACTTCCTGCAGATTCGGAGTTGGAAGGTAAAGTGAACATTTCAGTAGTCGGGCCGGGCTCGGGTCAGGTTGGGTGCGGGAAAAAATGGAGGGGCTCAGGCTCGGGTCCGATGTGGATCTGTTGGGTTTGGGTCGAGTTTTGTTTCCCTGACCTAAGCAGGCCTTTAATGCAGGGACCTGTCCTCTGTAGGCAAAAGGAACATGTCCAGGCTTTGCACCTATTTTGAATTAGAATATGGGCGACAATAGTTCCCTGGTACATTGTCCATGGCAATGTCTCGACCAGAGTTAATGTACCAACCAATCTGCATCGTATTCTCATTCAGTATAAATTGTTGCTCCCTCTGAAATTTGGCATTTTTGTGTCTGTCCTGATTAGTGCAAAACAAAAAGTTTCAACAGCATGTCTCTTTTTTCAGCAATACTCAAGTTCTGTTTTACCAAACGACTGTTTGCTAAATAATTCAGCCTTTTCACCTTCACACTCTATGCAGAAGTAAATTCGCAAAGAAGAGTATTCCAACATTTAAATTTCCACTTTGTAATTTCACTCAATGCCCCCTTCTCCCTCTGTTATGTTTTGATGTAGCGTTTTGAATCTATCTTTCATATTCCATTTACTAACTGATAAACAACCATAAAACAGCTTTTCAGTCACCTCACTGCCAGACTGTAGGGCCACAGGATTTTATTAAAAGATATCAATTTGAAGCACACATGAATGTTTAGCAAGAACAAATTCTTCCATAGGATTCTTGAAATCTGTAGATTATTTCTGAAGCAATCTACACATAAACTAAAGGCTACCATCTAGTTCTATCACAACTTTTATATCACTGCAAAGTGATTGAACACTTGTCAATTTAACAAAGATGTGGCACTCTCACATGTAAGTCAGGTGGTTGTGGGTTCACTCGGGAACTTAAACGTATAACATGAGCTTATACTTCAGTGCTGTTCTGAAGGAGAGCTGCATTGTTTGAGATTTCATCTTTGAGATGAGACACTAACTGAGGCTCCATCAGTTTCTTCAGGAGAACTTGGGGAATTAGTCTGATGTTCCAGCATCTCAAACTACTACAACACATGAGCTCTCACTCACTCTGACAGTTGTATCCCCTGGTTTTGGATTTCCACACAAGTGGAGCAGTTTCTCTATGTCTACTCTATTAAACTCTGAGTCTTTTAATCTAAGGACGATTTGCCAATCTAATCTATTGTTATGACCATCGCAGGAGTTGTCGTCTTCTTCGGCCTCCTTGTCTCGGGAGACAATGGGTAAGCACCTGGAGGTGGTCAGTGGTTTGTGGAGCAGCGCCTGGAGTGGCTATAAAGGCCAATACTAGAGTGACAGTCTCTTCCACGGGTGCTTCAGATAAAATTGGTTGTCGGGGCTGTTACACAGTTGGCTCTCCCCTTGCGCTTCTGTCTTTTTTCCTGCCAACTGCTAAGTCTCTTCGACTCGCCACACTTTAGCCCCGCCTTTATGGCTGCCCGCCAGCTCTGGCGATCGCTGGCAACTGACTCCCACGACTTGTGATCAATGTTACAGGACTTCATGTCGCGTTTGCAGACGTCTTTAAAGCGGAGACATGGACGGCCGGTGGGTCTGATACCAGTGGCGAGCTCACTGTACAATGTGTCCTTGGGGATCCTGCCATCTTCCATGCGGCTCACATGGCCAAGCCATCTCAAGCGCCACTGACTCAGTAGTGTGTATATGCTGGGGATGTTGGCCGCCTCGAGGACTACTATGTTGGAGATGCGGTCCTGTCACCTGATGCCAAGGATTCTCCGGAGACAGCGAAGATGGAATGAATTGAGACGTCGCTCTTGGCTGACATACGTTGTCCAGGCCTCGCTGCTGTAGAGCAAGGTACTGAGGACACAGGCCTGATACACTCGGACTTTTGTATTCCGTGTCAGTGCGCCATTTTCCCACACTCTCTTGGCCAGTCTGGACATAGCAGTGGAAGCCTTTCCCATGCGCTTGTTGATTTCTGCATCGAGAGACAGATTGCTGGTGATAGTTGAGCCTAGGTAGGTGAACTCTTGAACCACTTCCAGAGCGTGGTCGCCGATATTGATGGATGGAGCATTTCTGACGTCCTGCCCCATGATGTTCATTTTCTTGAGGCTGATGGTTAGGCCAAATTCATTGCAGGCAGCCGCAAACCTGTCGATGAGACTCTGCAGACACTCTTCAGTGTGAGATGTTAATGCAGCATCGTCAGCAAAGAGGAGTTCCCTGATGAAGACTTTCCGTACTTTGGTCTTCGCTCTTAGGCAGGCAAGGTTGAACAACCTGCCCCCTGATCTTGTGTGGAGGAAAATTCCTTCTTCTGAAGACTTGAACACGTGTGAGAGCAGCAGGGAGAAGAAAATCCCAAACAGTGTAATGCATGGTTAATTCAGTCCCACTACTCCACAGGCCACAACATATTAGTAAAGTTTCCTATCTACTGGAAAATAGCCAAATTAAACACTCTATCTGACCACAGAATAAAGCACACCAAACCAGCAACAACATTAACTATTTATTAATAAACTAAGTGTTAAACAATAATGAGATAACTCTATATGTGAAAGGATTCTTTTGAAACTTCTTATTCTTCCTCACCCTTATGTGCACACAGATGCATTCAAAAAAAAGAAACTGGTTATCCGGGAGAAAAGGATGTTTTCGTTTACAACTGTTTCTTAGGAATAATAAAATAATTTGATTGTCACGTTCTGGTAGGATATTTCCGGGTCAGTGAGGTGTCCCAGTGTTGAATGGTCAGATGCCACTTGAAGTCTCTCCAGGCAGCTGGTGAACAGTCTGTGATGGGCAGGCATTAACTTTGTCTTCAGTAGGTGCCACACAGATCTTTCAGCAAAGGGTCTAGCAACAGGTCTACTTGGGTTTTGAAATAGCAATCTAGCAATAGAAGCTTTCTTGAGTTTTCAGGATCTCCCAAACATAGGCAACAGGAATCGCTCCTGGGGCAGAGATTTTTCAGAAACTGGAGGCAATAGGAATCTGCTGCCTTTTAAATTGCAGGGCTTCCTCTCAGCAAAGGAGCCTTTCTCTACAAAGAGTAGCAACACTTTTCCTGGGTCTTTTTCTCTTCAGGGGTCTTTTCTCTCTCCAGGCAGACCACAGCCACCACCTCAAATGTAGAATTTCTTTTTACAAGAGAGGCAAACTTTTTTCAGGGAGAGGTCTTTTATCTGGTTTGCAAAAATCAGATCCCAGCCAGTTTGTTCTGCCTCCTGCCTGTCCAGCACTGGTCTCCACAATGCAAAAGTGAAACCATAACTCGTAACAATAAGTCATGTGACCTGTCATTCCCCTTGCTGTTGTTTGAAACAGGTGCCTTGCTGTCTGTCCCACTCAGTTCAAACAGCAAGTTTCAGCATTCAACGTTCACAGAAAATCCTTTCTGTCAGTTTTCAAAACACACAGAGCTCCAAGCTTTCAAATTAAAAAAACCTCTTGTGACACTATATATAAATAAAATCCTGAAAGCTTGTATTTGAATTGAATGTCTGTCCCTCCCTCTAAGATACCGTGCAAGACTGCAACTGTAGTATAATTTGAATCTGGTGACTGCATATCGCACAACACTGCCAGACTGTGTTGGACTAGATTATGGCTTCTGCAGAGAAGTCTATCAACAGATGGAACTTACTTCATTCCACAGGATGCAATGAGTTTGATGTGTTAAGTAGACTTTTCTCAAGTCAAAGACTCTTTGACTCTTACTTTCACTTAGTGACACATTGAAATCCGACACTGCTGGTATTTGAACTCTGTCATACTGTATGAGATCTTTTGGGTCTCCTTATCTCAAGAGACAATGGATACGCGCCTGGAGGTGGTCAGTGGTTTGTGAAGCAGCGCCTGGAGTGGCTATAAAGGCCAATTCTGGAGTGACAGGCTCTTCCACAGGTGCTGCAGAGAAATTTGTTTGTCGGGGCTGTTGCACAGTTGGCTCTCCCCTTGCGCCTCTGTCTTTTTTCCTGCCAACTACTAAGTCTCTTCGACTCGCCACAATTTAGCCCTGTCTTTATGGCTGCCCGCCAGCTCTGGCGAATGCTGGCAACTGACTCCCACGACTTGTGATCAATGTCACAGGATTTCATGTCGCGTTTGCAGACGTCTTTATAGCGGAGACATGGACGGCCGGTGGGTCTGATACCAGTGGCGAGCTCGCTGTACAATGTGTCTTTGGGGATCCTGCCATCTTCCATGCGGCTCACATGGCCAAGCCATCTCAAGCGCCGCTGACTCAGTAGTGTGTATAAGCTGGGGGTGTTGGCCGCTTCAAGGACTTCTGTGTTGGAGATATAGTCCTGCCACCTGATGCCAAGTATTCTCCGAAGGCAGCGAAGATGGAATGAATTGAGACGTCGCTCTTGGCTGGCATACGTTGTCCAGGCCTCGCTGCCGTAGAGCAAGGTACTGAGGACACAGGCCTGATACACTCGGACTTTTGTGTTCCGTGTCAGTGCGCCATTTTCCCACACTCTCTTGGCCAGTCTGGACATAGCAGTGGAAGCCTTTCCCATGCGCTTGTTGATTTCTGCATCTCGAGACAGGTTACTGGTGATAGTTGAGCCGAGGTAGGTGAACTCTTGAACCACTTCCAGAGCGTGGTCGCCAATATTGATGGATGGAGCATTTCTGACATCCTGCCCCATGATGTTCGTTTTCTTGAGGCTGATGGTTAGGCCAAATTCATTGCAGGCAGACGCAAACCTGTCGATGAGACTCTGCAGGCACTCTTCAGTGTGAGATGTTAAAGCAGCATCGTCAGCAAAGAGGAGTTCTCTGATGAGGACTTTCCGTACTTTGGACTTCGCTCTTAGACGGGCAAGGTTGAACAACCTGCCCCCTGATCTTGTGTGGAGGAAAATTCCTTCTTCAGAGGATTTGAACGCATGTGAAAGCAGCAGGGAGAAGAAAATCCCAAAAAGTGTGGGTGCGAGAACACAGCCCTGTTTCACACCACTCAGGATAGGAAAGGGCTCTGATGAGGAGCCACCATGTTGAATTGTGCCTTTCATATTGTCATGGAATGAGGTGATGATACTTAGTAGCTTTGGTGGACATCCGATCTTTTCTAGTAGTCTGAAGAGACCACGTCTGCTGACGAGGTCAAAGGCTTTGGTGAGATCAATGAAAGCAATGTAGAGGGGCATCTGTTGTTCACGGCATTTCTCCTGTATCCGACGAAGGGAGAACAGCATGTCAATGGTCGATCTCTCTGCACGAAAGCTACACTGTGCCTCAGGGTAGACGCGCTCGGCCAGCTTCTGGAGCCTGTTCAGAGCGACTCGAGCAAAGACTATATGTATGAGATACATACAGTAAATAGTACATGATCAGTGTGTTGCTCTGAAATCTTATGCCCTTACCAATACCCATTTGTAGAGTGATGATATCAAGTGAAATGAAACCTGAAAAATCCAATCCCAACAGAACATTCTGTCATATTTGCCTGGCCTTATTCAATAACATTGAACTGGAAACTTGCACAATTGTCACAGTCATTTAAAAATTATTAAAGTGGAGAAGTCTTTCAGTCATTTATTTTTTCTTGTGCAATGTGAACACTTGCAATTGGAAATACCAAGATAATGAAACTTTTGTCAATTACATTATCCACAAGTGACACTAAAAAGAAGTTTATATATATATATATATATATATATATTTATAACATTTCATAGTATTTGCTGTGTTAGGCTTCAAAGGTACAAATTGTTCTTTCACAAACATCTATAATTTGAGTTTAAGAACCATAAAATAACTCTGCTAATTACAGGAACCTCACTTCCCTGGCATTTTATTGAACTGCAGTTGAACAGTTTTCTTCCAGTAATGCTACCTTTTAAAATCAATTACATTCTTCAAAGAAATGGGGAGTTATTTGGAGAGCAGGCCTGCACACATATTCAGTTCCTATTTTAAAGTCTTATATCCTACACTTATTTTGATAGTTCCATATTGAATTTCTGTGTCCATTTTTTAAAATCAGCAACAATTTAATCCTGCAATTATACATCCAGCCAGTGTTGGCACTGCAGCTCCCCTGGGTGGAATGCAATGTCAGCATGAGAAATGAAACAGGAGGTGCATGCAGATATAACCTGCTTAATCAGATACAGAAGAAATGCCGCGAACAACAGATGCCCCTCTACATTGCTTTCATTGATCTCACCAAAGCCTTTGACCTCGTCAGCAGACGTGGTCTCTTCAGACTACTAGAAAAGATTGGATGTCCACCAAAGCTACTAAGTATCATCACCTTATTCCATGACAATATGAAAGGCACAATTCAACATGGTGGCTCCTCATCAGACCCCTTTCCTATCCTGAGTGGTGTGAAACAGGGCTGTGTTCTCGCACCCACACTTTTTGGGATTTTCTTCTCCCTGCTGCTCTCACATGCGTTCAAGTCCTCTGAAGAAGGAATTTTCCTCCACACAAGATCAGGGGGCAGGTTGTTCAACCTTGCCCGTCTAAGAGCGAAGTCCAAAGTACGGAAAGTCCTCATCAGGGAACTCCTCTTTGCTGACGATGCTGCATTAACATCTCACACTGAAGAGTGTCTGCAGAGTCTCATCGACAGGTTTGCGGCTGCCTGCAATGAATTTGGCCTAACCATCAGCCTCAAGAAAACGAACATCATGGGGCAGGACATCAGAAATTCTCCACCCATCAATATTAGCGACCACGCTCTGGAAGTGGTTCAAGAGTTCACCTACCTAGGCTCAACTATCACCAGTAACCTGTCTCTAGATGCAGAAATCAACAAGCACATGGGAAAGGCTTCCACTGCTATGTCCAGACTGGCCAAGAGAGTGTGGGAAAATGGCACACTGACACGGAACACAAAAGTCCGAGTGTATCAAGCCTGTGTCCTCAGTACCTTGCTCTATGACAGCGAGGCCTGGACAACGTATGTCAGCCAAGAGCGACGTCTCAATTCATTCCACCTTCGCTGCCTCCGGAGAATACTTGGCATCAGGTGGCAGGACCGTATCTCCAACACAGAAGTCCTCGAAGCGGCCAACATCCCCAGCTTATACACACTACTGAGTCAGCGGCACTTGAGATGGCTTGGCCATGTGAGGCGCATGGAAGATGGCAGGATCCCCAAAGACACATTGTACAGCGAGCTCGCCACTGGTATCAGACCCACCGGCCGTCCATGTCTCCGCTTTAAAGACGTCTGCAAACGCGACATGAAGTCCTGTGACATTGATCACAAGTCGTGGGAGTCAGTTGCCAGCGTTCGCCAGAGGTGGCGGGCAGCCATAAAGGTGGGGCTAAAGTGTGGCGAGTCGAAGAGACTTAGCAGTTGGCTGGAAAAAAGACAGGCGCAAGGGGAGAGCCAACTGTGTAACAGCCCCGACAAACAAATTTTTCTGCAGCACCTGTGGAAGAGCCTGTCACTCTAGAATTGGCCTTTATAGCCACTCCAGGCGCTGCTCCACACACCACTGACCACCTCCAGGCGCTTACCCATTGTCTCTCGAGATAAGGAGGCCAAAGAGAATACATTAATAAATATTTTTGGATATATCTCTGGGTCCAGTTTTTTAAAAATTTGTGATTAAAAGTTTACCCACAACAACTCAAAAATAATACATGTATGTCTGAAGGAGAGTTTTCTGGCATCACACCAATTTCTGTTTTGATGATTTAGTAACTTTTTATCATTTTGATTAGTGCCAAGAGGTGATGCGTGCTTCTATTGATTTTAACGGATATAATTTTCCCAGTCCAGTGGAGGCAGCTTTGGAGGCGGAGGGTGGGGGAGGGGGCAGGAAAATTAGAAAGGGAAAGCATCAAACTGGTTCCCTAATATGTTTCTGCCTCCTCGGGCTTTTCCCGAGGTGGGTTCGCAGTGGTGATGGCAACCTGCCCGGCAGCGGCAGGGATCTAATTAAAGCATTTAAAGGGACAGTTAGCGCTGATTTTACCACAGCAATGGAATCGTTCAAGTGGCGCATGCACCCCCTCCTCTGTCAGCACCCTAGCAACTTAAAGGAGGCAGCGACATAGCAGGAGGTCGGAGATGCGATCAATTTGAAGGATTTTAAATACGCACCTGCAAAAAATGGCAAGGATGCTGCCTTTCCAGGTCAGAGGCGTGCTATTGCGTCAGGTTCTCCTGGAGACTGATGTCTCTGACAATGCTGGGACTGATGCAATGGCAGCCTCTCCCCTGGTACAGATGGCGCCTCCATTGAGTTCCTGCCTCTGCTACTGCTTGGTCTTTAGCAGTACTCTCACTGCTGACAGTGTAAATATTGCTGTCCGGCTAGCCTAGCAACGGGCTGTGATGTGCCAACTCCCACCTCTGGAACCGACCCACCAGCCTTAAATCGATGGTGAAGCTGGAAGGGGACTGTTAATAGGCCATTTCCCATAAGATTTTGCCAGCAAGCGCGCTGCTGCAACGAACGGAATTGGGACCCAAAATTTACTAAGTGTGTTATATGATCGCTTAAGAGTGACATCCCTTTGGGATCGCAGTACGCTAATGAGTTAAGTACCAGGATGTAGTCATGTGACTACAAACCTGAGTCGCTCTGCAGCTGTGACACCTAGAGGAAGGTTCTGTGAATAGTTTGCTCTGTTCTGTACATACTAGTGTAGCTGTTAATAAACCTGTTCGAGATCTTCAGAAAACTGGGCTCCACGCTTCTCATTTATGTTGTTCAAGACGACATAAAGAATTTATTATATGGTGGCAGCTGTGGTGAAAAGACAAAGTCTAAGTTGAAGACCACAGGTAAAACAGCTCTGAAAAAGACCCTATATCTAAAATACAGAACATTCAAAAGAAATACAGGCCCAAACAGTGGAAAGAAGAAAGAACAAAGAATTTACCTCCAGCTGTCCAAGACAGAGCTCAGAATGACAGGCTGCAAATCAACTCCTGGATTGGGTGAGTCATTGTGCCGACGGTCAAAGAATCCCCGTTTTAAAAGAAAACAGCTTTGAAGTCCTTGAAAATTTGATTTCTTTTCAAAGGCTCCACACAATAAGAACAAGGAAGACCCGATTCTCTCCCAGGCTGATCGAGGTCCATGCCGTTACAGGAAACGTCCAAAAGCAAAAAGCACGGAGTCTCCATTCACACAGCCAAAGTTAAAAGAAAATCATTAAACTACTCGAGCATGAAGAACATAAACAAACTCTTTAAAAAAAAAACAATTGAACTGCTTAATAAACAGCTATGTAAATGGATAGGCTTAAGTGCTGAAAGCAGAATAAACACAACACTATCAAACACTTGTTCCTCTCCATCCAAGCAGCTAGTCTAAATAACAGAGAACTTATTAAAGGGTAAACAATGCAGAGCCATAGACCAAGTCTTAAAGCAAATTTTAACCAAAAGAAAAGCAAAAAGATGGATACCAAATTTCCCAGCATGAACTGGAAGGCCATTGATATCCTATCCGAGTTCCAACTTTTTGAACAAAGAATGTAGTTATGCTTCACAGACCAAGGGATTGTAGAACCAGAGAAGCAAGCTCTAAAAATACTGATAGCAGTTGGAAATGAGGGATTATACAGAATCAATACCTCTGGCTTATCTGAAGAGGACCAGAAAGATCCCACAAAGATATGGAAAGTGCTAGAAGATCAGCTGTGATTAAGAATGAATTTTAGAACTCACCTCCTGGAATTGATGTCCTGCAGGCAACAGCCACAGGAATCAATAGATCAGTTGGTCGGTAGATGCCGTATTCAGGGCAACAAATGTGATTTTTCAGAAACTGTGCTGTCAGAGTGACTAATGATGCTGGTGATTGTCTCAATGCCCACTGAAGCATTTCAGAAAGACCTCTTGGGAAAAAGAAAGGTCAAGGCATTGATGCTGCGAGAAGATGGCAGGAAATATGAAGCCATTGTAGCTGGACAACTGCATCGGCATGCACTAGTGGTAGCCAACAGTATCGGCACGGTAACCAGGTCACAAAAAGCAAGCAAGCTATGTGGTAAGTACTGTCTGTCCCACTCACCGCAAAGTTATCCTGCATTTCGAGATCTGTGCCAGGCATGTGGTGCAAAAGGACACTGGGCCTGCCTATGCAAGAAATCTGGCTCCAAAGTTGCAGCCAGATGTCACAGTAGGACACAAGTAAACAGAAGACAGGTGCAGCAACAAGGCAATGGCAGCAAGGAGAGCTCCAGAGACCTGCGTAAATGCAAGCCAAGACACAAAGTCCATATGAAACAGACCTGAGACAAGACGAGCAGACGTTTCACATTGTGACCCTGACACATTGTGTTGATGAAGTCAAGCAACTGGAAGCTTTCATTGCCATTAACATTACATGCCCAAAGAAAGTTGGCAAACACACTCACGGATAAGATTGACACCAGAACTCGTGCAAATATCCTACCAGTCCAAATCCTGAAAGATGTGTACCAGAGTTATTGGGAATCATTGATACAAACGACAAATGCAACATTATCTGCATATAATGGGTCACCCATCCCTTGCAGTGGCACATTAACAATGCATTGCAGATATGGCAAGTTGGCATGGAAACTCCAAATATTTTACCTGGTAGACATGACTGGACCAACAGTGGCAGGACCACCAGTGTATAAGGACCTCAACATTGTGACTATCCACGAGATCATATGGGTACCAATTACAGCAGAGGAGACCAAGGGTACCCGAGGCCAATCAAGACCCTTAAGTGGCCACTTAACAGCCACTTAAGGGCCCTCGCCCTCCTCCACGGGTATTTTACCCATGGCAAGCGGGTGTGCTGGGGACGTGGAAGGCCGCCCAGCGATAGCTGCCGGCCTTTCCGCGTCCCGGGGTGGGGGGGGCATGGCAGTCGGGCAGAGGGTGCCTGATTGAAGGCCGGCCCCGCCTCCCAACCCACCACCCCCAGAACCCAAGACAACCCCCCCCCCCTTCCCCCAAACGATCACTCCAGCCTCACCAGCGAAGGACCGATCCCTCTGGTGAGGCATGCCCCTACTTACCTTCCATCCTCAATCCATGGCGTCGGCTGGGCTGCAGTAGCCAGCAGTGGCCACCACTCCCGGTGGCACTGCTGGGACTAAGAGCTGCCAGCCCCCTGATTGGTCGGCGGCTCACTGAGGCAGGACCTCCCTCAAGTGGGTGGAAGTTCCGCCTCGGTACAATTAAAGCCCGGGAACACGTAAAATACGGGACGGATCCCCGAGCTAAATAGAAGCAGGTTCGCCACCGACTTTCACATTGGAGTCCGGCTCCCATCCATCCACCGTAAAATTCCGGCCAACATTTCAGGTCTGTGACCTTTCATCAGATATGGGAATGGGACTCGATGTGGGCAGCAGAGTTTTGGATGCCCTCAAGTTTACAGAGGGTAGAATGTGGGAGACCTGCCAGGCGTGCGTTGCAGTAGTCAAGCCTAGAGGTAACAAAGACAAGAATGAGGATTTCAGCAGCTGATGAGCTGAGATAACGATGAATTTGGGTGAATTTATGGAAGTGGAAGTAGGTAGTGTTACGATCAGGTGAGGAGGGGTCGAATGGCTCTTTACTCTTGGAGAAGAGAGGTAGAGAGTCGGAGAGGTTTAGTGACGGAATTCCAGCGCTTAAGGCCTTGGCAGCTGAAGGCAGGGCCACCAATGGTGGAGTGATTAAAAACTGGGACGTGCAAAAGACTAGAATTGGAGGAATGCAGATATTTTGGATGCTGTGGTCATTACAGGTGCAGGGGGAGGTCTCTCACAGGATCAATCGCGGGCCCACCCCCCACACTTTCCCACCCTGACCCCACCACGTTGGCCTGGACGTGTTTCAGGCTGATGTGGGCTGCCACATTGCTGACTGGAAATCCTAGTTGCCACAGGAATGGGGCCTTAATAGGTTTCATAATTACATTAAATTTCCCTCAATTGGCTGCCCGCCACTTGTGGATGGGTAGTCATTCGTTACCCAACCTGACCTCTCTGAAGATTGGGATCATGGTGCCATACCAGCACAATGGCTGGTGGTGCCAAATTGCAATCTTGCCCACTTCCATTCCTGATGCTGACCTTCTTTAAAAATTTGGCCCAGGATCCGGGCAGCAGAGCTTTGGATGACTTCAAGTTTAAGAAAGGTTGAACATGAGAGGCCAGCCAGGAGTGGATTGGAATAGTCAAGTTTAAAGGTGAAAAAGGCTTTGGTGAGGGTTTCAGCAGTAGGTAAGCTGCTGTAGGGACAGACTCAGGTGATGTTTTGGAGTTGGAAATAGGAAGTCTTAGTGATGGCGCAGATATGTGGTCGGAAGCTCATCTCAAGGTCAAATACGACACCAAGGTTGTGAACAGTCTGGCTCAGCCTCAGGCAGTTGCGAGGGAGGGAGTCAGCTAGGGAACTGAGTTTGTGGCAGGGACCGAAGGCAATAGCTTCACTTTTCCCAATATTTAGTTGGTGAAAATTTCCACTCATCCAGAACTGGATGTTGAATATGCAGTGTGACAATTTAGAGACAATTTAAAGACAGATTCTAATCAATTTACCATTGGAAGTCTTCAGCTGTTTGAGCCCTAAGCTTTTGAACCCCTCCCTAAACCTTTCCATCTCTCGACCTTGAATGGTCCTTAAAACATCTCTTTAACCTAGCTTTTTGGTCACCCGTTCTGTTATCTTCTTGTGTGATTCAGTGTCAAATTTTATTTGAAAACGTTTCTGTGAAGTGTTTTGGAGCGTTTCATTACATTAAAGGCACTAGATAAATGTAAGTTCTAGTACAGGAGTAAGGCAACTGCAATTTATAATTTTGCACATACAGTTCATCAAAGCTGTCACCAGCCTTTGTCTCGCACTTACAACATACCTAAAATAGACAAAGACCCTGGTACTGAATGATAACAATCAAACTTCTGATGCCTTTTGGTAACAGCATCTGTTCCAGTGTTGACTAACATCACTCAATTATTTTTTCAACCAAAGCTGACAGCCATTGGCAAGAATCAATTGAAAATCAATTGATCATGTTCAGCATTTTAGTTTGAAGGTATAATAATTTTCAGTAATGCCAAAAGCTTAAATAACCCATTGGTGATTCTAACTTTTCCTAAGCCTTGAGTAAGAATATTGTAGTAGGACTGTTTTTCAATGTAACCGCCCTAGGTACATCTTTTAGAAGATGCAAAAAATGCAATTCTTCTCCCAAATAAATACCTTATATCATTTTGCAAGCTTAAAAACTTATATCTGCAGCACTTTACAGAGTTAAATTCTATAAGGCGGCACAGTGGCGCAATGGTTACCACCGCAGCCTCACAGCTCCAGCGACACAGGTTCAGTTCTGGGTACTGCCTGTGCGGAGTTTGCAAGTTCTCCCTGTGTCTGCGTGGGTTTCCCCTGGGTGCTCCGGTTTCCTCCCACAGCCAAAAGACTTGCAGGTTTATAGGTAAATTGGCCATTGTAAATTGCCCCTAGTGTAGGTAAGTGGTAGGAGAATGGTGGGGATGTGGTAGAGAATATGGGATTAATGTAGGATTAGTATAAAATGGGTGGCTGTTGGTCGGCACAGACTCGGTGGGCCGAAGGGCCTGTTTCAGTGCTGTATCTCTAAAATAAGAAAATAAGGTTTACTGAGTCAGTAAGGAAAATGATTTTTTTTCGCAAACTCTCCCAATGATATTTTCGTTCTTTCCAAAATAATGAACTACAGGCAATGTCTCGGGGGTTTGTTTTACTAAAGGCTGATCTTAGCATTTGTTTGGTCACAGTTTTGATAAATAGAGCGCCTTCTGGTGCAGGTGAGGTTTCCTGGATCAAGATAGTAATGACAGCATACACACGAAATGTAGCAAAAGATACCATTGGTGCCTCAGAAGAGAGGGATGGAGCAAAGTTCACTCACCAATCACAAATTGGGAAAAGCAAGAACTTATATTTATATAGTGCCTTTCACAACCTAAGGACACCCTAAAGTGTTTTACAGCTAATGAAGTACTTCCAAATTGTAGTCACTGTTGTAATGTAGAGAAATGCTGCAGACAATTTGTACACAGCAAGATCCCACAAACAGCAATGAGATAATGACCAGCTAATCTGTTTTTCAATGTGAACTCTCTTGCTTTGCTTTGAACAGTGCCATGGAATCCTTTGCATCCACATGCAAAGGTTGACTGAACCTTACTTTAACATCTCATCCAAAAGGCAGCACCTTCAACAATCAGCACTCCCCCTACCGCACTGGAGTGCCAGCCTAGTTTATGTGCTGCAGTCTCTGGAAAGGGACTTGAACGCGCAACCTTCTGACTCGGAGGCAAGAGTGTTACAAACTGAACGAAGGCTAACACCTTGGGTTGTGGGGGGTGGCTAATGGCGAGAATGAAGAGGTAGATTTTGAAAAAAGTGTTCCAAGTGGGAAGAGTTGAAACAAGGCAAAGAGATTTAGGGAAAGAGAGGTCGAAGGCTTTGATGTCAGCAGTTGAGAAGAAGGGAAGGGCGATGCTCAGCAGTGCATATTCTGAAGAACAACGAGCACTCGGAAATCAGCCATATCTCCCATTGTGGTGCTCATAGTTGGAAGAACTGGTAGGCCTCCTGCTTGCAGGACCTTGCAGAGGTAGGATGCAGTGAGATCATGCAGGACCTGTATATGAGAACAATAATTTTGAAATCAAAGCATTCAGAAATGAGGAGCCATTGGAAGTTGGTGAGGACAGGGTTGATGAATGATCAAGAATATGGGATAGGATGCAGGAAGGCACAGTTCAGAATGAGTCAAGGATTGATGTTGGCTGGAGGTTGGACTGGTGAGAATTTGGCACTGAACATGACAAAAGCGAGCATGAGGGAGTTAGTGACAGTAACAGTGATGCAGAGGTGGAGGCAGGCAACATTGCACAGGTGGAATAAGGCAATCTTGGTGATTGACTAAATATTTGAAGCTCAGCTTAATATTGAACAAACCAAATGGAAAGTGAACTCTTGGGATTCAGAGGAATCAGTTTCTTACCTATTGCTCTGGCCTTTTAAACCACAAGAAGCAGGTCAGAGCTCAGTTCAATTTCACCTCTGCAAAATATATATATATATATATTTAATTTTGCTGGGCCATGCAAGCATCTTAGTTTGATAAATGATCTAAAATCATGTTTTTCATTCCTCTCAATAAACTGATTTATAAATTCTGTTTGTCGAAGAGTAGTTGTAGATTTTTCATCCTGCAGCTTTATTGCTTTCTTTGGCCAATGTGAGTCTTTCCTTTGTTTTATATGGAGCAGCCACTGTTTGGGTATCTATAATTTATTTTAATTTGAGTTAAATCAGGAAACACATTTGATGATTAAAAACTAATCATGTTATTGTGATGGACAACGTGCATCATTAATTCTGCAATTACAAGCCTGGTAATTTACTGCCTTTTGAGCTATAATCTGCTGTTTGAATTTTCCAGTCATTAAGCCTGTTTTGCAGAGTTATTGAGTCATATTTATGTACTGAGAGCTGGAAAAAATGGATTCATATGAATCTTAATAGCACATTAAATATCTTATGCATTGGAAAATCTTCATCACTTTACAGTAGGGAGAGCATGGGCTACACATATTGTCTGTCTCTGAGTTGCAGAAATTATGGGCTGTTTTTTCTCCCCCTTAATTGAAAAAAATGCCTGTTTTCCATTTTAATTTTGTAACCCTCCAGCAAATTCATGAGAACATGTAATTTTGAATGTGATTCTTGCAAATTTGATTTTGTAAACCAAAACGAAGAACTTGCAACCAACTACAATGCACCTGCAATAACAGGGGGAATAGAAAAGCATAGGATCTGAAATACTCTTCAGTTCATCTGGCCAGTCCCAAATAATGATACATACTCCTTTAAATTTCTATCCAATCTTCCCTTAACGTTTTCTGAACATTTTACTTCTATGGTCTCCCTGAGCAGTTTATTCCACACCATCAACATTCTCAGCTTAAATAACTGAATGTAAATTGTCCATGCACCTTTCCTCCTTGTAGTTTCAGCTGACGTTCTCTTGTTCCAGAGGTTGTGGCAATCTCACGCACATTACTAGGTTCAATTCATCTATTTTCAAGAATATTGAATGCTTGAAGAACATCTCTTTGGTTTGCCTCCTTCGGAGTAAACAATCCCAAGATTTTCGACCTCTCTTTATGATTCAATGTCTTCAGTTAAGTAAGAGTTTGCTTGTTCTTTTCTATGCTGCCTCCAATACCCAAATATCCTAGCTGCAGAATTGTGCATAGCATTGCAGTTGTCACTGTATCTCTGCCTCATACACGTGCATCAGTACCTCATGGGGCTTGTGTTCTATTGCTCTGGCCATACACAGAAAGATTATGTTATCTTTCCTTAATACTGCTACATGTTGCGCTGTTGGATTCAACAAGCTATCTCCACAATTCACTCTTATTTTGTGTTCTGTTGCCTGTAGGCATTTTGTTTCTATTTCTACTGTTCATTTTACTTCCCTAGTCTTATTCGCTTGCACTTGTCCACATTAAATGACAGCTTTCACTCATCAGCCCACCTTTCCAATCTGCTCTGATCCCTTTGTGAATTTTTTTTCTCCTATTTTTTGTAACTTTCCCCAAATCCAAATTAGAATTGTTTCCCTCCCCATCTCCCAATCATTTATACACACAGCAAACAGCAAAGGCCTGAGCAACGGTGGCCTCTTAT
Organism: Heterodontus francisci; assembly: GCF_036365525.1. Lineage (NCBI taxonomy): Eukaryota > Metazoa > Chordata > Chondrichthyes > Heterodontiformes > Heterodontidae > Heterodontus > Heterodontus francisci. Next base: position 14,762,366 of record NC_090385.1, read on the forward strand.
TAGCTCAATGCAATTCCATTCATGTACATCCTTTGCTTTCTTTGGTTTAATCCATTTTTGGTCCACCTCAGAAACTTCTCCTTTATTGCATCTCTTCTGACATAATGGACTAATTGCTTATGTAACACAGTATCAACAGTCTTTCTGAAATCTCAATTTCAATTTGTCACATTTACAGAATTTCTGCTGTCCGCTAAGTCAGTTATTTCCACAAAGAACTCCAATAAATTTGTAGATCCATCCTGTCCTTCTCTTACCATCCCATTTCTATCTGAGTGTTTCATTATCCTTTTTCTAAGGGTGCCTTCCAATACTTGCTCAGCTTCCCTATGCTTCCTTTTTAACGTTGATATTATGTTAGCAACTTACTGGTCTTCAAGTTCTCCTTATGTTTCTAATGAATTCCTAAAGATAGTGAAAAGAGAGGACCGATTTCACTAGGCACTTCATTAAGTAATCTTGCATCCTCATCTATGCCTTTGTTACCTCTAGACTTGACTATTTCAATGCTCTGCTGGTCGCCCTCTCGTTAAACTTGTGCTCATCCAAAACTCTGCTGCCCGTATCCTAACTCGCACTACTCCCCATGATCTTATCCAGGGACATAAAAGAAGATCTATCAATTTATTTGCTGCCCCTGATTTGATGATATGTCACCTACAGGATCTTACTGGCGTAAAATAATGCTTCATTTAACTGTGCAGCTGTGGTATTTGGGACAAGCTTCCCACTAATAAGCTAACAAAGGGGAAAAAAAGACATTCTCAGGTCATTGATGAAGAGGGACAAATAGCCGATTAGCACTTTCTACCAACATTATCCTATTTTATTGCAAAAATTAGCAGAGAGAAAATCAGGGGTAATCCCTAATAAAACTGATGATATCAATTTGTATCATCATTGGGACAAAAGTGTAAATAGTGTTTTCAAGGGTACCAATTTCTCCAACACTAACAACAACTGTTGAAAAGTAGATAACAGTTTAACAGCTATCCCTATTTAATACTGCTGCGATATCACACTCAGTGGAGTACATTAGTTTTGTTTCACTGGCAATATATGATCTTTGAATTTACGCAAATGTCATCTCTGAGCACTCCCTTAGTCATATGCCAGATATATAAGCTTGAGAGCACTATTATTGTTTTAACAGTCTACTTTTTATCATGGAAATGGCACCTGATTAATGATTCAAATCGGAAAGCATGGAGATGGCTTACCTTAGTCTGTGAATGAGACAGTGTAAATAGCTACTTGGAGTCATACCACGACATCTACCCCATTAATCACAACCATAAGTCAAATGGTTGACACCAACATTTTCTGTGTTATGACATGAATTTGTGCCATAATGTAAAAGTGCACTTGCTATTGCTCACTACAAAACCATCCTGCAGAATCACCTCCTTACATTTGTGTAAATGTCAGTCACGTTTCACATTGTATCAGAACACCAACGGGACGTTTTTTTCCCTTCTGGACATCCTGCGTGCACAGTGTTGCTCAGGTGCTGGTGCCTGTCATACCAACAGGAGCACACACCATTGTCCTGCCATGAACCACTCCTGGTATAGGCATACCTCCGTCCCCACACAGTGCCACCCCTGCCCAGATCTAGTGCCAGCATTGGAGCCAGCATCAGCTGCTGCTCCAGAGTCAGTTCCAAAGGCTGTTTCATTACATCAGCTTGGGACATCCACAGAACCAGCAGTCTGCCTTGGTCCTAGAGCTAGCCCTTGCACAAGCTTTTGGCAGGCACTCCTTCGCTGGGACACTGACTGGATGTAGGGGAAGTTGATAGTAGACTTTCAGAAACAACACCTCACACTTCACTTAAATGCAAATATGGGTGTGAACTTACTACAAGTGAGTACCAATTACACTGTTGGGTACAAGAGTAGGCCATTCAGCCCCTTGAACCTGTTCCACCATTCAATGAAATCATGGCTGTTCTTGTATTTTAACTCCATTTATCCACCTTGGTTCCATATCTCTAAGTACCCTTATCGAATAAAAATTAACATAGCATTAAAAGCTGGTTGGCAGAAGGAGATTCAATGTTATAGGGACCCAAACTTAGTATCACTGGTATTTGTTCCATTTTCCTCTACCTCGCACTTCGGAACACCCATTAAAATCTACCCTAGAACTAACTTCAGCTAAATAATGCAAGTAGGGATAAGGCCTGGACAGTGTGTAACGCCAAAACACATTGTGCTGTACAAAGAATGTAAACTAGCTAAAAAATAAAAGCCTTTTTTTAACCTTCCATTCCTTATGCTGCTGTTGGATGACAGATACTGTTTGGCACCGGTATCTGGTATGAGAAAACTGCAGTGAGTTCTGCTGCCTGGATTGTACGCCATTCAGGTGGAAGACACAGCTTTTCAGAGGTATACCTAAGCACCTAGTCACTGGTGTCTGACTTCTATCTAATAGGAAGAAATAGCCAACAGAGCAGTCACTTCTTTTGTATCATTGAAAGTTAAAAGCAGTTTAAAAAGTAGGGATGGCACTGGGTGCAATTCCGCTACAAAGCTGAAGTGATGTTCAACTATTTTGTACAGGCGGTTTCACATCTTTGACAAAATGCCAAACTGGTCCAGCTCCAGTTCCAATGATAATCTTGCTTTGCTGCAAAGCTAAATTGTAACTACACCATTAGTGTTAAAATTCCACACAAGTATCTCAGAGGCAAATGATCTGATTTGCTGAAGTAACTGGCTCTTTCTCACACCCAGCACCTCCATTGTTAGAGACATGCTTTTTAATTGTGAGCTGCTGTTCCCCATTTATTGCTCGGACACAAAACTGTTGAAATCTTACTGTAGTAATTATGTGTCTTTTACAAAATTGAGCAAGATTCTTACAGGTTTAAGTTAATAGCGCTAATCTATTTACCCTGTATTAATGGTTTGAAAGAATGTTTTGATAGTTAAGAATAATTAATCCATTTTTAAAAAAATTCCCTGATAGTATTTCACAGTTTTCAGTCACAGGCAAAACATTATTTTATTTCACAGTGGAAAATGTTGAATTTCATGATGTTGTTAAGCAAGACTGTAATGTAATTTCTTTTAGCAGATATGTAAAATGTCAATCTATGAGAGAGAGCAAACTGATCCCATTGAGTAGAATTTCTGCTTTAGAGACTGCATTCTTTATTAGCAGGGGTGGCAACAACACATCAGATTTATTGCAGTTATGGTATAGTGCTGTTCTCAGAATATTGGCCCTTAAAAATATAATTAATCAACTGCCCATGTTAACTTTCTACAGCAGTAATTGTATGTTGAAATACTTATGGGATGGTTTTGTGAAAAATAAAGCGACACTGGAATGTAACTAATTTTAAGTCCAAGTTTACTTTCACTATGAATGTGTATATATAAATGTTTTCAGATATGTCTGTCATATTTCTCAGGTCACCCATTCAAATTTTTACAAATCACTTAACAAAAAGTAAATAAAAGTTTACAAAAAGAGAAAGGGAGCCAAGTTTTTGCTGACCTTGAGATAACCTCGATAGGTTGTTGAGTTGACAAGGGATAGGAGTCAAGCCAAAACAACGACTTATATTTATATAGCACCTTTAGTGTCCCAAGTGCTTCACAGGGGCATTATAAAACAAAATATGACACCAAGCCACATAAGGAGATTTTCAGTCAAATGACCAAAAGCCTGGTCAAAAAGGTAGGTTTTAAGGAGTGTCTTAAAGGAGGAAAGCGAGATAGAGAGGTGGAGGGAGAGCATTCCAGAGCTTAGGGCCTAGGCAACTGAAGGCATGGCCACCCATGATGGAGTGATTAAAATCGGGGCTACTCATGAGATTGAATTAGATGAGGGCAGTATCTCGAAGGATTGTGGGACTGGAGGAGATTACAGAATAGGGAGGGGCGAGGCCATGGAAAGTTTGAAAATGAGGATGAGAATTTTAAAATCAAGACATTTCTTGACTGGGACCCAATGTAGGTCAGTGAGCAGAAGGGGTGATAGGGAAACGGGACTTGGTGCAAGTTAGGATGCGGGCAGCAGAGTTTTGGATGACCTCAAATTTACAGAGGGAAGAATACGGTTGGCCAGGAATGTATTGGAGTAGTCAAGTCGAGAGGTAACAAAAGCATGGATGAAGTTTTTAACAGCAGACAAGCTGAGGTAGGGACAGAGTTGGGCAATGTTATGGAGGTGGAGGTAGACGGTTTTAGGGGTGGTGCAGATATGTGGTTGGAAGCACAATTTGACTGCCACGTTTCCAACATTACAACAGTGGCAGCACTTCAAAACTAGTTAATTGGCTGAATTTATGAAAAGCGCTATAGAAATGCAAGTCTTTCTTTTTTACTGCTGAATACTGACAACACAGAAGCTGCAAGCAGTGGCAACAACACATTCAGGAAGCAGAAGTAACCCTTGCAGCAGGAACAAACTGTGCAACAGTCTAATTGTCGTCTTTAATATAGTCAAAAGGGGGATCCCAGGAGTGTGCAGTCATTGGATAACCGCATTTTCCTAAAATTTGTTGCACAGAAACAGGAGAAGGCCATTCAATCAGATCTTTTGTTTCATATCCCTTAATACTCTTAACTAACAAAAATCTATCAATCTCAGGAACATGAGAATTGATAGATGAGAAAAGACCAAGGTCTATCTAGTTCACCTCCTACCATCCCAGTGGTAACATGATACGATACTGGAGCTGTTGACTAATCATAGCAATCAATTAGTCCACAACTAATATTGACGTTCTATGTGGTTGAAAGCTCATCTCAGGGTCAAATATGACATCAAGGTTGTGAATAATTTGGTTTAGTCTCAGACAGTTGCCGGGGAGAGGGATGGAATCAGTAGACAGGGACAGCTAAAGTTGCCAAAGTAGAGAAACTTCCAACACCAAGAGTGAAATTTACGTTATCTCAAGCACCTATTTAGACACTTTCTCCACAGGACATAGCTGAGTAATAGCCACTAAGGGAAGTGGCCAGTTTAGCAGCTAAACACTGAAGGTCCCAAGGACTCCAGGTCACCCATGAGCAATGCCACAGGGGATGAATTTACATTATAATATTTCTCAAAAATACATAGCACCAACTGAAGTATTTAATAAGTGGAGTATTAGTCCATTTCTTATTTGAAATATAAAAAACACTCGCTGCTTTTTATTTCTTGAATGAACAGATGGAGGACTCAATATGAATATGTAATTGAACTCTTAAAGTATTAAGATAACATGACCTTGCTTATTACGGTAGATGAGTTGTGTAAATAGTTTTGTCCAATTGCAAAATTGAAGCTGTCTTTACATGGTTTCATACAGCTTACTGTTACGACAAGGTGAGAAGGGGTCTAGGGGTTCCCTCTCAGCCTTTGCCTGGTTTAACCATAACAGGCTTTCAATTTTAAAAACACCGTGTTTTAGCTCCCCCTCAGTGAATCCCTCAGTGAATCCTTGTTCACCGCTTTCCAACTGTGAGGCAAAAAAGTAAATTCAGACAGGTTTTCTTAGATTTAAAGAAGAAAGGTGTAAGTTTATTAATCTTTGACTAATTTGGTTAACGACTATGAATATGCGACACGACCACACTAGCATGCATACGTGATAAACACACACACAGATAGAGACAGAAAAAGTAGAGAAGAATAAAGGGGAAAAGTTTGAGGCAATATCCGTTAGTTATTTGCAGTCCTTTAAGTTCAATGCGGAGTCTTTGGTTGCCGGTGAGTCTTGCTGTTCATTGGGGCCCAGTTCATGCTTAAACAGATAAACTGCATGCATGTTTTTTGTACTATGAATATCCAGAAACTAGTGAATAGTATATTCATGTGTATTTCTTTCATGTCCTGGAGTGGGACCTAAACCCACAACCTTCTGATTTAGAGGTGTGAGTGTTACTTATTGAGCCACAGCTGACACCCCATTAACATTAATGGAAATGGTATGATTGTTTAAGTGAAACAGTTCTCGCCTGATTTAGATGATTAATGTAAAGATGAGGGGCAACTAGAGGAAAATGAATGTCCAATGAATAAATGGGTTCTTGAGTTGAATGTTACATTAGGTTTAGGGGAGACAGTGGTATAGTAGTAATGTCACTGAGCTAGTAATTCAGAGGCATAGGCTAATGCCCTGGGGAGAAGGGTTCAAATTCTGCCATGGCAACTGGTGGAATTTGAATTCAATTGATCAATAAAAATCTGGAATTGATAGCTTCATGGCACCATTACTTAGACTAGCTATCATCGATTGTTGTAAAAAAAAAAATCTGTTTCACTAACGTCCTTTTGGGAAGGAAATCTGCCGTCCTTACCTGGTCTGGCCTACTTGTGTCTCCAGACCCACAGCAATGTGGTTGACTCTTAATTGCCCTCTGAAATGGTCTAGCAAGCCATTGAGTTGTCAAGGGCAATTAGGGATTTGCAACAAATGCTGGCTTTGCCAGCAACGTCCACATCCCATGAAAGAAAAAAAAATCAACACAACATGAAGAGGGATGGGAGGGAGCTCATGTGAAGCATGAATGCTGGCATAGAACAGATGAGCCAAATGGCCTATTTCTATGCTGTAGGTTCTATGTAATATACCAGGAAATAAGCTTGGTATCTCTGATATTTTAGAGTTCTGATTAAGGGTCACTGACCTGAAACGTTAACTCTGCTTCTCTCTGCACAGATGCTCCCAGACCTGCTGAGTATTTCCAGCATTTCTTGTTTTTATTTCAGATTTCCAGCATCTGCAGTATTTTGCTTTTATTTTAGTGTTGAATTCTTTCGAGCTTCTTACCTCAATGCAAACTGGTTAGTGTACTGGAGAACATAACAACTTGTTTATTGTGAACCAGCAAAACAGAAGCATAATAGAAAAGTTTTTCCATTAAAGTATTAATAATGTAGAAAATTGCCACATTCAAGGTTTTGTACTTGATTTGAAGCTACATTAAATTTTCATGTACTGCTCAGCACCACTTCTTACTTCCAGATGGCATCTTGCCAAGAATCAATATCTTTTTATTTAAAAAAAATATTAACTGAGATGCCTGAAATGAAATTATAAATATAAAACTTTTCTCTTGTTGCAGAAACTCGACATATTGCATGAAGGTGACAATGTCCTTGACAGTGGCAGAAAACGACTCAGGACTTTGCTACAACAGTATGATCAGAAATTTGGAGAAAGCTGAAATTACTAAAAGCAAAGAAATCTTCTGTCCAGATATTGAAGACTTCATCACAGAAGACCAAAATCTTGATATTGTTTGGTACAAGGTAATAACAATACTTCTTTTTAATAAATCAGTCCAGTTGCCATAATTTAGCTGATGTTTGAAGCATGAGTTTATCTTGAAAGCATATTATTTTCATTAAAATTATATGATCTATATATAATTAAAAATCTGCCATAGGGTGCACGCTTTCTGTTCACAAACCTTACCTCCTCGTCATGCTTGAGGTCATGATTTAGTATCACAAATGACCATTATGCATTTCTATGTCAACATCTCCCAATCAGTTTTGATGTTTTAGCTGTCAGGATATTGCAGGCTTTGCCTGTTAAGTGGTTCTGGAAAACAAGTTTTTGAAGTTGCTCTTTGAATTCTGCGGCCACCTTGGGTATAAAAATAAAAATTAGCAAGTTAGGAACTGGAGGAGGCTATTCAACCCCTTGATCCTCTTTTGCCATCTAATTAGGGACTATTGTAGATGGATTTAAGGGGAAGCTGGATAAATACATGAGGGAGAAAGGATTAAAAGGATATGTTGATGAGGTTAGATGATGCAGGATGGGAGGAGACCTGTGCGGAGCATAAGCAGAGATCTGTGCTATAAATAGTATGTAATCCTACTATGTAAATTAGATCTGCACCTTAATAACCAACCCTAAGCAACCTCATGGGTATTTTGTCAGTACATCATAAATATGGTGCTAGTGGAGTTTCGCAGGGGTCTATTTTACATCGTCTTTACATTGTTCATAAACAATATGGAAATGGGTGCTGCTAGAGCTTGCTGATCATACGAAGTTATGTGATTAAATATACAACAGAGAGGGGATGGAAAATATTCCAATAGACTTGGAGAAATTATGTACGTGGGCCAAGGATTTTAATGTGGAGGCGTAAGATAATGCATATTGTCGACGGAACCAGGGTTTTGTACATGCATTGGAAAGAAGTGGAAATGAGAAAGCTTTGGGTGCAATCTTCAATCATTTACTAAAATGTGAGGCTGCTAAGAAGGCAAATCAGTTCCTGATTGCCTCTTCAGGACATTTGGAACATATAACTCTAAACTTAAGGATAGGTGAAAGAAACTGAATGTTGGGTTCAATGAACAAAATAGAATTGAGAGACAACTTGATTGAAAAGAATGAATATCGTGGATGTAAGTTTTTGACTTAATTTCTGCTTGCAAGAGTGGAGGATGTAGTTTCAAGATAATCAAACCTCATACAAGTGGAGTGAATTGTAGGAATTTCCTTTACTAACAGTGATTGATGGAAAGCCTTCCATTAGAATTAAACCATGTTTCTTTAAAAATAAGTTGGATGATTATCTGACAGGAAATGAGGTTGATTATCAGAATAAATATTAGGCAGAGATGATTCAATAGTTTTGGAGCATTTGTGGTATGTTACTGAACAGATGGAGAGGATATGTTGACAGTGTTCAATATTTTGGCAGATTAACCTGGTATGAATCACTCTCCTTCGGAATTTTGGATTGGATTAAGTAGATACTGCGAAGGAATTGGCCATAACAAGGAGTTATAAGGTTAAAAGGGAGTTATTTTCTTATGAATTAGGAACTAAAAAAATTAAAAGCAGGGCTCATCTTCCTAAAAGATTAAGAGAAGTTCTTAGGTATGCCTCTGACATGCCTCTGTGGTGAAGAGCTTGCCGCCTCTTAGAGCATAGAGGCAGGCAGCTTCTAATAAAAGTCATGAACCTCATCACATGGTAAAACATTGATAACACAGTTTGCAAACGATCACGTAAGCTACTACAGTGTAATAGTTGATAAGATGGTCTTTTGCAGACAGCCCTAACCACAGTCAACTGCATTCTTGACAAAACCGGCTAAACCCAAGAAATTGAATTATAATCTTGAAACACAGATGATCTAGCCCTTCTTAGACATCAAAGAAGGTGGATCTTAACTAAAAATTAACAGTTAAGCAGCCTTATTTGGGAAAAACAGGGTACGAACCTACTTGCAAAAGAGGTAACACCCCCAAACTTCATGAGTCCATCAGGTCTTGGGACCCAACTCGAATATAAAGTAATTTTCAACACTTGCCATCATAAACTATGTGATTTGCTATACAGTGGCAATCATTTACTAAAATGTGAGGCTGCTAAGAAGGCAAATCAGTTCCTGATTGCCTCTTCAGGACATTTGGAACATGTAACTCTAAACTTAAGGATAGGTGAAAGAAACTGAATGATGGGTTCAATGAACAAAAGAGGATTGAGCAGATGTTGGCATTGGCACATTTTAGGTCAGTGCATGCAAGATTCAAATGAAATCTTTCCATCTGTTCATTAACATACCCCAAATGCTCCAAAACTATTGAATCACCTCTGCCTAATATTTATTCTGATAATCAACCTCATTTCCTATCAGATAATCATCTAAGTTATTTTTAAAGAAACAGAATTTTATTCTAATGGAAGACGTTTCCATCAATCACTGTTAGTAAAGGAAATTCCTACAATTCACTTCACTTGTATGAGGTTTGATTATCTTGAAACTACATCCTCCGTTAGCAGCCACAATGGAGGGGCTTCTCTTCCTCCCTGCGGATAACGGCTCCGCCTTCTGTTCATCTGCGAAAACTTTAGTATTCTTCGGCCTTTTGCAAATGCCTTCTGATCGGTTCAATATCATAATGCATTTTTCTCTCTTCTGTGAAAGGCATAAATTATCAAGAATAAAAAAAAAGATAAACAAATGTTGTGGTTTGAGATCCTTTGTTGCAGCTAAAGAAGGAAGGTAGCTGAGCTTCCTTACTGGATCAACCAAAATAACAAGACAGAGAGAGCAATGGCAACTGAGCAGATGTAGGCATTGGCACATTTTAAGTCAGTGAATGCAAGATTCAAATGAATAAGCTGCAAGATTGGGCTGTCTGGAGAAAAGCACACAACAATTGTTTTTTTTTTAAACGTTGTACTATTATAGCTAATTAAAACATGAATGGATATACTTATTATAGAGTTATTTATTAATCCCATGTTATCCTAGGAATGTTTGCCCAAATCATGGAGAAGTACAATTTTGCAAAAGCGGAATACCCTTGTGATACAAGAGGTTCAAGAAGACGATTTGGGTAATTATACTTGTGAATTGAAGTACAAGAACAAGCTGGTGAGGAGAACAACTGAATTAAAAATTACAGGTGAGGGATTTCATTGTGTTTATGAAGTGAAGTGAAACTATGTTCACCACCTAAAATTGACCCAACAATCAAAACCTAATGTGCCTTTTATTCATACCAAAAGTGGAACTGCCCCTTTTGTTTATTTTAACGAAATGAACAGTGGTTACATTGGATGAAGTGACCATTTGAATAATGATATGAATGGTGATGATGATTTGCCATTGGAATACTCAAAACATGAATAATTAATACAGGAAGTAATGAGTAGGTGAGTGCTTCAACTGCTGATAATATTCAATGTACCTTTTCTTGTTAATTTGATAATGTAGAAAATGTTGCTTATGATATTTGTAGTTAAAAGTATTCGGCTTAACTAAATAGTAGAAGAAAGTTCATTTGTTCAGAATGTGTACAACATTTTGCAATAGGAATCATAGAAGGTACAGCACAGAAGGGAACCTTTTGGCTTCACATTCCTGCCACTTCTACTGGACTAATCTATCCCCTTCAATTCCCCAATTTCATTTTTCAGTATCATTTTCCTTTTCGCAGATTTATATAATTTAGTTTTAAATGATGTTATAGTCTCTGCCTCACTACATTTGTGGTAAAGCATCCCATGGTCTAATAACACTCTCTGTGAAAATAATCTTCTGATTGTCCCTTTCATTCTTCCAGTGATAATTCTGAGTTTATGGGCTGAGTTTTATCAGCGCACGCGCACACCCAGCAGCGACGTGCCTTGAAGTGCTGCCGCAGAGCCCCCGTGATATTACACACGGGGGCTCATTTAAATGGCGGGGGTGGAGCGGCCGCCCCGATGACATAGAGGGGGCAGGGTCTGACGGCACCGCACAGGTGTGGGCCCCATTTTTAAAGGGCTTCAAGCCCTTCAGGTAAATTAAAATTTTCAAAGCCATGTCATTACACATTTCATGCAAATAAAACAATGATACATGGAGGACCTTTCCTAACCCCCACGATGTTTTTTTATTGTCAGATGTGATTGAAATGTGTTTTGGTCCCACCACGATCTTTGCCCTTCAACTTCACCACATTTGCCCTTCAACCCCTTCCCATCATCCCCACAGCCAATGATTGTTGTTTTTCCCACTCCCCTGTCCCCACCCCGCCCTGATAATTTCAATCCTCCCCTCTCCCCATCAGTGTCTCGCCTCAGAACTCCATACGGAGTTCCAAAGGTGTGCAAGTTGCAGCCGGCAGCCGTAAAATCAGCGTGGGACGGCCGCCTGGAGCAGCTAAGACAATTTGCATTAATTTAACTTAATTTTAATATTTAATTGACGGCCCCGCTGCTTGACGATGGGGAGACAGCACCGAGGCCTCGCTGCCACCGGTAATATGTGGCGGGGCCTTCTTGACGTCGTGGGTAGTAGCGGGCTGCTCCCACAAACATTTTACGGGCCTCCCTGCCATGATCCACGACGTCAAGGGGCTGGTAAAATCCAGCCCTATGTCTCCTTGTTAACAATTTGCCAGCCAGTGGAACTAATCTTTGACTTTTGACCCACTCAAACCTCTGTTAGATACCCTTTACCCTTCTGTGGTTTGTGAGGCTTTGCTGCAAAGTTGGCTCCTACCTTCTTTCTTACTGGTGACTCTTACTGTGACAATTACACTTAACTACCTCATCCTGTGGCCAGTTTGTATATCCGAGTCTTGCCGGTAAGGGCAAGTGAACTATGAAATATCCAGAAACTGGATGCAGACTGGGAGAAGTAATCCTGCCCATTTTTTCTCTACAATTATAGCACAGTCCCAACTGACATGAACTAATTTGGCACAAACAGGTCGTTGAACCGGAGACATGCTTGGTCTGCATGGCTCAGCGCATTTACAGATTGGTCGAATAGGGAATTACAATGCTGCTTGCTTGATCATTTTTCTGTTATGTTATGTCTGTATCTTGGGTGAAGAGCTTTTCTGAGTGGTTTCAGAAATTGGTTGCAGTTACAGCTCATGTCGACACATTCTTCTGCCACTGAAAGAATGGGTATAAACACACATGCAAAAATAAGCAAGCATCAGTCTGTTGTGGCAAGGTATTTCTTTGAAATGCATCCTAGCATTGACGAACCATCAGAACTTGAAAGGCAGAAAGGATACACCTTTCCCTGGTGCATTGGGCTCCCACTATGTTCTGAGGCCAAAGGGAGTATTGAAAGAAGTATAAATTCACCAGTAAAGATACTAGAAATTACAAAAAAGTTACCAAAAGAGCTTTTGTTTATTTGTAAAATATGTGCAGTTCATGAAATTTTTAAGAAGTGTTGTATTTCAAGAAGATCACAGAAGGATGTTGTGCAGTCCTATGAACTGCCCTCAGTGCGAAATCTACATCACTATTGGTTATTACTTCCTTCAAATGCCCCCATCCCTTTTCGGTGTAAACTGATACAGGGATATTTTAACATGTATTATTTTTCTCAAAGTGTTCCAAACAAACACATTACAGAATGTGACAGGCTTCAACATGAACAAAGCTTAACTAACATGAAGACATATTTCTAATGGAATATTAGTCGGGTATATAGAGCAATAAAGTATTGATATGAAATTTTAAGATGTAGTAATCTAAAAGTATATAAATTAACAAGCTATAGTTTTTCAATATCAGAGCAATCCTGCCTTGGAGGGTGATTAATAAATCTTCAAGCTCTGGAGAACCAGCTTCCTGGCAGTTATCTGAAGAATGCTTTGAACAGCCAGCAAGGTCAAAAAACAAACTCTCCAGAGCCCTGCTCTAAGTCATTGTTGTGCAATGATGTGATAGAAATGCAACAGAACCATGAATTAATTATATTTTTCTACATTTTTAGACAGTTTTTTAAGATTTTCTTTCGATACATTTTTCGAAAGAAAGATTGCCTTGATTTATTTTCATGCCATAAATACATGAACAGGGTATGAAATAGATATTGTACAACTCTGGTGCAATTCATTTATTTTAAGCATCTGCACTGCCTTGAGGCTGGACTTGGTGAAGCTGTCAATACATTTACAGTAGTTCTGAAGCTTCAAAAATATTTCTCAGGATAATTCCTGCTGCTCTGAGACAGTGCTATTAGCAGTGAAAAAATAAAAAATCTCATTTGACAATGAAAGTTAAGTTTGCTTCAGATCTTTGCTTTGTTTTGATTGAGCAAAAAGCTGTACAAATGATGGTACAATCTATAAGCAGCTTCCAAGTGAAGGGAGGAAAGTGATATCAGTAAAGAAGTTAAGGAAAGCTCACTAAAATGGAATTCTAAATGCTGTTGTACTGATGTAGTACAATAAGTTTTTCTTCAAAGAGAGAGGGCCCATTGATCTCAGAAGGGATTGAGGGTGCACCTCTTGTGCTACGATTTAATGTAACGTAATGGGAGGGTCTGGAGGTCACCTGAGCTGGTAATTTTAAAGCATATGTGACCTTATTAGAATTTGCAGATAATTTGGATAGAAATAAACTGAGCTTTTTACATTTTCTGTACAAATTTGCTGTGCCTCCTCCCTCCCTTTCTCTGTAATCTCCTCCCACCTTACAACTCCCCCAGGTATCTGCAGTTCTCCAATTCTGTCCTCTTGTGCATCCCGATTTTAATTGCTCTACTATTGGCGGCCGTGCTTTCAGCTGCTGTGGCACTAAGCTCTGGAATTCCCTCCCTAACCATCACTGCCTCTTTACCTTTCCCTCCCCCTTTAAGATGCTCCTTAAAACCCTACCCCTTTGATCAAGCTTTTGGTCACCTGCCCTAATATATGTGACTCGGTATCAAATTTTGTTCCAATAAGGCTCCAGCGAAGCACGTTGAGATGTTTGACTGTATTAAAGGCTCTATACAAACACAAGTTGTTGCTTTTGTTGTGACATTAATCAATGCTATTTGGGTCTTGACCGTGTGATAAATGATACGCTTCGTTAGTTATTTATACAACAGAGGCTTACAGAGCACGAGAGGAAACAAAATTATTAAGGAAGCTCCTACTTGTCACAGTACGCAGAAAAAAGATGAAAACTTGCATAACTACAGGGCCTTTGTTACTTCAGGATATCCCAAAGCACTTTACAGTGAATTATGTGTTTTTTTGAAGTGTAGTTACTGTCGTAATGTAGGAAACATGGCCAATTTGCGCTAAGCATGTGTGTCTGCTAATTATCATTGAATCATATATATAACATGATATTATATCAGATATCCATGAAACTTCACATCAATATAGATCCCCACATTTTTCTACACTCATCAAAATGTTATGGCAGTATTTATTAATTATGTTTTTTTGATGTGGTACTGTGTTTCTTTTTCAATTTCAGTTTAGGTAAGCATTATGTGTAACTGGCATCTTCTGTCAGATCAAGATGAATGAAAGAAAGGAAGAAAAACTCGCATTCATGACCCAGGACCTTCCAAACAGCTTTACAGACCATGAAGTACTTTTCAAGTGTAGGGCTAAATTTTCCCAGCCCTCTAGAGATGGGCTGGGAGGCAGGAGGTCTCATAAAATTGCTACGGGCATGGAGAGTGTTATATGTTGGTTTGGTATGCTGCCACCTTATTTAATCTAGCCAGAGAGGTTCTCAGTCCATAGTAAATAAACATTAATCTTTATTGCACTGTAACTATTTAAGC
This sequence comes from Heterodontus francisci, assembly GCF_036365525.1. Taxonomy (NCBI): domain Eukaryota; kingdom Metazoa; phylum Chordata; class Chondrichthyes; order Heterodontiformes; family Heterodontidae; genus Heterodontus; species Heterodontus francisci. Next base: position 14,777,374 of record NC_090385.1, read on the forward strand.
TCCACACTAGTCTGTGTGACTCCTCCAAAAGCCAAGCTGCATCTGTTCTCGAGTGTCTCTCACATGTGATCTTTTACATCATCATGGTAGGAGGTATTCTTTACACACACTCAAGATTAACCCTTGCAGACCCTTATACTACAGGGAGAGGAGGCTGACGTCTTTCCGCTGCCATGATTATTTCAAGCAGCAAAAACCTCAGGAGCGCAGCTGTCACTGGGCAGCCAATTATGCCAACTAGATGCCCAATTAAAGGTCACTTGCTGCCCCCACAGCATTTTACCAGCATCAGGAGATGCTGCCACTGCATGGGCACCTGATAGCCTCCCAGCAACTTCCCGGTGGTGGGGTCCTCCTTCATGGCTGCTCCATGCCCCACAGAGGTGCTCCCCAGCATCAAAGTCTGCCTCCATGGCTCTGCACGCCACTGGACAGTGCACCCGTGTACCCCCACACCCGATTGCCGGGGGGTCCACCTATCTGGTCCCAGCACCATACTTAAACAAGGTTACCTTGTCTTCAAGGGTGCCTCAGCATGGAGGTGCCCTCACCACCTTCCTGCAGCCTCGTGGTGACCCTGCTCAGGTTGCCAAGCTGCTGGCCCTCTGACTGGGGTGGGCCACCACCCTCACTGCTGGCCAGGGTCCAGTCGTCAGTCCCAGCAGAGGGACTTCTTACCTCTTCAGAAAATACAGCCACTGTTGTAATGCGGAAAAGCAATAGCCAATGTGTGCACAGCAAGCTCTCACAATAAGAAATGTGATCATGACTAGATGTTCTGTTTTGTGATCTTGGTTGAGGGATAAATATTAGCCAGAACACCCAGGAGAGTGCCCCTCCTCTTCTTTGAAATAGTGGTGCGTGATCTTTTATGTGCACATGAGGAGCCTCAGTTTAACATCTCATCCAAAAGACGTCACCCCTAACAGTGCAACACTCCCTCAGTACTGCACTGGAATGTCAGCATAGATGTTGTGTTTAAGTTTCTGGAGTAGGTTTTGAATCTAGAACTTTCTGACTCAGGGGCAAGAGTACTACCCACTCAGCCACAGCCAGTACTTAAAGCATAAACATGAGAAATAGGAACAGGCGTAGGCCCTACAGCCCCTTGAGCTTGTTCTACCATTTAATAAAATTGTGGTTGACCTTTGGGCGGCACAGTGGTTAGCACCGCAGCCTCACAGCTCCAAATGGGTTCAGTTCTGGGTACTGCCTGTGTGGAGTTTGCAAGTTCTCCCTGTGACCGCATGGGTTTCCGCCGGGTGCTCCAGTTTCCTCCCACAGCTAAAGACTTGCAGTTTGATAGGTAAATTGGCCATTGTAAATTGCCCCTAGTGTAGGTAGGTGGTAGGGAATATGGGATTAATGTAGGATTAGTATAAATGGGTGGTTGTTGGTCAGCACAGACTCGGTGGACCGGAGGGCCTGTTTCAGTGCTGTATCTCTAAATAAAAAATAAAATAAAATAATAAAATCTTCGACCTGAACTCCACTTGCCCGCCTGACCCCAACATCCCTTAATTCCCATAGGGTCCAAAATTATATCAATCTCAGCCTTGAATATTCTCAACAATGATTTGATAAGGTTCTACAATTAACAGGAGGGAGATGAACAATTTTTTCTGCATTGAGCCCTTATGATCTGAAATGTGCTGCCTGAAGGGGTTGGGGAAGAAAATTCAATAGTAACGTTCAAAAAGGAATTGGATGAAGACTTGCAAGGTAACATTACTGGACTGTGGGGGAGAGTGGAACTAATTGGATCGCTTTTTCAAAGAGCCAGCACAGGCGTAATTACCTCCTCCTATGCTGTCTGTTTCCATCTACAAAGCCTATGGCAGGAAATACACTGGTAATTATTACCTATGTCCCTCTCTAGTGTCATTTAATCGTGAGGAGCTTAAGTAAACTCAATTTATTACATGTATATCACAGTACTAATGGAAAAGCATGACTTTCTGAGCACTGGCGCTCATTTTTAAGCATTGAGACCCTGAGAAAGAGCAACACAATACAGTCAATAAGAAGCTAACATATTCAAACTACATACCTGCGTCATTGACCGAATGGTAATCTGAGCTGATATATGAAATCAATATAGATCTTAAATGTTACAAAATTTAATTGAATGCAAACAGATAGAAGTTTTAGTGGCATTTCCAGTGAGATATTGATAGAAGTTTCATTAGTTTAACAGTAAAATTCATGAGTTCAGCTGTATCAGCACTGCTTAAAAAGAATATTTGCTTATCTCTGTCTAAAAAGCTGTTTTCTAGCATATTCTACTAATAACAGTTACTTGATTTTATGAATCTCCAAATCTTGTTGATAGATTATCCATCCCAGAACATCACTTGAATATTCCTAGCCTAAATAAATTTTTGATGTTGTCTGTGTTGCATTGTTGATTGAAGCTTGTTGATTGAAATCCAAGTTTTAAGACTTCAAGCTTTCCCTCGAACACTTTTCACTCGTGTCAAGTGCAAAAGTCCACTTTCCATAAACAGACCCAAAACTCCTGCCCCCCTCTCCCCACCCCCCCCCCCCACTGCCCCCCCCCCCCCACCCCACAACCAGTGCATGAATGGAATGGCATTACACAAATTATTAATTGCCCTTTCAACGTGATAAGTAGCAATGGAAACTATGTGAAATGACTATCATCTTCACCTTTCCACTTCAAAAGTCGGTAAATGTCATATCCTCACACTGTTGTTCAGGCTAAAACTGCCAGCTGAATATATTTCCAAGTGAAATAATTACCCAGAAACGGGATCATACTATGAGAAACTAAAAGTGCAATTAATTAATTGGCTTAATTCATGCACAAATTTCTTCAAAACTAAAAAAAACCCTGGAATCTGTAGTATTTCCTTTCATAATTTATGACTCGAGTCTCTGCTGAATTGTTACATGATAATAAACTGTGTAGAGTCCTTCCTGGGTGCCCCTACAAGAAATAGGCAGGGCGAAGCAGGGGACAGAAGATCCGAGGAAAACGTCACAGCTGTTTTATAATTTTCTGGGATTCCAAAAGAGGTTTTAAAATCGAATATCAAATATATTAAAAGAAGTATTGATATGGCATGTACACCTGATATTCATGACCTGTAAATTACTTACAACAATGCATATTGGAATTTGGATATGTGAAACTTCCTTGATGATTTAGCTGTTAGAGATTGTTGAGGTGAATAGCGTAGGAGTGTTCAAGCGGAAGCTAGTGAAGTACATGAGGGAGGAATCAATAGAGTGATGCAGAGCTTGAGAACATAAGAACAAAAGAAATAGAAGCAGGAGTAGGCCATATGGTCCCTTGACCCTGCTCCGCTATTCAATAAGATCATGGCTGAACTTCTACATCAACTCCACTTCGCGACCTATCCTTTTATTTTTTTTTAATTCATTCATGGGATGTGGGCGACGCTGGCCAGGCCAGCATTCATTGTCCATCCCTAATTGCCCTTGAGAAGGTGGTGCTGAGCTGCCTTCTTGAACCGCTGCAGTCCATATGAGGTAGGTACATCTACAGTGGTGTTAGGAAGGGAGTTCCAGGATTTTGACCCAGCGACAGTGAAGGAACGGCAATATAGTTCCAAGTCAGGATGGTGTGTGACTTGGAGGGGAACTTGCAGGTGGTGGTGTTCCCATGTATTTGCTGCCCTTGTCCTTCTAGTTGGTGGAGGTCGCAGGTTTGGAAGGTGCTGTCTAAGGAGCCTTGGTGCATTGCTGCGGTGCATCTTGCAGATGGTACACACTGCTGCCACTGTGCGTCAGTGGTGGAGGGAGTGAATGTTTATAGATGGGGTGCCAATCAAGCGGGCTGCTTTGTCCTGGATGGTGTCAAGCTTCTTGAGTGTTGTTGGAGCTGCACCCATCCAGGCAAGTGGAGAGTATTCCATCACACTCCTGACTTGTGCCTTGTAGATGGTGGACAGGCTTTGGGGAGTCAGGAGGTGAGTTACTCGCCTCAGGATTCCTAGCCTCTGACCTGCTCTTGTAGCCATGGTATTTATATGGCTACTCCAGTTCAGTTTCTGGTCAATGGTAGCCCCTAGGATGTTGATAGTGGGGGATTCAGCGATGGTAATGCTGTTGAATGTCAAGGTGAGATGGTTAGATTCCCTCTTGTTGGAGATGGTCAATGCCTGGCACTTGTGTGGCGCGAATGTTACTTGCCACTTATCAGCCCAAGCCTGGATATTGTCCAGGTCTTGCTGCATTTCTACACGGACTGCTTCAGTATCTGAGGAGTCACGAATGGTGCTGAACACTGCCCTATCCTCATATCCCTTGATTCCTCAAGGACCACCCTCAGAAGGGAAGAGGTGTGGTAGCCGGGACGGCCAACACCCAGAGTCTAGACCCATGGACCTGGCAGCAGTTTCACAAGAACACAACATAATAAACAGGAGTAGGCCATACAGCCCCTTGAACCCACTCTGCCATTTAATAAAATCATGGCTGATCTGATTATGGCCTTGACCCCATAATCTTTGACTCCCTTGTAGATCAAAATCTGTCTAACTCAGCCTTGAATATATTCAATGACGAAACCTCTACTATTCTCTGGGGAAGCGAATTCCAAAGATTAACAACCCTCTGAGAGAAGAAATTCTTCCTCATCTCCGTCTTATTTGGAAACTGTGCCCCCTAGTTCTAGATTCCTCCATGAAGGGAAGCATTGGGCTGGATTTTGTGTTGGGGGTGGAGCTCCCGGTGCTGGGACGAAAAGGTGGGGTAAAGCCTGCCACTGCCTTTTTTGCACCCACCCCTCACCCCCGCCGGCCCTCCACCACCCCAGAGCAATCCTCCAGTCTTTATAAATCTAAGTTTCAGGAGCTGGGATCCCCGTGCCTTTCAAGATGGGGATCCTGCCTCCAAGAGTTGCCAGCCAATCGGAGGGTTGGCAGCTCAACAGTACTGACAACGCCACTAGGAGCGTTGGCCACTGCTGGTGCAGCAAAGGCCTTGGACCCAAGCCCAACACTGGAACCCCGGACCTCAGGTAAGTGAGGCAGGGTCTCCATGGCCAGTCCGGAAGGTCCCAGTGAGGCGGGGTGGGGGTGGGGTCATAAAGTCCTGGGAGAGAGGGGTCCTGGGAGGTGTATTGTTTCCCGAATGGGGCCCTCCATGGGACACAGATTGCCCACAGAGGAGGGTCCCCCCCTCCCAGGCCCACAGGAGGGCACCTCATTTTACAAGGCCCTCTCCCCACCTGGTGGAGGCTTCCCCCACCACCCCTCTTCCACCACCGCTGATAAGATCCCAGCGGTGGGGGGGGGGGGGGGCGGGGAAGAGGCCCTTAAGTGACCGTTATTAGGCCACTTAAGGGCCTCAATTGTGCCTGGGAATGGAAGGCCATTGTCAGCCTATCCAGGACCCAGGAAAATTGCTTGGTAATAGAACAACAGTGGGCCCTCTGCACCCCTATGCCCATTATCCCCTTCCCCCCTTTCACTCGTCACAATTTTGTGGGTGCGTCCACCTCCGACTCCACCTCAGGGGCCCATTAAATTCCGCCCAAACTCTCAGTATCTACCTTGTCAAGAAGCCCCCTCAGAATCTTATATGCTTCAATCAGATCACCTCTCATTCTTCGAAACTCTAATGAGTATAGGCCCAACCTTTCCTCATTAGACAACCCGGAATCAACCTAGTGAACATTCTCTGTACTGCCTCCAGTGCAAGTATATCCCTCCTTAAATAAGGAGACCAAGTCTGGTGCTCAGGACTCACACCTAACATCCAGATACGCCACCTCACCATCATACGCCTACCAATGCTGTCAGCTTCACAACCACCTCTCATTGCTCTACATACTAACAGAAATTCAGCTGTGGCAGGCACATCACCCAAACACAGCGCTACGCAACCATTAACATTCTGTCCTCTATCTTACCGAACAAGGTGGCACACAATAGAAGGGAGCAGAGCAGAACCGGTGAGGGACAAGGGCGCCTGCATCTCCTTAGCCCTACAGAGAACGTGGTTCTCCACATCATGGAGCTGGCTGTGACAGGGCCCCTGGCATTGGGAATTGCTGAAAACATTGAGGATGATGGCACCTTCCTGCCATATGTCCCAGCTCAACTTCCAGCACACCCTCATCCTGCTATCAGGCATGATGAGCAAACTGCTGATGGTCTGACCATGGACCTCTTTCTTCCTGCTTCCCACCCCACTTCCCTCACACTACCCTTCCCCTCTGAATTCTTGCTTTCAGACACCCAAGAACTGCTCCTCGCCCAGCCCCGGAGGTGGAGAGAGAGAAACAGCACAGCAGTGATGAAGAGGTCCCATCACTTGATCTGATACTCACAGCCACCAGTTCAGATACTAGCACTGCACATACCTTGCAGGCTTGTATCGAGTTGGGATCAGCAAATGGTGTATTATCTGTACATGAGGGAGATGCAACCAGACCAGGGGTAAAGGATGGCTCATGGCATGTGAGTACTGCTGTAAAGGACAGAGATGAGGACCTTAATAGGGTGGTGTACAAGAGAGTGCTGATGGGCATGCACACCAAGATGCTGGGTACATTGGCTAGCCTGCTAGAGAGCCTCCTGTCACTGTTGTTACGACCGACCGCTCCAGTCAAAGTCCCCAATCAAAATATATGATTCTGATTGTGGTGGGAGGAATGCACTGTTAATTCAATCCCGGCCCTTCACAGATCGCCAAACATATAATTTTAAACTTTCCAAATTAAAGGAAGACCCAGCCAAATTGTGTTATCTATTAACCCCCGAATGAGGCTAACCAAACCAGGTGTCTTTAAATCAACAAATTAACTGTTTGTTTAAAAAAACTAAATTCTTAAACACTATGAAGATGTAAACAACATTTAAAATAGAAAAAATTAGAGTCCTTGCAAATTTACAGTCCAATGTTGCTTGAAGTCCTCACAGCCGTCCGATTAGGAGAGAAAGGTTCTTCCACAGTACAACAGTCCGTAGTCGGACTCCAATAGTAAGTGATGGATTTCAACAATTAACAACTTGCAAACACTTTCAATAGAATCACTCTGACTCTTCTGTCAGGGTAGGGATCCTGAAGAACCAAGACAGCATGGAGTGAGCTTTGCCATCAGAAACTCTTTGCTCAGCATGATCGAGCCACCTTCAAATGGCTCTGAACACATACTGTCCATCCGACTGCTCACCGCCTCTGGTCCAGTACACCACCTCAGCATCTATGCTCCAAAACTCTGCTCCCCACCTGAAGTTAAAGACCAGTTCTACGAGGAACTCCATAATATTATTAGTAGCATTCCCAATACCGATCATTATTTCCTGCTGGGGGACTTTAACGCCAGGGTTGGGGCCGGCCATGACTCATGGCCCTCCTTCCTTGGGCACTTTGGCATTGGAAGGATGAATGAGAATGGACAGAGACTGCTGGAGTTGTGTACTTATCACAACCTCTGCATCACCAATTCGTTCTTTCATACTAAACCCTGTCACCAGGTTTCATGGAGACACCCAAGATCACGTCGTTGGCCCCAGCTGGACCTCATTGTCACAACGCGAGCCTCTATAAACAGTGTACAAATCAGACACAGCTTCCACAGTGCGACACCGACCACTCCCTGGTGTGCAGCAAAGTTAGATTCAAACCAAAGAAGCTACATCACTCCAAGCAGGAGGGCCACCCGCCCATCAACACAAACAGAATTTCTTATCCACAGCTATTGCATAAGTTTCTAAATTCACTTGAAAAAGACCTTCAAAACACAGGGGATGCAGAGACCAAATGGGCCCACATCAGAGATGCCATCTATGACGCAGCAATGACCACCTATGGCAAATGTGAGAAGTAGAATGCAGACTAATTTCAATCTCACTTTGAAGAGCTGGAACCTGTCATAGCCACTAAGCGCATTGCACTGTTGAACTACAAGAAAGCCCCCAGCGAGTTAACATCCGTAGCACTTAAAGTAGCCGGAATCGGAGCACAAACAACAGCCAGGCGCTGTGCAAATGACTACTGGCAACAGCTATGCAGTCGTATTCAGCTGGCCTCCGACACTGGAAACATCAGAGGAATGTATGATGGCATTCAGAGAGCTTTTGGGCCAACCATCAAGAAGATCGCCCCCCCCTCAAGTATAAATCAGGGAACACGATCACTGACTAACGCAAGCAAATGGACTGCTGGGTGGAGCACTACCTAGAACTGTACTCCAAGGAAAATGTTGTCACTGATACCGCCCTCAATGCAGCCCAGTCTCTGCCAGTCATGGATGAGCTGGATGAACAGCCAACAAAATCGGAACTCAGTGATGCCATTGATTCTGTAGCCAGTGGAAAAGCCCCTGGAAAGGACGGCATTACCCCTGAAATAATCAAGAGTGCCAAGCCTGCTATACTCTCAGCACTCCGTGAACTGCTTTGTCTGTGCTGGGATGAGGGAGCAGTACCACAGGACATGTGCGATGCCAATATCATCACCCTCATCACCACCATAAGAACAAGGGTGACCGCGGTGACTACAACAACTACCGTGGAATCTCCCTGCTCAGCATAATGGGGAAAGTCTTCGTTCGAGTCGTTTTAAACATGCTTCAGAAGCTGGCTGAGCGTGTCTACCCTGAGGCACAGTGCGGCTTTCGAGCAGAGAGATCCACCATTGACATGCTGTTCTCGCTTCGTCAGATACAGGAGAGATGCCGTGAACAACAGATGCCCCTCTACATTGCTTTCATAGATCTCACCAAAGCCTTTGACCTTGTCAGCAGGCGTGGTCTCTTCAGACGACTAGCAAAGATTGGATGCCCACCAAAGCTACTAAGTATCATCACCTCATTCCATGACAATATGAAAGTCACAATTCAGCAAAGCGGTTCCTCATCAGACCCCTTTCCCATCCTGAGTGGCGTGAAACAGGGCTGTGCTCTCGCACCTACACTGTTTGGGATTTTCTTCTCCCTGCTGCTCTCACATGCGTTCAAGTCTTCAGAAGAAGGAATTTTCCTCCACACAAGATCAGGGGGCAGGTTGTTCAACCTTGCCCGTCTAAGAGCGAAGACCAAAGTACGAAAAGTCCTCATCAGGGAACTCCTCTTTGCTGACGATGCTGCATTAACATCTCACACTGAAGAGTGTCTGCAGAGACTTATCGACAGGATCGCAGCTGCCTGCAATGAATTTGGCCTAACCATCAGCCTCAAGAAAACGAATGTCATGGGACAGGACGTCAGAAATGCTCCATCCATCAATATCGGTGACCATGCTCTGGAATTGGTTCAAGGGTTCACCTGCCTCGGCTCAACTATCACCAGTAACCTGCCTCTCGATGCAGAAATCAACAAGGGCATGGGAAAGGCATCCGCTGCTGTGTCCAGACTGGCCAAAAGGGTGTGGAAAAATGGCGCACTGACACGGAATACAAAAGTCCGAGTGTATCAAGCCTGTGTCCTCAGTACCTTGCTCTACGGCAGCGAGGCCTGGGCAACGTATGTCAGCCAAGAGCGACGTCTCAATTCATTCCATCTTCGCTGCCTCCGGAGAATACTTGGCATCAAGTGGCAGGACCATATCTCCAATGCAGAAGTCCTTGAGGCGGCCAACATCCCCAGCACATACACCCTACTGAGCCAGTGGTGCTTGAGATGGCTTGGCCATGTGAGCCGCGTGGAAGATGGCAGGATCCCCAACGATGCATTGTACAGCGAGTTCATCACTGGTATCAGACCCATCGGCCGTCCATGTCTCCACTTTAAAGACGTCTGCAAACATGACATGAAGTCCTGTGACATTGACCACAAGTCGTGGGAGTCAGTTGCCAGTGATGACCAGAGCTGGTGGACAGCCATAAAGGCGGGGCTAGAGAGTGGCGAGTCGAAGAGACTTAGCTGTTGGCAAAAAAAGGACAGAAGTGCAAGGAGAGAGCCAACTGTGTAACAGCCCCGACAACCAAATTTATCGGCAGCGCCTGTGTAAGAGTCTGTCACTCTAGAATTGGCCTTTATAGCCACTCCAGGCACTGCTTCACACACCACTGACCACCTCCAGGCGCTTACCCATTGTCTCTCGAGACAAGGAGGCCAAGGAAAATAGTCTAACTTCCCTTCCTTCAGTTTAAATGTCTGAGAGCTCTTTTTTCAGGTGCTAACACCAGTTGTCTGTCTGTGTTCTCTGTTCGAACAGACTGTCTTCAACTAAAAACCAGTTCAAAATTGAATTGTAACAAATATATCATGTGATGCTCAATCCAATTGGCTGTGTCCTTGGTAGCGTGAATGCACCCTTTGATTGACAGTCTCCGAATGGTTGTATCCAAGGAAACGAAAATGCACCTTCTCAGTAACTCCGGAGACCTGCTGGTTCTTAAAGCAGTGCTGATCCATTGCAAGCCTTAAAGGTACACCGCATATTCCAGGAAAAAAACTACAGGACCATGGTACTGTCAAGAGCCCTGGAGGTGTCTAGCTCCAAGTTGGCAAAGAAAATGGTGTAGAGCTTGCCATCTCCATAGACTCTGCAGCATCTCCCTGTGGTGCTGCAGACCCAGAGGCACTGCCACTGCTGCCCCCCCCCCCCCTATCTGTTGAAGCCTTTATATGAACAACTCACCAACTGCTCTGCCCCTCTCACCCAGGATGTGGCAACACTCTGGTAAATCCAGGAACTCATCAAAACATCTCTAAAAGCATCTGCAGACACATTGCAATAGAAAAAGTTCCAAAAATTGAGCTTACCTGCACAAAGGGTACCTGGCCCTTTAAAAAAAAACCCTACTGCAGAGCCCATCTTGTAGCTTCATGCTTGCTTTCTTTTTGAGTTAACAACCCAGATATTGCCTGGACACTTGTTGCCCAAATTTAGGATTCTGGCATCACATCAGCCAGTTAGCTGTGTGACTTCAGGATTGCGCTGAATCAACATCTTCTGGCACATATAGGGGACGCACCTCCTTCGCCTGTAACCTGTTAGGACACTGAAGTGGCCGGCAGTGTGGGGGACCCACGTAATGCAGTGCAAGGCCTCCGTGGTGCTGCTTGTATGTGAGGCAATTTCTCACCCAGGAAGTACAACATAAGCATACTTAGGCCTGCACGTGGCTGCAACTATAAGACAGAAGAGTCAGTTTGGGTCCATCCTGGGCCACATTTTATAGGGAGCATTTTGCCCAGGAACTGCACTTCTATTGGTAGATGTCGGAATGCAGACATCTGTGTTCATTTATGTGAGATTTACGTTGCTGTACCTCTCTGCGGAGAGTCAGGTGCAGAAACCAGGAAAAAACCACAGAGCAAATGTGTGCAGTACTAGTCAGGAGAAACATTGGAGGGAAGGATTAGCATCCACTCATTCTCTGCTGTGCATCTATTTTTTGTCCACAATTTGACTCCAATTTTCTTATTTTTTGCAGTCTGTAATAAGTAAAATGTTAAAACCATGAGTAGTCAACCAAGTAAACTGGATTTGTTGGATTTCTGATCACTCAACAGAGGCCAGCTCATTCAACGCTATATTAATGCGACATCTGCACAGTTTTCTGCTTTGCTTTTCTAACCCCACATTCAGAGATCTTGAGGGTGTAATTCAACTTCGCGGGAGAAACAAAATGATGCCCCTTAAATGTCCCATCCAATATTCAGTTCAGTAGGACAGAGCATACAAGAGGCAACAAATGTGATACTGCTTGTTTTCTGTCTCCTCCCAATTCAAATTTCACCCCGACCGTATTTAAAAATATAGCTGCCTGGAACCAATCTTTAAATCACACTATTTTGCCCATGCAAAGCTGTTATACCATAGGAAGAGATATCTCGTAGGTTTTTGTTTGTTTCTTTGCTGCTAAGCAGATTCTGATTTCAAAATCTAATAAATTGTTAACATAATCATCTTGCAATATTTATGTATGTGACTTATTCAACGAAGAAGGGAATTGAAATGTTTATGCAAACTTATTGTACACCCTCCTATCCAAGATGTGTAAAAGTCCCATGTAGTTCAGCAGTTTTCCAGCCCTACATCCACCTCCCAGCCTACAACTGTGAGTTCTTTTGTCTCTAGCCTTTTATACATTTCCCCTCCCTTTGCTATAACACTGATGGCATCCAGTCATCTAGGCGCTACGCTCTAGAATTCCCTCCCTAAACCTTTTTGCTTTTCCAAATCCCTCTCCTTTTTTAGGGCGTGCCTTAAAACCCAGCTTTTTGACCACGCTTTTGGTCAACCCTTTGAACATCCCCTTCTTTAGCTTGGTGTCCATTTTGTCTGATTATACTTCTGCGAGGCCCTTTGGGGTGTTTTTGTCCATTAAAGATGCTACATAAATGCAAGTTGTTGTTGAGGTAGAACTGCATTGTGGGGCTTGCCACATGGTGATTTAAAGGGGAATTATTACTACCATGTCTGAATAGGAAAAAATAGGTATTTCCTAGTTTGTTATGTTACTGTTTGAGCTTTGGGGCATTTCTTTTCTCATTACATCACATTGAGCTCTCAAATTTTAAAACCTGTTCACGACTTGGTACCTCAATAACTCAAATCATTCAAATGCTATATCGTGAACAACAGTGTCTGCATTTGAATCGGAATGAATTTTATCATGTGAAGAGGATTGTGATGTTGGATGACTTCTGATGGTCCGCTTTGAAGAGAGAGACTGGGTTTTGGCTTCCTTGAGTGGAATTTTGCTTTTTATTCAACAAATAATAGAAAGGTTACTGCTTGATTGGTGCCTCCATCCTGGCTGCAAAAGCTTCAAGATCTATTTGACATATGCATGGCTGTACTTGGCTAAATTTAGTCCTCTTGTTAGACTAAAGTACAAGTTTGGTCAATTACGTTTGGTCCAAAATTGTTATATTTGCTTGCCAAAATCTCTTCAGTGTTGAAATGTGACTGCTTCAAGCTGTTCTTGAACCAGCATCTTGGATGTCAAGTTACAATGAGGCTATAAATACATGCTTTTGTTAAAACTAGGATATTTCATCTTTTTTTGAGAATTGTGAGCTAATTCCTTAATGAAACTGCTTGTAGCCAACTGAAACTTTCTGTACTTTTGCCATGGGCTCATTCATGTGCTTTATGGTGAACAATAGTGTCTGCATTTGAATCCGAATGAATTTTGTCACGTGAAGATGCTTGTATTTTTGGATGACTTCTGATGGTCCACTTTGAAGAGAGAGACAAATAATAGAAAACTTACTGCTTGATTGGTCGCCCTCAAAGACACAAGAAAACTCATCCGTGAACTTCTTTTTGCCGATGACTGAACTCTCCTGGCCCACAGTCAGTCAGACCTGCAACGTATGACAACACATTCTTCTGAGGCGGCACAACTCTTCGGACTAAAAATCAGTTTAAAGAATATTGAAATCCTGCATCAGCCTGCACCCCCAAGGAGAATTTTGACCACCAAGCATTGTCCTCGAGGGAACCGAGCTGAATGCCGTCAAGCAATTTACTTATTTGGGGAACGTCATCTCGTTTGATGCCACCATAGACAAGGAAGTGGACAATAGGCTTTCAAAAGCAAACAGTACATTCGGCAGACTCTGCAAATGAGCGTGGAGTAACCACAGCCTCAGAGCACAGACCAAACTCAAAGTGTACAAAGCTGTAGTCCTCACCACCCTTCTGGTGCCGGGTCATGGGTCCTATACCGCCATCATGTACACCTTCTAGAGCGCTTCTATCAGCGCTGCCTCCACAGCATCCTCAAGATCCGCTGGCAGGACCACATCTCAGATATTGAATTCCTGGAAACAGCCAACATCACCAGCATTGAGGTCATCCTCCTGCAAAGCCAACTGCATTGGGTGGCTCATGTTACCCGGATGGACAACAGTCGCCTGCCCAAGACCATGTTGTATAGAGAGCTGAACAGAGGGGCCCCACGCAAACGTTTCAAGGATTCCCTGAAGAAGTCCCTCTCTGTGTGCCACATTGACCATCGCCAGTGGAAAGCGCAGGCCATAGATCGTGATGCCTGGAGATGCTACATCAGGAGGGCTACAGGCACCTTTGAGACTGAGCGAAGAACCAGCATGAAAGAGAAAAGGAGGAGAAGGATAGATCCAATTGCCCCCAGCAGCAACTACACCTTTACTGTATCTGTTGTGGGAGAATCTGCCAATCACAAATCGGCCTGACTGGCCACCAGCGGGCCTGCAACTGATGAGTACATGCTTCCCAAAATCTTTGTCCATGAAGAAATGCCAAGATGTGTGATTGTCATGACTTTACTTTAATTTTTTTTTAATGTGCCAAATCTTTCGCTTTAATTGGTGACAACCTGTTTGGTAGCTCTGATCTGCAAAAATAGGCTTCTTAAAGGGAATTCAGTTTTCACTGTTGACTGCAAAGTCTCATTTTTTCACTTACTAGTTAGTTTCATTTGCATTTTCTGCTTTCATTTCCATTGCTGCGTATGTCACATTTTTTTTGCATTGCAGTAGCTTCCTGAAAATGTCTTGCCATCTTTACTGTTAGAAAACCAAGTTCTCACAATGGGAAGTCATTTTTAAGGGGTTCCAGTAGCACTGGCTGAGGAAGATTAATTCATGCAAGAACAAAGATCGGAGCAAATGTACCTGAAGCAGTTCCTACACATTCATCCTTAGCCAAGAAACTGGATTTACTGACCTCCCTGGGCATCTTGGACCAGAGGTGGCCATAGAGCTATGAGATCTGCTCCAGTTCAACAAAAGGGGTGGTACTTCGGGGATAGGTGCTAGATCATCCAGTAAGCTGCTCCTTTGTGCTTTAAGAAAACGCCGATCTCATATTTGCAAAGGGCAACACTTGTATCACTATCCTTGTGGAAATACAGCATGAGCTCGGCAGGGGGCAGGACTTGCCTTGGGCTATATATGTTATCTTTTTACAACCAATCATGAATAATTTAAGACATGACATCTGGCAATGATATCATGGCTGGGATGAAAGACATGGCTTTGGACCTATGGTTCCCAAAGCTGTCCAACACAGGAGTTGCCATAATGTAATTTGCAGGTCTGTTGTGGACTAATTGATAGAGATCGATTGTTATGATTAGTCAACAACTCCAGTATCATTGTGTCATGTGACAACCAGGATGGCGGAAGATGAACGAGATGAACTTTGGTCTTTTATCATCTAACAATTCCTAAATTCAGGTACAGGCCTCCAAAATGTGCAAAGCATGGTAAATGTCATCTATGCGCCATCCAGTCTCCCCACACAACCCACATGATCTTCATGAACAGAAATAGCAAGTGTGTGGGTGGCATCTGGCCATAGAAGCATCATCAACCAAAATAATGCCTCAGACACCTGGAACCATTCATAATGCTAGTCCATCATGCCAGATGATTGGAAGGAATAAGGAATGGATGGTTGCTGTGAGAACAGAAATAGTATTGAGCACATCATGGAGTTACTCAAGCAGAGATTTTGCTGCTTGGACCAAAAGGAGGGAAATAGAAGGGGGGGTGGGGGGTTGGTGTTGGTGTTGTGGGGGGTTGGTGGGGGGATCCCCTTGGAAAAGTGTCCAAAGTAATTTCTATCTGTTGCATGTTGTGCAGCTTCACTGTACGAAGAGGAATAAGCATACAAAAAGACAGAAAAAAGGAGGGGGAAAGTGCACATGGTGCTTTCACTTTGTGGCACTCTATCTTGCTCAGATTATTTGAAGATGAATAATTAGCTCATTGCAAAGAGGAAGTGATAGAAAAAAAATGGAGGAATGTGACATGCAGCCAGGAAGAATGCTGCCCCAGTCACTTGTCGAGAACTGCTTTACTTAAGTTCCTAATCTCACAACCGCGCAGACAGAGTGATCCAATTTGACAACATATTAAGAAAATGTCTCTGAAATAAAATGTGCAAAATTTAATTCCCTGCAGATGAAATGTAAATGGAAAATTAATGACAACACATTGGTTCCGCAAGGTGTGTGTCCTCACCTTGTGCTACGTGTAAGTTTTACTTTAATGGGCAGAACAAGAGTGGTGGCTGAATGCCTGCCTAGAACGGAGGTGGCTGTGAACCATCTGCCACTCTACAGTGGCTCCCTCTGCTTGCCCTGTACCTGCTACTTCTTTAAATTGGATGAACCATCCTGAGAGGAAGCTGCCTCTCCTGTCTCTCCCTCCTCCTCCCATTCCAGCAGGGTGACCGTGGATTTGCACACAATCAGAGACATTAGTAGTATGTAGCCCAATGTCACATTTCGCTCAATCCACAATCTATGCAGTCCTGCTCCTCCTGTAATTTGAAGCCCACAGTTACGATTGCCACATTTACAGCATTCACGAGAGATTCTGAGCCTGGCCTTAGGCCTTCTGTCCTGGTGAGTTCCCCACAGATGGCTGTGAAATTTCACGGCGCTTTACATTTGTGTACATTCATCAGTGTATGTCAGTAAGGAGATAGATAGCAATGCCATCTAAGCCTGTAAACTGTTTGGTAATAGTAGAGGCAGATCCTTAATGTATTCTTATAACATTCCTTTCTCTGCTATTTTAGTAGAAGCATTAACCTACTTGAACTAAATGAGTTAACACCTAAATAGCAGATTGAGGAATATCATATGACTGTGTACCGCTTTCATCTGTTAATACTATCTATTATCATTTCTAGGCTTTGGTCCTTTAGTCCAAGAATGTAATAAATATGCCTTTTGAAGTAACTCAGTACATTTTTTGATTTGCATACTAAATCTAATCATGAAAGAACAAATATGCCACACAATCATGATATTGTCTAATAATTAACAGAGACATCCCCTTACTTACAAATCTGGCAGTCGACCAGAAGCGTTAAATAGAAGCCAACCTGATTCCCATTACAGGTACGAGTACTCTGTAGGCATTGCTGTCATCATTTTCCTTAATTAACAAGTAAGATTTTCTAAATGAGCTATTTTTCACTAATGCTTTTAACTCCCCTGTAAACCTACTGCTTTAGGTTTTACTTGAACGGTTTGTGTAACAAGATGTGAAATACAACAGAAATAGCTCCCATACTGTATTAGCCACTGAGTTTAACTAAGTGGAAAGGGATATTCAGTGAGAGAAGATACCCAGTTCATGCCCCAGAAAGGAGGATGTCAAGGAGCTAATTTATTGAGATTTGACTCAACCACCTCCCCCACCTCCTCACCAATTCCCTGAAATACCCATTTCCCAGGCACAAAGGGCAGGGAGCCAGTTTAATTTAAAGACCTTTCATTTTCCTATAGAATAGGCAGTAAATTTAAATAAAACATTCTACTTGAAGCACTTTAAGACCTTTATCTGAAACAGGTTAGGGTGTCATATCAATGCATTTCCTTTTTTTTCTTAATGACTGGAATAAACTGACTATTTCACCGTTTGTCATTGTACATTTTATTTACACAAATTGAAAGAAACTTTATGCTTTATCTATGAAGATTTCTGTTGGAAATGTGCAGATGCAAAGTTTCTGAATCTCATCTTGGGCTACTGATTGTCATGGGAGATAGTTGATCTGAGTAGTACAAGACATATTTTGCAAACTAGCTCATGGTTCCTGTTGTAGACTGCCTGGGCAACATTCATTTACATTAAAAATAAAACTATAGGTTACTGCATGGTTAACTAAATGCATAATAGGATAGTCACACTACTTAGCAACCTATTTCTAAATGGCTGCGTTTGTTGACAGTGCAGCCACTAGGTGGTGCAGCACTGGTACATGCGGAAATGCAGCCTCATTGGCTGAAATGTTACTGTCTGCAACATCGCAGGCAGCTGCGAGTAATGACGATAGTGCTGCTCAATTTGACACAAGAAAACGAATTGAACCCAAACCCCCTCACCCGTCAATGGCCACGATCTCTGCCTCCACACTGTCCCCACCCCCAACAGTACCCTGCTCCCTCCTGCAATCGCCACCTCAATCACCACATTCAGTTTCCCAATCCCTCCCATGCTCGCCTTCTCACCCCTCCATCCCGTCACTCCCTCCTGCTCACCGCTCCATTTTGACGTTCCGGCCTTCTCACCGCTCTATCCTGCCTCTCCCACCTGCTTGCCATTCCTTCTTACCGCTCGCTCCCTGCCTCACCGCCTGGAGAAGCAGCGGAGGGGTGGTGGGGGGCGCGACGTGGTGGAATGAGAGGGACGTGGGCAGCGACGGGGGGAAAGCATTGAGGCGGGCAGCGAGCAGTTGGGAGCGATGGGATGGAGCAGAGAGCAGTCGGGAGCAGGGAAGAAAAGCGGCGATTGAGCAGCGATCACTGGGGGGGTTGGGGAGCAGGATACTGTTTGGGGGGAATAGAGGCCATTGAGAGATGAGGCAACACTCGGACATCATTGCACCTGATGTCATCACGTAGTGGCGTCGCCGTGTGCATGCGCGGGCCCATACTGACAAATGTTTGGACACACTGATGACATCAGTGATCACTCTGCGCATGCCCTGCAATATCAGGAGATACTTTGTTTCTAAATAGCAGTCCTGGTAACACTCTCTGTACTGTCACCATGTCCTGAGCCTAGTTTTGGAGGCCGAGCTTAAACATTGTACAGTCCATGGTGAAATCTGGTTGTTTTAATTGCTTGACATTTAATGTCATGTTATAGAATAGTTGTATAAGAACAATACTGTTATCAGTCGATACATATTAAAGGTTGTTCTTCAAAGCCACTTGGACCTGAATCACATGCATGTTATTGTGGAAAGACTAACAACCTTACTTTGTGACAGTAACTACAGGAAGAAATCTGCTAACACTGCAGAGACTAGATTAATAAAATAATATTAAAGAACTGCTGTAAGCAACCACAGATTATCGAGGCAAAGTCCAACCATTCAACCATTAATAATTGTTCTTAATAATTGCTGTCTTTCTTTATGCTATTTAGTTCCTTCAAAGTGAAATTAGTTTGACTTTTTTTTAAGTAGAGGTTAGCACATGGAATTCTACACTGCACCTCATCATAATGTTGAACTACCTTTGTCCTAAAATGACCAACCACCATTTAAAAAATTTCTTGCGGTCGGGATGTCAAATTAACTTTTTTTTTTATATAAAGAGGATGCTGCAAGTACACAGTAAGATCATCACCATCAACTGTTTATTTGACTTGTCCATTTCCTTCAGAAATGAGCCATGAAGTGAGCATGAAATATTCGCTGCATGATTTGATTCAAAAAACTAAAAAACTGAATATGTTTGCTAAATTCGCAGTTGGATACGATGCAATATGATGAGTCACACTTTGTATTTTAATTCTAAATAGCACATCAGAAATGTGGCCTGTTAGCAGAAAGTGGTCAGACAAAGTGAATCTCTTCCAAGTCACATTATCAAAGCATGCACCATATTGGTTTATAATAATTATTAAAATAATTAAGGAAATAGAAGTATCAATGATACAATGATCAGCTGTAGTGATGGTTTATTCATGAACCTATCCAAAATTGAAAGAATGTGTGAAGGTCATTCCCACTTGGCAATATTTTACTCAACTCTACTTGTGCATTCCTTCCTGACAGAATTTGAACTACTTATTTAAATCAATTCTCAGACGAACATTAAGTGATCAGTTGCATGTTAATTATCCATTTAATTATGGTTGTGGTTGTTGGAGGTCAATCATCTCAGTCCCAGGACATCACTGCAAGAGTTCCTCAGGGTAGTGTCCTAGGCCCAACCATCTTCAGCTGCTTCATCAGTCACCATACCTCCATCATAAGGTCAAAAGTGGGGATGTTCACTGATGATTATGCAATGCTCAGCACCATTCCCAACTCCTCAGATACTGAAGCTGCCCGTATCCAGACGCAGCAAGACCTGGTCAACATCCAGGCTTGGGCTGATAAGTGGTGAGTAACATTCGCACTACACAAGTGCCAGGCAATGGCTATTTCAAACAAAGGAGAATCTAACCATCTTCCCTTGACGTTCAATGGCATTACAATTGCTGAATTCCCCACTATCAACATCCTATGGGTCACAAGTGACCAGAAACTGAACTGAACCAGCCACATAAATGCAGTGGCTGCAAGAGCAGGTCAGAGGCTGGGAATTCTGCATGCATATCTCACCGTCAGACTCCCCAATGCTTGTCCACCATCTACAAGGCACAAGTCAGGAGTGTGATGGAATGCTCTCCACTTGCCTGGATGGGTGCAGCTCTAACAACACTCAAGAAGCTCAACACCATCCAGGACAAAACAGCCTGCTTGATCGGCACCCCATCCACCACCTTCAACATTCACTCCCTCCACCACCGACGCGCAGTGGCAGCAGTATGTACCATCTACAAGATGCATTGCAGCAACGCACCAAGGCTCCTTCAACAGCACCTTCCAAATCTGCGGCCTCTACCACCTAGAAGGACAATGGTAGCAGATGCATGGGAACACTACCACCTGCAAGTTCCCCTCCAAGCCCCACACTATCGTGACTTGGAACTATATCGCCGTTCCTTCACTGTCACTGGGTCAAAATCCTGAAACTCCCTTCCTAACAGCACTGTTGGTGTACCTACACCCCAAGGACTGCAGCAGTTCAAGAAGACAGCTCACCACCACCTTCTCGAGGGCAATTAGGGATGGACAATAAAATGCTGGCATAGCCAGCGATGCTCACATCCCCCAAACGAATAAAAAAAATCTTCTAAACAAATGGGCAATTAATTGTCAGGAGATGTTGGTTTATCTGACAATGCTAAAGCCTTTGGAGAGACTTCTAATGGCAATAGTACTTTATTAAACTATCAGGATGAGTAATCTTCCCAAAGTTTATTTCAGTGATTTGGTGTGGATCAAATTTTTACCTCAACCGTATAGCGCTACCAAATCCATGACAAGAAATACATTTGTGCTTTAAACTAAACACATCGCACTGAGGCATTTGCTGTTGAACTAATGTCCCTAATGTAAAACATCTCTCCCCATATAATGCAACCTTATTTTTATAGCTGATATTTTTCATTGATGGTTCATATAATAAATCTTCAGCTCATCAACATACTGATAATCTCAGTACCTTCAAGGATGGACTCATGATGTCTCCCTACTTGATATGCTTCAGGCTTCACTTGTAGATGCTTCAAATGCCCTCTGACTGATGATCCTGCCTGCTCTGATCTGATACATTAAGCTACCCTGAATAACATTTAAGCAAAGTCATAGCAAGGTTATGTTGTGATCATATGAAAAAAAGTATTTGCATTTATCTAGTGCCTTTCAGATACAGTCAATGAAATACTTTTGAAATGTAGGTGGCAAAATTCAGCTCCATAGCGCCAGTGGTTTCAGTGTCACTGGTGCTGTTTTAGTACCAAAATGGCATCCACGCTGCTTCCAGTCACTTCCGACGTGGCCGCGTCGAATGCCATCTTGGTGAACATGTAAGAGCGGGCGTTAGGAATGTGCACCAGAAATATGCAGAGTAGGTACCACCTCGGCATGGGGGCAGCATTCTGGGACGACTAGCTGACTGGCAACAGCAAAGGCACTGGCAGAGTGGCAGCAGTGGGAGGATGAATACTGTCATCCTGAAAGAGGACAGCAGGTTTGTGCTCCATGGAGTCACTGCCACTCCTCAGGAGCGGTACCTCAGCAATCCTTGTAATCTGTTGGAGCACAGATTGCTGGACTGTTATGAGACCCTGAAAGTGCCCTTTGAGCAGTGAGATCTGCAGCCATGATGGCAGCAGTCTGAGCCTGCATGGCAACAAGCTGAGATTTCATGAACTCAGTCTGAGCTGCCTCTGCAGCCCTCAGACGTTGTGCGGCTTCCACTTGTGCTACAATTGAAGCTGGGACTTTGGCTGTCGGATGCTGCATCATGGCTGGGTCCGCAAGTGTTCTCATGGAGTTGGCCCCCACATACAAGCTGGAAAGGATGGGCTCCAAGCTCTATGCGCAGCGCTGTGTCTAGTTGAGCCAGGACCTCATGTTCTTTGACAGTGACAGCACGCTTTCTGGCAGGCCAAGCAATGCACCAAGCATTTTGATATGCATGTCCATCAGCTTTTTTCTCCACTCTGCTCCATCAAAATCATCAGCTGAGCCCTCTGCAGCAGAACCTGTTTGCCACCTCACCCTCAGGAGAGCTAGCACCCGCACAATCCTTTCCCCCTTCCCTGACGACAGGCCAGACCCTGCCCATTGACCCATTGCGTGCAGATCCTGCCTCTAAAGTATGAACAATGCCAATATCTGAGCTGGTGGCTGCGAGTGTGAGATCGAGTGACTGTGTTTCTTTCTCATCGGTTTCTTCTTCCTTGAGGACTTCAGCCTCCTACTGCCTGGCAAGGATTTAGTTCATGGGTATCTGAAAGCATAAAGGCACAAGGGCATGTTGGGGTGAGGGAAGTGGTGGGAAAACAAGAAGTGCATACTTACACCATCTGCAGCTTGTAAATCATGACAGATTGCAGGATGAGAGTGAAGTGGATTTGAGAATGTGCATTAGACGGGAACATACCATCATACTCTCTGATTCCAGTCCTGCTGCCGGCCACGGCTTCGGTGACAGCAGCTCCAATGACTTCCAGCACCGTCTCCTCCATGGGGGTGAGCAGTTGCAGCCATGTCTGCCCCTTGTTGGTGAGGTGCTGCTGGCACCAATTATGTATCACCTTGTCATGCAAAAGAAAGGGAAGTGTGTCAGTGAGTGCGGTGCAATGTGTTTGACTGATGTGTCTGCCACAGTTGAATAGCTGGTAGTGTGTGCAAGCTGTGTGATGCGAGTGTAAGGATTCTAGCGGTGCCAGATGTGTGAGGGTGAGGTGAGGCAATGACTGTGATGTATGAATCGTGGTTGATAGAGATTGTTGGTAGATGAGTGAAGTGGGTATGATGAAAGAAGCAGTGTGTGAGGCTAGTGGTGAGGTTGATAGGAGATGGCATGTGAAGATCCGTTCACTGATCTTGACCACTTGTGTGATGTCATTAAATTTCTTGTGGCACAACATCCAAGTCCTCGGGGCTACACTCCTGGCGTTGACTGCAATTGCTACTTGCTGCCATTGCTCTCTTAGTATCTGCCTGGAGGGCCTCCTGGCCCCCTGATGGAAGAGGACCTTTTTCCTCTCGTGCCCCTCCCCCACCAAAGCCTCCAATGCTGCAACAGAACACCTTGGGACACCCTCTGTGGTCTGTTGCATCATTTTTGTAAGTTCTTCCTCCTCCACCACTTGCAGCCCCTGCTGCAGCCAGAATGCACCTCACCTTTCAGAGCTGCAGTACAGGTGAGCTTTCAGTGGTGCAGCCTGACACAAACCTGGGTCCTGTGCTGAAGGGTGCATCCTTCAACAGTGTTGGGGCTGCATGTCGCTATCATAATTAGCAGGCTGCCTGATTTTGGCAGTTTATCCTTAAAAGTTACTTTGTACTGTAAATGGAAAAACAACGTAAACACACACTGGATTTGCTTTATACACAGCAAAAAGTCACACAGTTGATTTTTAATCACTAGATGTAAATTGTTCAGGTTGTCCAACAGAGTCAATGACAGAATGATGCTTACTTCTGACAGCCCCAGTGGGAAGCTGCCTCGTCAGTTCGTGGGAGAATATCATCATTGGCACTGCCTGTTGAGGGATTTCTCTCCAATTGAGTGGCATAGTGCCATCTGTTACCTTGTGGGATCTACTCCAAGGTGATGCTATTTGCTATTGTATCAAGCTATTCAGTGAAAAGTAATACTTCCTGACTGATTTGTCACCCTCCCCCGAAAGAACTTAACCAAACAAGAAAAACTGAGCATTTTTGAGATGGAAACTTGTTGAAGATGATTGATCTGAATCATTAAACAGAGAGTGAGAGGAATTTTCACCATCACTGCTCACACTGCAAACTGGTCCATTATAAAACCAATATAGAGTTCACCTGACTTTCATTGCCATTAATACAATGGGCAGGTGATCCAGCCACCAGTTTATTACTAACATGGTGAAGGTGAAAATGATCTACCAGTGATTAGCCAGTGTTACAACCAGGTGAGCAAGGTGTCTAGGGCTCCCTTTCGCTTTCACCTGGTCTTACTGTAACAGGATTTAATTTTAAATGCATTGTGTTTTGAGCTCCCCCTTTGGTTAATTCTTGTTCACTGCTTTCCAATTATAAGGCAAAGAAATGAGCATAAACAGGCCTTTTTAGGCTTAAGGAAGAAAAGTGAAATTTATTAAAACTTAAACTCTAATTCAGTTAACGCCTACAAATACACGACGCACCCCATGCTAGCATGCATACACGATACACATGCAAATCGAGACAGAAAAGAGCAAAAGAAAAATAGTGGAGAGATTTGAGGCAATTGCTAAAGAGAGATTTTTGTTACTGTGCTTCGAGCTCGCTGTAGTCCTTGCTTGTAGGTAGATTTGGCTTTTTGTTGGGGCTCAGTATTCTTCTTAAACCTTGCTCACTGCAGGAGATTTTGCTCTCTCAGGGTTCACATGTCTTTAATGGATTCCGAAGCTGGTGAGAATGAGATGAGAGCAGACAAGAGAGAGGTCTTTTCCTATCCAGGAGCAAACAGCTTTCTGACCTCAAACACTGTTTCTCCAATTTAAAACACCCCTAATTGTCCAGCAGGTGGTCATGTGACTGACTGGTTTGACCAGGTCTCTTCTGTGTATTGGGAGCATCTTAGCAGTCAACCTGGAATGCTAGCTTCTCCACCTTCAACGTCTGGTAATCAATAGTCCATTGTGGATTAAATTGGAGCAGGGAGTGCCCCCGTCCCCCTTGTCCTTTCCAAGTATTGTTTGTTACTATGCAAATGTTCCTCCAGTCAAGGGTCTAGTGTGTTTTGTTTTAAAGCAAGTTCTTTCTTTGCTCTCGTAACAGTTTAACAATCAATGCTCGTGGCAAAATTCATATGCCTCATTCTTGACAGGTGGGGGCCTGCATGACACCAATAACTATTGAGTTTAACACTGATTCCTTCCAAATACTGTAATGAACAATTAAATGTCACCAAAAGTTTATTTGCCATCAAGTGGCAGCTAGGTACAACCCTTTGCCTTAACACCAAATATTTTTACAATGTCTTCTGGTGACAACATCAAGAACAACTTGTATTTATATGCGCCTTCAATGGAATAGAATGTCCCATTGTACTTCACAGGAGCATTATCAGACAGAATTTGACATCGAGCCATATAAAGAGATATTAGGACAGGTGAATAAAAACTTTGTCAAAGAGCTAAGTTGTGAGGAGTGACTTAAATGAGGAGAAAGAGGTAAAGGTGTGGAGAGGTTTCGGGAGGGAATTCCAGCACTTAGGCCCGAGGGATCTGAAAGTACGGCCTGCAATGGTGGAGATAAAGAAATTGGATATGCGCAAGGGGTCAGAATTGATGCAGCATTCCAATCTCGGAGGATTGCTGGGCTGGAGAGGTCACAGATAGGAAGAGTGAGGCCATAGAGAGTTCCGGCTACAAGGAGGAGAGCTGAAAAGTTGAGGTATTACCGCACTGGGAGCCAATGTATGTCAGCAAGTGTAATTGTGATGGGTGAATGGACTTGCTGCGAGTTTGGATACAGTCAGCAGAGATTTGGATGAGTTGCAAACATGTACTTCTGCCTCAGGTTATTACATAGCTGTCATTACTTTGGCATGTGGCTCAAATGGGTATGTTCTTCAATGATGACTAAACATGTGATCTCTCAAATAGACCAGATATCTATGTAAGTGGATTTCCTTTGACATTATTTTCATAAAGCTCAGATTTCAGCAGCTGCCACAGCCTATAATTGTAGAGAATGCCCAGTTCTTGGCAAATATGTAAAACTGGGAGCAGATTTTCTTTGCAGATGTCAGGAAGCAATTTTGCCAAAAATAAGCAGGATAGCCAGTCAACCAATGCACTTTGAATGAGATGAAGTACTTCAATCCTTTTAATGGTATCTTTATGCTCTTCACTAGATACTGTGCTATGTAATATCCAGTGTTTTAGCCTGCTCCTCCACTACATGCATTCTCTAAGAGGCTACTATTGCTTAGTGCATTTTCAAGTTTTGTTGCTGCGTGCTCTGGTTTGTAATTTGTCCATTGACCGTAGTCTGTGAAACCAATGGTTTGGAAAGCCAATGTTCTCTGTGGGTGGGTATTAAGATATTCATGCATCACAAGTCAAAAGTGTAGTGTGAATTTGGAGTATAGCAATCAAGCAGGTCTCTCGCGATTCCTCAACTGGAGTGACTTCCACTGACTCCACATTGATGTGGCTAACAACCTATGTTATAGAATTATAGAATTATACAGCACAGAAACAGGCCCTTCGGCCCATCATGTCCATTTCAGCCATCAAGCCTATCTATTCTAATCCCATTTTCCAGCACTTGGCCCAAAGCCTTGTATGCAGTGGCATTTCAAGTGCTCATCTAAATACTTCTTCAATGTTGTGAGGGTTTCTGCCTCTACCACCCCTTCAGTCAACGTGTTCCAGATTCCAACCACCCTCTGGGTGAAAATTTTTTCCTTAAATCCCCTCTAAACCTGCTGCCCCTTACCTTAAATCTATGCCTGCTGATTATTGACACCTCCGCTAAGGGAAAAAAGTTTCTTCCTATCTATCCTATCAATGCCCCCTCATAATTTTGTATACCTCAATCATATCCCCCCTCAGCCTTCTCTGCTCCAAGGAAAACAACCCAAGCCTATCCAGTCGCTCTTCATAGCTGAAATGCTCCAGCCCAGGCAACATCCTGGTGAATCTCCTCTGCAACCTCTCCAATGCAATCACATCCTTCCTATAGTGTGGCGACCAGAACTGTACACAGTACTCCAGCTGTGGCCTCACTAGCGTTTTGTATAGCTCCATCAGTTCTGATGAAGGGTCACTGACCTGAAATGTTAACTCTGCTTCTCACTCCACAGACGCTGCCAGACCTGCTGAGTATTTCCAGCATTTCTTGTTTTTATTCATTCATAACCTCCCTGCTCTTATATTGTATGCCTCGGCTAATAAAGGCAAGTATCCCATATGCCTTCCTAACCACCTTATCTACCTGTGCTGCTGCCCTCAGTGATCTATGGACAAGTACACCAAGGTCCCTCTGACCCTCTGTACTTCCTATGGTCCAACCATTCATTGTATATTCCCTTGACTTGTTAGTCCTCCCAAAATGCAGCACCTCACAATTCTCAGGATTAAATCCCATTCGCCACTGCTCTGCCAATCTATATCGTCCTGTAATCTAAGGTTTTCCTCCTCACTATTTACGACATTTAGGACAGAGCCGCTTAGGACAGAGATGAGGAGAAATTTCTTCACTCAGAGGGTTGTGAATCTTTGGAATTCTCTATCCCAGAGGGCTGTGGAAGTCATTGAGTATGTTTAAAGCAGAGATTGACAGATTTCTAAATAACAATGACATAAAGGGATATGGGGATAGTGTGGGAAAAAGGCATTGATATGGAAGATCATCCATGATCATATTGAATGGCTGGACAGGCTCGATGGGGCTGAATGACCTACTCTTGTTCCTATGTTCCTAGAAATGTTAGAAGCTATTATTAAAGATGTTATAGCAGGTCACTTCAAAAAATTCGCGGTAATCAGGCAGAGTCAATATGGTTTTGTGAAAGGGAAATCTTGTTTTGCCAATTTATTGGAATTCTTTGAAGAAGTAATATGTGCTGTTGATAGAGGGGAACAGGTGGATGTATTGTACTTAGATTTTCAAAAGATGTTGGAAGGTTGTGGAGGATTTCAGTTGATTGCTGCCTCCACTGGTACCACTGCAGACTCCATTTCACTTAACATTTTCTGCAGAAGTAACATGAATCGAGTTTCTTGGCAGGGTCTAAAGCTTGAGCAATGCTGCATTAGTTTTTCTGTTCTGAAATAGAATTCACATTTTTAATAAGAGTGTCCAGCCCCTCTACCTGTGAGTAACACGATTTAAACTCACTGAAAATGACTTGAAAAAAAAGCTACACTGAACCATTAAATCATAGAATGGTCACAGCAGAGAAGGAAGCCATTCGACCCATCGAGCATGTCCTAGCTCTCGTCAAGAGCAATTTAAGTAATTCCACTCCCTGGGCCTTAATAAGAACATAAGAAATTGGAGCAGGAGTAGGTCATATGGCCCCTCGAGCCCGCTCCGCCATTCAATAAGATCATGTTTAGTCTGACCTTGGCCTCAACTCCACTTTCCTGCCTATTCCCCATAACCCTGGACTCCCCTATAATTCAAAAATCTGTCTATCTCAACCTTGAATAAATTCAATGGTCCAACCTCTACAGCTCTCTGGGGCAGAAAATTCCAAAGATGAGAGTGTCTTAAAGGAGAAAAGCGCGGTAGAGAGGCGGAGAGGGAATTCCAGAACTTAGGGTCCTGGCAACAGAAGGCACGGCCACCATTGGTAAAGTGATTAAAATCAGGGATGCTCAAGAGGCCAGGATTAGAGGAATGCTGATATCTCGGAGGGTTGCGGGGCTGGAGGAGATTACAGAGATAGAGAGGGGTGAGGCTATGGAGGGATTTGAAAACAAAGATGAGAAGTTAAAAATCAAGTTGTTGCTTGTCCAGCAGCCAATATAGCACAATCAATGCAGAAGATCATGGAAAATATGAATCTAACCTCTTTTTAAGGCGTAAATCGCTTATTTACGGCTCATTTCACCGGGATTGTGTTGATATTACTGGCATAAGTGAGCGGAAACGCCAACTCTTCATCTTCCTTCTGACATCCTAACACGATTATAATTGTGTCACTATCGGGGTAATGCTGACTTCTAATAGCAACAATATATGACTTATGATGATTTTGCAGCACGTCATTGGGATTGCATTAAAATGTATATGTGCACAATGCACAGTTAGACTGACAGCAACATTTTGTGCTACCTTGGTGGCTACTGTTAAGTTTGTGGTATTTCTTCCTCAGACTCATCCATGTCCTTTGGGTTTCTAAGCCAATGTTGAGACAACAGGGCGGCACAGTGGGGCAGTGGTTAGCACCGCAGCCTCACAGCTCCAGGGACCCGGGTTCGATTCCGGGTACTGCCTGTGTGGAGTTTGCAAGTTCTCCCTGTGTCTGCGTGGGTTTTCTCCGGGTGCTCCGGTTTCCTCCCACAAGCCAAAAGACTTGCAGGTTGATAGGTAAATTGGCCATTATAAATTGTCACTAGTATAGGTAGGTGGTAGGGAAATATAGGGAAAGGTGGGGATGTTTGGTATGAATATGGGATTAGTGTAGGATTAGTATAAATGGGTGGTTGATGTTCGGCACAGACTCGGTGGGCCGAAGGGCCTGTTTCAGTGCTGTATCTCTAATCTAATCTAATCAGTACTCCACGTCCAGGTAACGTGGACCTCAACTAGGTTAGTGTCCTACTGTCTGGTACTGAAAAGTCCACCTGTCTTTTGTCAAAGCATGCCATCGAGGATGGTGTGATCCTAAAAAGCCAGGCTTTTACAAAGATTGTGAGCATCCACTGCTTGGGCATTCCAATCTCTTCACTGCTGAGCTCAAGCTTTCACTTTTCTCAGATGTTCTAGTGATTAAGCAACCGATTAACTGGCTGTGATGTGTGAAAATGAGCTTCGGTGTAGGTACAAGATGGATTCTGCTGGACAAGATTAGCAAATTTATCAGACACAAATCTGGCTGGAGGAAACCTAGAAGCAATTTTGCAGTTGGGTAGATTTTTGTTAAGTAAGGGTGTTAAGGGTTACAGAGCTTAGTCAGGTAGATGGAGTTAAGCTGCCGATCAGCCAAGATCTAACTGAATGGAGGAACAGGCTCGAGAGGCTGAATGGCCTATCATTATTCTGATATTCCTATGATGGATGCTACCCATCACAGACAAAATTACAAGTTATTGAACACGGAGGCTAGATGAAGCAAATGTAGAGCAAAAAAAAAAATCATGAAGCTGGAAATCTATAAATCACAGCTGTACTGAGAAAATCACTTAGAACTAATTTCTTAACACTAAATGCCACAGAAGAATGAAGGTGTCAAAAGGGGACGTTTATAATAAGTAGAGTGAAAGCAGCAGAAAGCTGCAGCACTGGAACAGTTAAATATTCAGGAGCAACTGAGATTCTCTACACCAAAGGGTTGTGGATGCTCCATCGTTGAATACATTTAACGCTGGGATAGACAGATTTTTGGTGTCTTGGAATCGAGGGATGTAGGGAGCAGGTGGGAAAGTGGAGATGAAGCCCAAGATCAGCCATGATCATATTGAATGGCAGAGCAGACTCAACGGGCCATATGGCCTACTCCTGCTCCTATTTCTGGTGTTCTTGTATTAGCTAGACATCAAACCAAAGGACTCATCACTGGTCTATAAGTACTTTAATGAAAAAAATTGATAGCAATTCTGTACAGAACATGTCCGAGAGAAGAAAAAAAGTTGAAATGTTTTTCGACTTAGCAGACACTCAGGGAAGAGGGCAGCAATGTCCAACACAAAGCAGTAGATGCTTGCCCAATTCATAATTAATTAATTAGGTCAAACAGGGGCAAGGTAACCTCCTACTGATTACCACCAACTGCCCTCCCTCAGCTGATGACTCCTCCATGTTGAACACCACTTGGAGGCAGCACAGAGAGCGGCAAGGGCACAAAATGTACTCTGGGTGGGGGACTTCAATGTCCATCACCAAGAGTGGCTCGGTAGCACCACTACTGACCGAGCTGGCCGAGTCCTAAAGGACATAGCTGCTAGACTGGGTCTGCGGCAGGTGGTGAGGGAACCAACAAGAGGGAAAAACATACTTGACCTCGTCCTCACCAATCTGCCTGCCGCAGATGCCTCTGTCCATGACTGTATTGGTAGGCGTGACCACCGCACAGTTCTTGTGGAGACGAAGTCCCGCCTTCACATTGAGGATACCGTCCATCGTGTTGTGTGGCACTATCACCATGCTAAATGGGATAGATTTCGAACAGATCTAGCAATGCAAAACTGGGCATCCATGAGGCGCTGTGGGCCATCAGCAGCAGCAGAATTGTACTCAACCACAATCTGTAACCTCATGGCCCGGCATATCCCCCACTCTACCATTACCATCAAGCCAGGAGACCAACCCTGGTTCAATGAAGAGTGCAGGAGGGCATGCCAGGAGCAGCACCAGGCATACCTCAAAATGAGGTGTCAGCCTGGTGAAGCTACAACCCAGGACTACTTGCATGCCAAACTGCATAAGCAGCATGCAATGGACAGAGCTAAGCAATCCCATAACCAGCAGATCAGATCTAAGCTCTGCAGTCCTGCCACATCTAGCCGTGAATGGTGGTGGATAATTAAACAACTAACTGGAGGAGGTGGCTCCACAAATATCCCCATCCTCAATGATGGGGGAGCCCAGCACATCAGTGCGAAAGGTAAGGCTGAAGCATTTGCAACAATCTTCAGCCAGAAGTGCCGAGTTGATGATCCATCTCGGCCTCCTCCTGAAGTCCCCAGCATCACAGATGCCAGACTTCAGCCAATTCAATTCACTCCACGTGATATCAAGAAATGACTGAAAGCACTAGATACTACAAAGGCGATGGGTCCTGGCAATATTCCGGCAATAGTACTGAAGACCTGTGCTCCAGAACTTGCCGCACCCCTAGCCAAACTGTTCCAGTATAGCTATAACACTGGCATCTACCCGGCAATGTGGAGAATTGCCCAGGTATGTCCTGTACACAAAAAGCAGGACAAGTCCAACCCGGCCAATTACCGCCCCATCAGTCGACTCTCAATCATCAGCAAAGTGAACGAAGGTGTCATCAACAGTGCTATCAAGCGGCACTTCCTTAGCAATAACCTGCTCAGTGATACCCTGGGTTCCGACAGGGCCACTCAGCTCCTGACCTCATTACAGCCTTGGTTCAAACATGGACAAAAGAGCTGAACTCAGGAGGTGAGGTGAGAGTGACTGCCCTCAACATCAAGGCAGCATTTGACCGAGTATGGCATCAATGAGCCCTAGCAAAATTGGAGTTAATGGGAATCAGGGGGAAAACTCTCTGCTGGTTAGAGACATACCTAGCGCAAAGGAAGATGGCTGTGGTTGTTGGAGGTCAATCATCTGAGCTCCAGGACATCACTGCAGGAGTTCCTCAGGGTAGTGACTTAGGCCCAAACATCTTCAGCTGCTTCATCAATGACCTTCCTTCAATCATAAGGTCAGAAGTGGGGATGTT
Source organism: Heterodontus francisci (assembly GCF_036365525.1). Classification (NCBI taxonomy): domain Eukaryota; kingdom Metazoa; phylum Chordata; class Chondrichthyes; order Heterodontiformes; family Heterodontidae; genus Heterodontus; species Heterodontus francisci. Next base: position 14,809,465 of record NC_090385.1, read on the forward strand.
CGCTGATGATTGCACAATGTTCAGCACCATTCATGACTCCTCAGATACTGAAGCAGTCCGTGTAGAAATGCAGCAGGACCTGGACAATATCCAGGCTTGGGCTGATAAGTGGCAAGTAATATTTGCACCACACAAGTGCCAGGCAATGACCATCTCCAACAAGAGAGAATCTAACCATCTCCCCTTGACATTCAATGGCTTTACCGTTGCTGAATCCCCCACTATTAACATCCTGTGGGCTACCATTGACCAGAAACTGAACTGCAGCAGCCAAAAGCAGGTCAGAGGCTAGGAATCCTATAGCGAATAACTCACCTCCTGACTCTCCAAAGCCTGTCCACCATCTACAAGGCACAAGTCAGGAGTGTGATGGAATACTCTCCACTTGCCTGGATGGGTGCAGCTCCAACAACACTCAAGAAGCTCGACACCATCAAGGACAAAGCAGCCCACTTGATTGGCACACCATCCACAAACATTCACTCCCTCCACCACCGATGCACAGTGGCAGCAGTGTGTACCATCTACAAGATGCACTGCAGCAACACACCAAGGCTCCTTAGACAACACCTTCCAAACCCATGACCTCTACCACCTCAAAGGACAAGAGCAGCAGATGCATGGGAACATCACACACCACCCTGACTTGGAACTATATCGCCGTTCCTTCACTGTCGCTGGGTCAAAATCCTGGAACTCCCTTCCTAACAGCACTGTGGGTGTACCCACTTCACATGGACTGCAGCGGTTCAAGAAGGCAGCTCACCACCACCTTCTCACGGGCAATTAGAGATGGGCAATAAATACTGGTATAGCCAGTGACGCCCACATCCCCTGAATGAATTTTTAAAAAATTAAATATATGTTTTTGCGAGCCAGGGGTATTAAGGGATATGGATATATCCACCAAGGCAGGCGAATGGAGTTAAGATGTAAATCACCCATGATCTCATTGAATGGCAGAACTGGCTCTTGGGGTTGAATGGCCAACTCCTGTTGCTCTGCTCCTATACAACTTACAGAAGAATGAACCCTCACAATGTTCAATAAGTACTAAAATTGTAAAAAAAAAACATGAGATGGTTCAACAATACAATTTTTGCTTGCAGCTATGAGATAGGGCAACTGGAGAGGTGTACGAGTGAGCTGAAAAATGTTAAAACCTACCTGCAGTTTCAGAGAATTGGATGAATTTCTGGTCATAGACAGGATCATTAGGTGAAATTAGAGACTGACACTTAACCACGGGACTCCATTGTGAAACAGATTAGAAAAATACCTGCCAGTGTGGACAGTAGCAGCTCTGTGAGGAATGCAGGAGAAGCTGGTCACAGTTCAATCTCTGAAAGAGAAGTTGAGACCACAGGCCACCAAGATGGCATTGTCAAAGAAGTTAGCAGACCAGCAGCTTCCAACAGTTGTAAATAGTGTGGGAAGAAACACAAAGCATGAAAAGAAACTGCTTTTCATTTGATCAGTTGTGCAGGAATTGTAGAATGCTCAGTCATTTTGCCTCCCAGTATTTTGCCAAGAACCAGTGCAAGGGAAAAGTTCATACTATAGTGGGTGTGGACAACAGGAAGGATCCAAGGACCATCACATCACTCACACTGCTGCTGGAAATCAAGTTGTCAAAATTAATTAATTGACGCCACTGAAGAAAGAAAGAAACAACTTGCATTTATATAGTGCCTTTCATGGCCTAAGGACATCCCAAAGCAATGAAGCATTTTTGAAGAGGAGTCACTGTTTAATGTAGCAAATGAGGCAGTCAAATTGCACACAGCAAGGTCTTGCAAGCAGCATTGAGATAATGACCACATAATCCATTTTTTATTGATCAGGTCTGGCAGCATCTGTGGAGAGAGAAGCAGAGTTAAAGTTTCAGGTCAGTGACCTTTCATCAGAACTGGCAAATGTTAGAAATGTAATAGGTTTTAAGCATGTAAAGTGGGGGTGGGACAAGAGATAACCAAAGGTGTTGATAGGACAAGGTCATAGAGAATAATTGACCAGAAGGTCATGGAGCAAAGGCAAATGATATGTTAATGGTATGGTAAAAGGCAAAACGTTAGTGCAGAGAGGGTGTTAATTGACAGAAAAATGAACATCCTTCAAGTAAAAGGTGTTTCTATGGGTACCCGCATGAGTCCTAGTCAAGCCTGTCTTTGTGTGGGATCTGGTGAACATTCCTTGCTTCAGTCCTACTCAGGCCCCCTCCCCCAACTCTTTTTCCGATTGATGACCGTATCAGTGCTCTTTCCTGCTGCTGCCGAGAAATGGAAAAGGTTATCAACTTTGCTTCTAATTTCCACCCTTCTCTCACCTTTACATGGTCCATCTCTGACCCTTCCCTTCCCTTCCTCAACTTCTCTGTCTCCAACTCTGGGGATAGGCTGTCTATTAATATTCATTATAAGCCCACCAACTCTCACAGCTACCTCAACTACACTTCTTCACACCCTGCCTCCTATAAGGACTCCATTCCATTCTCTCAGTTTTTCTGTCTCCGACACATCTGCTCTGATGATGCACCCTTCCACAAAAGCGCTTCTGATATGTCTTCCTTTTTCTTCAATCGAGTATTCCCCCCATTGTGGTTGACAGGGCCCTCAACCATGACCAGCCCATTTCTCGCACCACTACCCTCACCCCTTCCCTTCACTCCCAGAACCGCACAGGTTCTCCTTGTCCTCACTTTCCATCCCACCAGCTTCCACATCCAGAGGATCATCCTCCACCATTTCTGTCACATCCAGCGTGATGCCACGACCAAACACACCTTCCCCTCCCCTCCCCTGTCAGCATTCCGATGGGATCGTTCCCTCCACGACACCCTGGTCCACTCCTCCATTACCCCCAACACATTGTCCCCTTCCCACGGCACCTTCCCCTGCAATCACAGGAGATGTAATACCCACCCATTTACCTCCTCTCTCCTCACTATCCAAGGCCCCAAACACTCCTTTCAGGTGAAGCAGTGATTTACTTGTGCTACTTTCAATTTAGTATACTGTATTCGCTGCTCACAATATGGTTTCCTCTACATTAGGGATACCAAACGCAGATTGGGTGCCCGTTTTGTGGAACACCTCCTCAGTCCAAAAGCATGACCCCGAGCTTCCGGTTGCTAGCCATTTCAACTCACACTCCTGCTCTCAGGCACACATTTCTGTCCTGGGATTGTTGCAGTGTTCCAGTGAACGTCAATGCAAGCTCGAGGAACTGCACCTCATTTACCGATTAGGCACGCTGCAGCCTGCCGGACTGAACATTGAGTTCAGTAAGTTCAGAGCATGATGGGGCACCCCATTTTTTTCTTTTTTGTTTTTCATTTATTTATTTTATTTTAATTTGTTTCGACTGTGCCTACCCACTGTTTTTCTTTTCATGTTTGTGCTTGGGGCCAGGCTGTTAATTTTTCTGTCAATAAACACCCTCTCTGTACTAACGCTTTGTCTTTCACCACACCATTAACATACGTTTGCCTTTGCTCCATGACCTTCTGGTCAGTTATTCTCTGTGACCTTGTCCTATCAACACCTTCCCTTTTGTTACCTCTTGCCCCACCCCTGCTTTACTTGCTTAAAACCTATTACATTTCTAATATTTGCCAGTTCTGATGAAGGGTCACAGACCTGAAATGTTAACTCTGCTTCTCTCACCACAGATGCTGCCAGACCTGCTGATATTTCCAGCATTTCTTGTTTTTATTTCAGATTTCCAGCATCTGCATTATTTTGCTTTTTTTTGCTGATGCTGGATGAGGGATAATTGTTGACTGCAGCACCCATGCATTTTGGAAAGTGCCATGGGATCTTTTATGTCTCCCTGAGAGGGCAGATGGGGCCTCAGTTTCATGTCTCATCCAAAGGATGACACCTCTGACAGTACAACACCCCCTCAGCACTGCACTGGAGTGTCAGCCTGGATAATGAATACTAAGAACAGTTTGTTTAAATTTATCAGATTGCAGCACAATATGATCACATCGGAGCATTTGGAGGCAATTTTCACCTTGGAAAAACCTATCAGATTGTAACAATGTAGTAAGACTACTTTGAAGCCTATGGGATGGTGCAGAGTGAGCTCAGTGAAGCAAAGCAATGCAACATGTAGAACAGGTTAAGGTTCAATACAAAAATATAGTTGCCAGCTCAAATGAGGCAACATAACAGCCAGAAGCAAGACCCAGGAAGTCATTCCGTCTTGAATAACTCAACAAAGCATATTTTGATTTAATTCTAGGAACAGGATGTCTAAAGAGAAAGTACCACCTGGATCTGAACCCTGAGCTGAATGCAGGAATTAATAATTTACCCACCCAGTAAAGCACTTGTTTTAGTAAAAAGTTGGTTCAAGGAACAACTTGAAAGTTTTAATATTTGGGGGTGTTGATTTCAGCAAGTAAGTTAGTGCCTAGCTTATGAAGACTGGCCATTGTCAATCAGCTTAGAAAGTTGGGAGTACACCTACATTCTAGCGATTTGAGCAGAGCGATAATTAGAGTCACTGCCCCCTTGAAGAAATCTTCCTCCTTGCTGCATGGGCAGGTGCCAGCATTTTCTTGGCTCCATTCAAACAGCCCACCCAAAATTCAAGGCACTACTCTGCACAGCCATCTGCAAGAAAACATTTTAGTGCTTTTGACTTTGACCTGTTAAAAATGCAAATTCAAATCGATTAAGAGGTAATGAGCACAGTAGAAATGAGGAAATACTGGGGGCTTGTAAGAAAGGTATGGCAATAATCATGGGTGATTTTAATATGCATATGGACTGGATTAATCAAATTGGCAAGAGTAGCTTCGAGGGGGAGTTCATTGAATATATGAGAGATTTTTTGTTGGAGCAATATTTTGTGGAACCAACCAGGGAGCAGGCTATTCTAGATTTGGTATTATGTAATAAGGTGGGATTAATTAATGATCTCATAGTTAAGGTTCTTCTAGGGAAGAGTGATCATAGCATGCTAAAATTTCAAATTCAGTTTGAGGGCAAGAAACTGGAGTCCCACACTAGCGTTCTGCAGTTAAACAAAGGTAATTACATAGGCATGAGGACAGATTTGGCTCTAGTTGACTGGGCAGGAAGACTAAAAGGTAGGACAGTTGCTGAGCAGTAGCAGATGTTTAAGGAGATATTCAATTCCTCCCAACTAAAATATATTCCCAAGAGGAAGAAAGATTGTAAAAGGGGGAGAAACATCACTGGCTAAGCAAGAAAGTTAAGGATAACATAAAGACAAAAACTAAGGCATACCATATTGCAAAGGCCAGTGGCAGATTGGAAGATTGGGAAACTTTTAAAGATCAACAAAGGGTTACTAAAAAAGTAATAAAAAGAGAAAAGGTAAATTATGAAAGAAAACTAGAGCAAAATATAAAAACGGATAGCAAAAGCTGTAAGTAAATAAAAGGGAAGAGAAGCTAAAGTGAATGTTGGTCCCTTGGAGGATGTAACTGGGGAGTTAATAGTGGGGAACACAGAAATGGCAGAGACACTAAATCAGTATTTTGCCTCAGTTTTCACCGTGGGGGACATTAGTACCATTCCAATAGTAACAAGTAATGCAGAGGTTATAGAAAGGAGGAACTTAGAACAATCATCATCATTAGGAAAAAGGTACTGAGCAAACTATTGGGATTGAAGGCAGACAAGTCCCCAGGGCCTGATGGCCTACATCCTAGGGTCTTAAAGGAAGTGTCAGCAGAGATAGTAGATCCATTGGTTCTAATATTCCAAAATTCCTCGGATGCAGGAAAGGTTCCAGTGGATTGGAAAAACGCTAATATAATGCCCGTATTCAAAAAGGGAGGGAGGCAGAAAGGAGGAAACTATAGACCAGTTAGTTTAACATCTGTCATTGGGAAATTGTTAGAATCCATTATTAAGTAAGTAGTAACAGGACATTTAGAAAGTCAAAATGCAATCCATCAGAGTCAGCATGGTTTTATGAAGGTTAAATCATGTTTGACTAAGGTGCTAGAGTTCTTCAAATATGTAACAAGCAAAGTGGATAATGGGGATCCTGTAGATGCAGTATATCTGGACTTCCAGAAGTTATGTGATAAGGTGCCGCACAAAAGGTTAATACACAAGGTAAGATCATATGGGGTTAGGGTCAATTTATTAGCTTGGATAGAGGATTGGCTAACCAACAGAAAACAAAGAGTTGGGATAAATGGGCCTTTTTCTAGTTGGCAAGATGTAACTAGTGGGGTGCCACAGGGTTCGGTCCTCAGGCACCAACTATTTACAACCTTTATTAATGACTTGGATGCAGGGATAGAAGGTACTATAGCCAAATTTGCAGATGACACTAAAATAGGTGGGATAGTAAGTTGCAATAAAGAAATAAGAAATTTACAAATGGATATGGATAGGTTAGGTGAATGGGCCAAAATTTGGCAGATGGAGTTTAACGGGGATAAGTGTGAGGCTATCCATTTTCATCAGAAGAATAGAAAGACAAATTATTATCTAAATGGAGAGACACTTCAGAGTGCTTCGGTGCAGAGGGATCTGGGTGTCCTCGTGCATGAATCGCAGAAAACTAGTATGCAGGTGCAGCAGGTAATAAGGAAGGCAAATGGAATTTGGCATTATTGCTAAAGGAATAGAGTATAAAAGTAGGGAAGTGTTGCTGCAACTGTACAAGGCATTAGTGAGACCGCATCTGGAGTATTGTGTACAGTTTTGGTCCCCTTACTTGAGGAGGGATGTAGTTGCATTGGAGGCAGTTCAGAGGGGGTTCACTAGATTGATTCCAGGGATAAGGGGTTTGTCCTATGAAGAGAGATTGAGCAGTTTAGGCCTTTACTCTCTAGAGTTTAGAAGAATAAGAGGAGATCTCATTGAGGTATATAAGATGATTAAGGGGATTGACAAAGTAGACGTAGAGAGGATGTTTCCTCTGGTGGAGCAATCTAGAACGAGAGGTAAAAACAAGAAATACTGGAAATACTCAGCAGGTCTGGCAGCATCTGTGGAGAGAGAGCAGAGTTAATGTTTCTGAAGAAGGGTCACTGACCTGAAATGTTAACTCTGCTTCTCTCTCCACAGATGCTGCCAGACCTGCTGAGTATTTCCAGCATTTCTTGTCTTTATTTCAGATTTTCAGCATCTGCAGTATTTTGCTTTTATTCTAGAATGAGAAGTCATAGTTTTAGGATAAGGGGTAGCAGATTTAAAACAGAGATGAGGAGAAATTACTTCTCTCAAAGGATCGTGAGTCTGTGGAATTCACTACCCCAGAGTGCGGTGGATGCCGGGACATTGAGTAAATTTAAGGAGGAGATAGACAGAATTTTAATTAGTAATGGTTTGAAGGGTTATGGAAAAGGGGCAGGAAAGTGGAGTTGAGGCCAAGAGGAGATCAGCCATGATCGTATTGAATGGCGGAGCAGGCTCGAGGGGCTGAATTGCCTACTCCTGCTCTTAGTTCTTATGTTCAGGACTATTATAGTGTGCAGATATGAAAAGACAAAGTGTTACGCGTGTAAAGGAAACATTAAAATACTTACCAATATAAAATTGGCAACTATAATATTCCAATGAATAATAAAACCATAATGGAGAATGCCCTGAAGTTTAATTTTTGAAATAATTTTTTAATTAAGGCTTTTATCCACACTACTTAAAAATTTATATTCATTTTCAGTGAAGATACAACTGTGATTTAAAAAAAAATCATATGCACAGTATAAAATCGCTCGGCTATATAAAAAAGAGAATGACTGATATCTTCAATTTTGGCTTAATTGTTTTATCGCTTTCTTGACAATTAAAAAGCCTACAACCTTCGCAATTGTCATGATTCAGTTTAAATGTTTTGTAATTTAAAAAGCACAAACAACAGCAGTGGAGCGCAAGAGAGAGTTGGTTAGATGTTTTTGTTGACGGAAGGTAGATAGCTTCTTTTCCATGAAGCAGTGTCTGATTTCTTGCCCGAGGGGAAACGATGGCAGAGTGGTGATGTCACTGGGCTGGTAATCCAGAGGCCCAGGCTAATACCCTGGGGTCATGGGTTCAAATCCCACTGCTGCAGCTGGTGGCATTTAAATTGAATTAAATACTAACTTTGATTTTTTTTTAAAATCTGGAATTGAAAGCGAGTCTCGGTAATGGTGCCCAGAAACAATCATTGATTGTTGTGAAAACCTATCTGGTTCACTCATGTCCTTTAGGGAATGAAATCTGTTGTCCTTACCTGGTCTGGCCTACAGGTGACTCCAGACCCACAGCAATGTGGTTGACTCTTAACTGCTCGCTGAAATGTTCTTGCAAGCCACTCAGTTGTCAAGGAAATTAGGGGTGTCCACATCCCACAAAAGAAAAAAATTGTTTACATATCTGTTAGGTTAGGCTAAAATGGCTCCCATTGTGCTCAAAACTGCGTGGTAGTCATTTTGTAGTACTTAAAATTGATCCTTTCAAGCAGTGTGTCCTCCAAGGTGGATGTAAATGATCCCATGGCATTATTCGAAAAAGAGCAGGGCATTCTCTCTGTGTCCCAGCCAACATTTATCCCTCAACCAGCATCATCAAAAAAGCCGATTATCTGGACAGTACTGCAATGCTCTATGTGGGAGCTTGCTGTGTGCAAATTGGCTACAACAGTGAGTAGACTTTTAAAGTGCTTTGGGATGTCCTGAGGTTGTGAAAGGCGCTTTCTTTCATTCCCCTCTGCAGTTGCTTTGTAAGTGTCTTTGAGGTGAAGTAACTGCAGAATATTTGAAGATCATAATTTTGCTCTTTGAAATCCAGAAGTTCAAAACCAAAAAGAGAACACTCTATACATTTTAAATGTTGAAATTTTTTTTTACAGGAAAATGCTGAAATATAACAAAATATTAATTCTTAGTGATGCATATTGTCTAAATGACTGGAAAAATGAATAACAAACTGAATTTTAATTTTTTCAGTATAGATTTACTTGCTTACCTCTTGTATCCATATTGAGTCCATGTTGGAATGTTGAATAGATAAACAAAGAACTGTTTATAATTTAAAATATATTTTACAGTATCCATGACAGCCGTTGAAGTTTTCTGACAGGAAAAGAAACTATAGATGATTGATCACAGAGTTATTGTAATATTGCTGTTCTATAATTATTCATAATTTCTGTTGTGTTCTAATTTATGCCCCACCTTGAAGCTATTAGTTTTCTTCCTTTTTGCACATATTTTCCTCTTCAGTGAAGCTGCTCAGGTACCTTACATTGTTGTACTTCCTTAATATTTTATGAGCATGGTAGTTACTGTTATTGGAGGGTCACTCAATGTGTTTTCACCAAATGCTGAAAATAGAGACATGTTGTCTTGCACTCGTCAGGACAATGCGCAAGAATAACCAATGTAAGAGAAAACAATTGTTATTTTCCCTTACATTGGTTATTCTTGCGTATTGTCCTGATGAGTGCAAGATGAAAAGGTTCGACAACATGTCTCTATTTTCAGCAATTCTCAAGTTCTACACTACCAAATGACTAAATCTCTCTCTGTTATGCATAATACAGGCATTAATACTGTAAAAACCATCAGTGCCACTGCTCAGTGCATTATTGTACCCTCTCACTGCTGAAAAAAATACACAATGCAGTCTTAATGAAATCAAAACCATGCTGATGACTAAGTCATGGTCACATGATTCACAGGAAGATAGCATATTGAAAAAGGTTGAATATTGTGACACCACAAGTACTGGCCAGAATGGAGGTGATTGGGTAGTTTCCCTGTCAATCACACTTGGAGAGCGCATTGTTCTAAGTGACTGGAAGTCATTTAATGCACATAATTTCTATTATGTAACTATCCTCCACTCATTGCATTTGCTAGAGAAATAATCCTGCTGTAATTGGGAGACTCTGTTTGCTATAGATTCAGTCATCATTTTGGAGACTGTCAATTAAAACTACAAGAGCTGCTTCCATGTCCAACTCATTGGCTGACACTGTGGTGTCAATAATCACTCTGTATGAAAGTATTAGATGCCTCGGATTGATCCAGTAATGCTAGGAACTGCAAGAGTAATGCATAAATACTATCCGAACTCCAAAATCAGATTAGTCCAGATTTTCCGTAAAATAAAAGTGGTGTTTTTGTTCCATTTTTAGGGCTGAAGCTAGCCCCTCTTGCCTTGGCATCAGAAGGTTGTGCGTTCAAGCCCCACTCCAGAGACTTGAGTACAAAATCCAGGCTGGCACGTCGCTGCAGTACTGAGGGGGTGCTACATTGTCAGAGTTGCTGTCTTTCAGATGAGATCTTAAACAAAGACTCCATTTGCCCTTTTAGGTGGAAGTGAAAGATCCCACGGCACTATTTCGAAGAAGAGCAGGGGAGTTCTCCCCTGTGTCCTGGCCAACATTTAACCCTCAACCTACATCACTAAGAACAGATTATCTAGCCATTATCACATTGTTGTTTGTGGGAGCTTGCTGCATGCAAATTGTCTGCCATGTTTCCTACATTACAACAGTGGTTGTCCTTCATTGGCTCTAATGCACTTTGGAATGTCCTAAGGTCATGAAAGGTGCAATATAAATGCACCTCATTCTTTTATTTTATTCTATTGGACCGGGGATATTTTCTTTGCACTATTGAAAACAAGATTTTTATATCTCAATGAGCTTTTTTTGATATTTTTTCCAGTTAAATAGGTTTGATAGATAGGGTTCAAGTCACAACAACTAACACTTGGCTGCTAACATTTTAAACATAAAGAGCAAAATAACTGATAACATTTCTCCTACCGTTAGTGTTGGTGATGGCTTTTGTTTGATGTCCTGAATGTTCATACTTTAACATGTAACACTCCAGCTGTTCCTTGAAATGGCGAGAAAAAAATAATTGAACACAAATTGATATCTTGTGACATTATGATTTATTGCTGGTGCCCTGACCTTTTTTATAAACTAGTCTTTGGAGAGAGGTTGAGATAACTAAAACATTCAATCAGCAGTTATTTTAAAATATTGCTGTACTAAAATCCCAATAAGTCATACGGTGAAGAATAGTGACTGCTGTATATGCTAATGTAGAAACCTACTCAATGATCAACGACTCCAAGTACATAACTGCATTTTCCAATCAAAAGAGGTTGTGTGCATCTCAAAGAAAATTATTGTTCTGCTCGACTCGGATTCCAGCAAAAAATAGTAAGCTAACAGCTGCTCAGGGAATTGCACCAGGCAAAAAATGAAGAGCTGCTATTTCTCTTGTTGGTAACGTTCTTTTGCTTCTCACACAGGTGACTAAGTAGAGTAGCCGAGCCGCTGATAGTTTGATAACATAGGCCAGGCAATTGTTCCCTCCTCACAAAACCATGTACTAAAATGAGCGCCGCACCTGCAATGCACACATGAAGGTGAAGGCCTAGAGCTCGCTAGAAATTGAGCCTCATCTACAAAATACCAGTGAGCTGAAGCCACCAGTTGGGCATCACATTACAGCAGGACAGTCGAGGCCCTGGAAAGTTTGTCTGGCTCTGATACATGTAAGTCCCAACTGGAAGGGGTTGTGGCAGGAGGGGATGTGTTGGGTAGATGGTGACTGAGATGAGCTTGAACACAGATTGACAGCAGCCTGCAGTATTACAGTGAATCAAGGATGAGAACCCCTGGGCTCCTCCTCATTTCACACTCCAGTACATTAAAAAAACTTACCTGTTCTCTGGTAGCCTCCAGAGGCCTTATAAAAACCATTCACTAAAAACTGAACGGACCATGAATGACAAATGACCCTCCGAATTTTTGTCACATTTGGCATTGGTATCCAAAAGGCTGCTGATTAGCATATTCAAAAAGGCCAATGTCTGTATTCAGGGGACACCTCAGGTGCTCCGAAGTCTCTGGTTGCCAAAGCACTTTTGGGGGATCGGGCACAGTAGATCAAGCCTGCAAATTGGTTCCCCCAACTTTTATTTTTGACCCAGAAATCAGACATGACAGGGACTAATTTCTCCCCCCATCCCTTGCAGAGAGCAAAGTTCACTATTTTAAGTGACAAGGTAATATCATAAACATTAACAAAAGGTATCTGTAATGCGCAAACAGTTTCAGTGGACATAACATGTGACGCATTAACTATTGTTGAACCATTGGAATTGAATTAAATATGCCAGCTCATTCTTATTTTCCAGTTTAAATGTTGTGCACCCATTCCTTTGACGTTGTGAATTTGTGACATCTTAAAGCAGTTCAAATCCTTCATCAAAGATGAAAATAAACATTGAAGAAAGGAAACATCATTCTTGATGTAAATCTCATGACAATTGGTTAAATGCCAAAAATGATGATAAGATGGTCTTTTGGATAAAATTAATTGGTTAGTGTCATGGCCAAGTTTTTTTGGTCATTTGATTAATTTATGTTTAATCTGACCTGCACACATGCTGGATATTAATTTTAAATCTGAAATCGATGGATTTTTGCAGCCAGAAGTATTAAGGGATATGGAGGCAAGGCTGGAGTTAGGATACAGATCAGCTATGATCGCATTGAATGCATAACAGGATCAATGGGCAGAATGGCCTGCTCCTGTTCCCGTGTTCCTATGTTCAGTCATATGGAAGAATGTCCTGAACCACATTCCTGTTAGTTAAGACAAATAATGATGAGATTCAAGAAGTGAAGACATTGTAGAGATCAATTTCTATGTTGCAGAGTAGCATCACAAATAATCCTCATTCCTCTTCAAGATGGTTAGTGTTCATGCTCTTGCATCTCTATTCAGTCAGCTCCTGGTCTTATAGAATTGACGTAAATTTCTAACAGGAGGGAAATTTAGATAGTAAGTCAAATAAACCCATTCATTGCACTTTCTAACACAAGACTGTATTGATCATTTGTGCGAAAGGGGGGGCTATCAGGTTTTATTTAAAAGAGGGATTTATTATTCGCAAAACCAAAATAAATAGGGTGGTGTGTGCACCTTGCTGTAATTTGTTCTTAATTCGATTAAGTGCATGGCTTGCATAACGTTAAGACCGTATGCATATTGTTACAACCGAGACGGGAGCAATGCACTGTCAATTCAGCCCCATCTCTCCACAGGTCACAGTATATTATTAAAGTTTTCCCACCTAACTGGAAAACAGCCAAATTTATCACTTTATTAACTCCCAGAATAAAATACACCAAACCAGGTATCTTTAAACAACAACAACTTAATGATTTATTAATAAACTAAATCTTAAACACTATTAAGATAAATTTATGTCTAAAGAACCTATTTAACCTAAACTCCCCATGCACACACACACACATTCAAAAACTATCAGTTAGCTGGTTTTAAAAATGGTGTTACTTAGGAATAAAGTAAGTAGTTAGGTTGTAAGTCCTGGTGGGTTTTGTTCCCAGTTGATGAGGTGTCCCAGAGTAGAATAATTAGTTGCTACTCGAAGTCTCCAGGCGAATTTGACGGAACAGTCTTTAATAGATAGGCATTCAAAGTATTTCAGCTGCAGCAGGCATCACACAGATCTTTCAACATGGAGCACAGCAAAAGATCTATTTGGATTTTCAAACTGGCAGTACTTCAGCAGAAACTTCACTGAGAATTCCAGCAAACACAAACACGCAATAGAAATAGTCACTTATGTAGCAGAGACTTCTTAGAGTTTCGAAGTAAAATAGAACTTACTATCTCCAACAATGAAAATGTTCTTTCCAGAGTTTTTATCCTGCTTAGGCAAACACAGTCTGAGCTCAATGTAGATTTATCTGCTGAGATATAGACAGCTTCTTTTCAGTAAGCATACTTCATTGGGTTCTAGTTCAGACTGGTTTCAGCCAGTCCCTGCACACAGTTAAATTGAAACATTACAGCACTCCTGCTGTTACCTCGGGAACAGGCCTGCAGTAGCACACTATTCTCAAAGAATCTAAAAAAACTTCTTTCTCTGTCTTAAAGGTATACTATTTTTAGACAGAGTCATAAAGGCACACTGTTTTAAACAAAGGAGAGAAAAAAATAGTTCCATGACAATATTCTATTAAGCAGTACTTAATCTTGCAGTGCACATTGAGAAGCAAATATTCTGCAGTGAGGTTACAGTTTCAAGCCTCCACACTCTTCATCACCCAGACCACACAAATGTAATCAAACAAGTTTCTTCAACTGTTAATAGACTTATTAGATGGAATGTAAGTGAGTTATTTTACCTTCAGTCAGAGAACTGGCCCAAGATAGAATCGGTGAAATAGGCATTGATCACCAACAATTTATGTAGCACCTTTAATGTAATACAGTGTCCCAAGGCCCTTCACAGGAACATTATAAAGTAAAATTTAACACAGAGTCACATAAAGCAATATTTGGTCAGATGGCTAAAAGCTTGGTCAAAGAGATAGGCATTAAGAAATGGCTTAAGGGAGGAAAGAGAGGTAGAGAGGTGAAGAGGTTTAGGCAGGGATTTCCAGAGCTTATGGCCTAGGTAGCTCAAGGCAGGGCCACCAATGGCGCAGCAATTAAAATCGGGAGCATTCAAGAGGCCAGAATTAGGTAAGTGCAGATATCTCAGAAGTTTGTGGGGCTGGGTGAGATTACAGAGTTAGGGAGGGGCAAAGCCATGGAGGGATTTGAAAACAAAGATGTAAATTTTAAAATCGAGGTGTTGCTTAACCAGGATCCAATGTAGGTCAGTGAATACAAAGGTGATGAATGAACTGGACTTGGAGTGAATAAGAACACAAGTAGTTGAGTTTTGAATGACCTCAAGTTTGTAGAGTGTAGAATGTGAGAGTCCAGACAGGAATGCGTTGGAATAGTCAAGTTTGAAGGTAGCAAAAGCATGGATGATGGTTTCAGCTATAGATGAGCTGAGACAGGCAATGTTACAGAGATGGAATTGGGCAGCCTTAGTAATGCACTGATATGTGATCAGAAATTCATCTCAGGGTCAAATATGACGCCAAGGTTGCGAACAGTTGGGTTCAGCCTCAAACAGTTGTCAGAGAGTGAGATTGAGTTGGTAGCTAGGGAACGGAGTTTGTAGCTAGGAATGAAGACAATGGCTTCACCCTTCCCAGTATTTTAACCATTGTATATACCACTGTAAATTGCAGCTTACAAAACCTGATTACAGTGCAGTATTGACGACAGTTGTTAAATTATCTACTGCCTCAATGACCTCACCATCTAACCTGGAGGAGAAGGATGTGGTGAGTTGTCTCTCAATGCAAAATAAATATATTTTTAAAGTCAAGTGATATTTTTAATAACACTTCTGCATTAGCAACATTCATTGAACAACATTCTGTCCATATAGTTGTTCAGCATTAGCAACATAGAATGACGTTCCATTGCAGGCTTATGCTTTAATGCTTAAAAATGAATGTCTTTAATCAATCTCTTATGGATAATAAACTTCCAACTGATTAAGCAGTTCAATCCTGACAATTTTTGGGGTATTTGTCTTTTAAGTTGCAATAAACTTTGATGGGCACGGTTTCAATAAACCGAGTGATAATGCTTTCCAATCCAATTAATCGCAGTGAACTTTGCATACACTGGCTGAAGCAACATAGCATGTTTTGATTTGTCTTTAACTGTTATGGCAAAGATGATCACTAACATTGTCATCTGAAGCAAGCTGATAGAACATGGAAAGAGTGTTGCAGACTGTTGTTGTTATGGTAATAAGTGATTGATGGTCATTGCAATAGTTGTGGATGCTGGACTCTTGGAATCGAGTATTATTCAATGAAAAAGCCATTAATGGGAAATTAATTTGAAAATATAAACAATGGCATCAAAAGTACCATCATTTCTTGATCTGAGTGAAACATTCATCACGTACCAAATGAATGTTTTCTAATCAAATATCAACGACTGATGACAATGGCTTGGGACTTGGAGGGAGGGGGAATAATAGAGGATACAGTTACAAATTTCCACAAAAAGATTGTTCTCCTTCACAAAATGGTTCTTCAAGTTCACTAATCACTCCGCCTTGATACAGGAAAAAGGAAAAACATTTATAAACAGTATTTTGTCTGATTTCACTCCTGGAAAGTACCTTGGGACTTTTCAACTACATTAAGGATGCAATGTAAATGCAAGTTGTTGTTGTATTACACCGCCAAGGAAATGTGAAGCGACTCAGTACCCAGTTCAAGTTTATTCAGCTCAACAGAAATAATTTATTCTTAACACTATAGCAACTGGCTGCACAGGCAATAATTGTTTTGCTGCAAGTGGTTCAAATGCTATTGTAAGCAGTGACCATATAACAACTGTCACATCGGGGGGATAAAGCTTGGTCATGTACCTGAGGCGCAGGTACAGCCTTCTGACTGTCAGCACATGAAAGCAAGAGCTGAAAGATAGAAAGGCATCAATACAGCAACTTTTGTGACCTCAGGACATCCCAAAGTGCTTTACAGCCAATGAAGTACAGCCACTGTAGTAATGTAGCAGTTAACATGGACACTGTTAGGATTGACCGCTCCAGTCAAAGCCCCCAATCAAATATACGATTCTGATTGTGGTGGGAGAAACGCATTGATAATTCAATCCCGTTGCTCCATAGATTGCCGAACATATAATTTGAAACTTTCCAATTTAAAGAAAGACCCAGCCAAATTGAACCATCAATTACCCCTCGAATGAGGCTAACCAAACCAGGTGTCTTTAAATCAACAGATTAACTCTTTAATAAGAAGAAATAAATTCTTAAGCACTATGAAAATATAAACAACATTTAAAATAGAAAAAATTAGAGTCCTTGCGAATTTACAAGCCAATGTTGCTTGAATTCCTCACAGAATGTTGCTTGAAGTCCTCACAGAATGTCCGATGCGGTAAAAAAGGTTCTTCCACAGTAGAACAGTCCATAGTCTAACTTTAACAGAAGGTGATGCTTTCCTTTTCCAGCGAATTTCAACAATTAACGACTTGCAAACACTTTCAATAGAATCAATCTGACTTTAGAATTTTTGAGGGATAAAAGATTGTCACAGTCAAACTTCCCTTTCTTCAATTTAAATTACCAGAGATCTCTGTTTTGGCTTGAATTTTTCTTAGAATTTTGAGAGATTATAATAAACAGTCTAAATCCTATTCCTTCAGTTTAAATGGTTGAAGGTTCTTTCTTCTGGTGCCAACACCAGCTGTGTCTGTCTGTCTCTGTTCTGTTAGAACAAACTGTCTTCAACTAAAAAGCCAGTTCAAAATTGAATTGTTAAAATGTATCGCTTAATTCTCACTTCCAGTGGCTGTATCTATGGTAACGAGAATGCATCTTTTGAATCGCAGTCTCCAAATGGCTGTTTCTAAGGCAACAAAAATGCACCTTCCTATAACTCCTGAGGCTTGCTGGTTCTTAAAGCAATACTGATCCTTTGCAAGCCTTAAAGGCAAACCGCATATTCCCAAAAAAGAAACTACAGGACCATGACATCTCCACCCCTAGCGGAATGAAACGCCATTCCTGAAATGCGTTTCATTACAATGGGTAAAAAAAATACAAATTGAAAAAACGCCAACACATTTTTCTTCACGCATTTACAGATATACACATTTCGAAAAACAAATGTTTAGACGACAGCAACAAGTTCCACCAGAACAACTTAGCTTTAAATTTTCAAACGGTTGTTCCAATTAAACCATTTCAAATTTAGAAGCATAGTCTTCTGATTGTTTCATGTTTTCCTTCCAAGTGTCCCTATTGTCCATCACCTCAGCCAGGTGAGCTGCACAGCTAGGATCACTGACCACTACTGGGTTCACTAATCTCTGAGAAGTTTCTCGAGTACCCCTTAACTTATGTGGCATCACTTGACACTGGAAAACCCTGTCCAGTGTAACAGAAGCTGATTTTTTTTCTTACCCCGGGGTGTCAAAGGAATTTGACAGTATCCTTCCAACACCTCTGTCTCTTTAAGACACATTTTGTTGCCCACTCTGTCCATACAGTCCTTTAAATGAGAATTTGTCTGCCTTCTTTACCACAGTGACTTTTCTAGAGTCTATGCAAGTTTGAGCTGACCCACCAGGTTTAGTCATCAAGACCATCTGCGAATTCCAGCTGTCCTGACTAGGTTCATCTAAGCTGCCCTTCAGCATGCATTGTACCTCTGCTTCCACTTGGACCTGTCTGTCTGGATCTAAGTGGCAAGGATGTTGTTTTAAAGGAATGGCTCCCCCTATATCCACATCATGTGTGGCTAAGGTTGTACATCCTGGCTTATCCCTACAAACTTTTTGAAACATTGTGAAAACCCTGGTTAGGACTTCACGCTGTTTTGCCTCTAAGTGTAAAAGCCTATTGTTTAATTTTCCTCGCCATTCTGCATTCGCTAATGGGACAGTTGGAGGTTCAATCTGAGAATTTCCTAGGCCTACTTCTGCCTCATCCTCACTATCCTTTTCCTTTTCCACAGTCCCGATTACCCGACTTACCTGTACTGGCTTCTCCTCCTCCCTGCGGTAATGTGGTTTGAGCAAATTAACTTGATGCAACCGGTTCTTCATCCGGCGATCAGGGGTGTCAATCAAGTAATCTATCTTACCCACTCTTTTGATCACTCTATATGGGCCTCTGAACCATGCTTTCACTGGTTCTCCCTGTGACGGTAACAACACTAATACCTCATCCCCTGATTATATGGTGGGTTGTGGTTTTCCTACCGTTTGACAGGTGTGGCATGCCCTACAAAATTGTCTCACGTCCTTTGTAAGACCCGGCCAGTAATAATGTTTGCTTATGTGTGATTTGGTCTTCCGAATTCCCCATGCCCTGAAAAAGGAATGCCGTGTGCTAAACTTAATAATCCTTGCCGATATCTAGGTGGTACCACTATCTGTTCAACAACTGTCCAGTCTTCATCGGCAGGTCTATGAGGCGGTCTCCATTTTCTCCTCAAAACCCCGTTGGCCCTATAATAGCCTTCCAGAACTCCTTTCACATCAGCTTCTGACAGAGCCGTCTGTGCTATTTGGCGGCACAGTGGCGCAGTGGTTAGCACTGCAGCCTCACAGCTCCAGCGACCCGGGTTCAATACTGGGTACTGCCTGTGTGGAGTTTGCAAGTTCTCCCTGTGTCTGCGTGGGTTTCCTCCGGGTGCTCCGGTTTCCTCCCACATGCCAAAGACTTGCAGGTTGATAGGTAAATTGGCCATTATAAATTGCCCCGAGTATAGGGAGGTGGTAGGGAAATATAGGGACAGGTGGGGATGTGGTAGGAATATGGGATTAGTGTAGGATTAGTATAAATGGGTGGTTGATGGTCGGCACAGACTCGGTGGGCCGAAGGGCCTGTTTCAGTGCTGTATCTCTAAACTAAAAACTAGATCTCTGGATCTGCTTGCTGTGCTGCAATGATAGACGATGTGTTAAACATTTCATTTGGATTATCTAAATCCACAAAGATGGTTTCAGATGCCTGATTATCTATTTGTGGTGCCCCTTTTTACCTCCAACAATGGATCCTGTTTAGCCATTGCTCGGGTAACTACACATGCAGGAAATATTCCCAGAACTTGCTCCTGTAATTGCTCCGTTTCCTTAATTTCACATGGTTCCTCTGTAACCATAGGAGAAACTAATATTTTTAATCCTGCCAAATCATTTCCTAGGAGTAGATCAATTGGTAAACTGTGGACAACACCTACAGTTACTATCCCAGATATTAAGTCACTCTCCAGACATACTTTATACAAAGGTGAGGGTATACACCCCGCCAATTCCATTAACTAAAACTTTAGCGTTCAAGGCGCTGTCTGGTGGAAACCATATCTTTCCCCAGCAGGTGTGTTTGGGTTGCTCCTGTGTCCCTGAGTATAATGAAAGGTTATCCTGCCTCACTTACAGGATACGGAGTTACTCTCCCCTTTGACAAAAAATCATTATAACTCTCAGGTATTTTATTCTTAACCTCTACACTCCTCTTATGTTTAGTATCTGGTTTCACATTCACAGCTGTCGTTAAAGCTATAGCCTGGTCTGCTATACTCTCAGTCAGAATCTTTTCCTTTGCACTGAGTTTGCGTACCCCAACAAGTCCTATGGGTTTTTCTCGCAATTTCCAGCACTCTGAACGAAGATGACCCGTTTTGTTGCAATGATAACACTTCGGCTTGCGAACCTCACTTTTACCCTCAGCACCTTCCTTTCTGACCTGAGGAGGTGATCCTGGGGCATTCCCAGCTGTTCCTTCTTATCCCCGGCTACTTGCCTTCCTTTCACTCTCCCACTTTCTATCCTTCTCGCGTTTATGGGGGTGACAGACAAAATAGGTTGGCTTATTCACAAGCTCAAAATCATCAGCAATCTCTGCTGCTTGCCTAGCTTTCAAAACTTTCAGGTTATCTATATGAGTTCTCACTACTGAAGGAATGGAGTTTTTAAACTCTTCTAAGAGAATCAATTCTCGAAGGTTCTCATATGTAGTTTCTATCTTTAATGCCCGTATCCAATGGTCAAAATTCATTTGCGTCACTGTTTCAAATTCTAAATATGTCTGCCCAGTCAATCTCTAAGTTCCTAAACTTCTGACGGTAAGCCTCAGGGACCAACTCATACACAGAGAGAATAGCCTTTTTTGCCATCTCATAATCTGCAGAAGCATCTTCAGAAAGCATGGCATAAACTTCATGAGCTCTGCCTGCCAGTTTGCCCTGCATGAGCAATGTCCAGCTTTCTTTCGGCCATTTCATCTGTTTAAGCTATTTTTTCAAAAGATATGAAAAATGCCTCTACATCCCTTTCCTCGAACATAGGGAGAGCCTGTATAAATTTAAACAACTTATCGTTGGATCCTGATGTAAATTCAGATTCTTCTTGACCTGAATTTTCCCTGGATTTAAGACTACCCATTTGTCTTAGTTCCATCTCTTTTAATTTAAATCCCCTCTCTTCTCTTTCACTCTCTCTCTGAAGTTCAAGTTTTCTTAATTCATTTTCCTGCTGAAGCTCCAGTTTTTTCATTTCTAACTGAATCCTAGCCAATTCCACTGCATCAGTCTCGGACCTATTACCTTCATGTCTCTCATATTCCCTCTCTTGCTCCTTGTATTGCCCTTCATCTGTATCATCATCATCATTATCTTCTACCAATTCCAAATGTTCGGCTATTATGTCAATTATCCCTCCTTTTTTGGCACCTGATTTCAATTCCAAACTCAATTTTGCTGTCAGTTCTTTTAATTTCTTCTTAGGTAAAGTTATCAAGTCAATCAGGGAAACATTCTGCTTTCCCAAAAACTCTGCTACAACCACTAATGCCATAACAATGGTATAGACTGTACCTTATTATACAAGATACCTGGTTCTTTTAATTTTTTTGTAATTGGGGTCAGATTTAGATCCCAACAATCAAGTTTCCAATTGATAAGATCCCAGACTCGAGAGCAATTGATCTGATGCCAAACGCAAGACCCCAATTTAATTATGTAAACCCAGAGACGAGTAATTACTATGATTCCAAATGTGAGCCCTCCAGATTAGTCTGATTCCGATCCCAGACGTGAGCCACCGAATTAAATATGATTAAACTGCAAGCAAGCTCCCAATTAAGATATGATTCAAATCCAGAAACCCAATTAATATGTGATTCAAATCTTGAGTGAGCCCCCAATTAATATGTTGTTCAAATCCCAGGATGAGCCCCCAATAAATATGCTACGACTGACCACTCCAGTCAAAGCCCCCAATCAAAATATATGATTCTGATTGTGGTGGGAGAAACGCACTGATAATTCAAACCCGTCGCTCCACAGATCGCCTAACACATCATTTAAAATTTTCCAAATTAAAGGAAGACCCAGCCAAATTGTGTTATCTATTAACCCCCAAATGAGGCTAACCAAACCACGTGTCTTTAAATCAACAAATTAAATCTTTAACAGCAATGTGATAATGACCAGATAATCTGCTTCAGGGGTGTTAGTTGAGCTATGACACAGAGGAGAATTCCCCTGCTCTTCTTCAAAATAGTGCCATGGGATAGAAACATAGAAAATAGGAGCAGGATATTTTACAGCCACCTGAGAGGGCAAATGGAGTCATGACTTAATGTCTCACTTGAAAAGTAGTACCTCTGACAGTGTAATATTCCCTTAATACTGCACTGGGCATGCAGCATGCAGCCTAGATCATGATTGCAACTCTTTGGAGTGGACTTGAACCCACAACTGTCCGACTCAGAAGCAAGATTGCTACCCACTGAACATACGAATTAGGAGCAGGAGTAGGCCACTCGGCCCTTTGAGCCTGCTCCACATTCAATAAGTTCATGGCTGAACGGATTACTCCACATTTCCACCTACCCCCAATAACCTTCCACCCCCTTGCTTATCAAGAATCTATCTACCTCTGTCTTAAAAATATTCAAAGATTCCGTTTCCACTGACTTTTGAGGAAGAGAATTCCAAAGACTCACGACCTACTGAAAGAAAAACATTTTCCTCATCTCTCTCTTATATGGGCGACCCCTTATTTTTAAACAGTGACCCCTAGTTCTAGATTCTCCCACAAGGGGAAACATCCTTTCCACATCTACCCTGTCAAGACGCCTCAGGATTTTATATGTTTCAATCAAGTCACCTCTTACTCTTCTAAATTCCAGCGTGAGTGGGAGTTCACACAAGGTCCCATGTAACTCAGGCTGGTGTCTAACTAATTTTAGAAATAGCCAGAGATCCTTTGAACTTTTAGAACTTATTTTAAGTTTCTATATGCTATTCAGTATCGATGTTGGCTCAGAGGTAGTCCTCTTGCCTGAAGATTGGCGGTTCAAGCCTCACATTAGGGCTTGAGCACATGATCCAGGCTGACACCTTGTTTCAGTGCAGAAGGAGTGCTGCACTGCCAGAGGTACTTTCAAGTGAGATGTTAAACTGATGCCTTGTCTGTTCTCTGAGGTGAACATAAAAGATGACAAGGCAGTATTCAAAGGGGAATTCTTCCCTTGTCCATAAAATTTTGTTTCAATCAAAGCAGATTAACTGGCCATTCATCATATTGCCATTTGTGGGTCTTTACTGTGGTAAAATTGGCTGCATTTGGCTACAAAACAACATGAACAATACTTCCAAAGTAAGTAATTAGCTTTCAAGCTCTTTGGGACATCCTGAAGAGATGAAAAGCATAATGTCAATGCAAGCTTTTTTTTTCATTTTGTGAAAATGACTTTTCCGGGGAGCTGAGCTCTGCACTTGAATCCAAGGACTCCTGTGCTGAGTCTGATTTTTGTTGAATGCAATGTGAGATGCAATCAGCAGTGTAATTTGGATCTTCCAACTGACCATTGCAATGATTAGATACCAGTCAGAGACCTCCATCTGTAATATAACAGCAGCCTTAGTTCAAATCAATCAATCATTCTGTATCCCTAAGGGCCTGGATGCTGTCCACAAATACCATCTGTTGTGGGACGACCTTAAGAGCTGTAAGTGAAGATCACCAGAGGAAGTGATGTCACGTCACACATGATCAGGGAGTTGTGGGTGTAGTCCAACAGAGTGAGATGTATTTACAAGTGCTCATGTAGTAGCTGCTAGTCCTAACTAAGTTACAATAAAACACACATGTTCTTTGGATATTACTTAGAGTCCTTTGAATTTTACAGTAGTTCACATACCAAAGGAACAAGTAATATTACGCCATCTTTTTAAAAATCATTTTGAGAACAGTACTCAGTAGGAATCACCACACTAAATCATTGACAGGCTGAGTCCCTCCTACGGTGTGGTCTCCAGAATAAAGCAGCTTTCTTACAATTACTGAAATGAAGCTGGAGCTGTTAAATGTCAAATAATGTTCCATGAGGGGAATGGCTGTGCTAAGCTGTGCCTCATTTGCCTCCTGATGTATGAAGCAATAATATTTTATGTAATGGCTAATGTACAGTAAAACAAACAAATATGTAATATTTACAAAGTGATCATAGTCTGTGGATGTTGGTGTGTGTATATGTGTGTCAGAAATGACAGTAGTATGCTTTATTAGTATAACATATATCTGCAGTAATTGAGGACAAATGCCAAATTTTAAGACTTTGCCTGCACAAACAGGTCTACTCATCCAGGAAGAGAAACTAGAAGTAGCCAGCATGTATGTCAGAAGGGATGATCGTTCTTGCCAAACCTCATGGAATTTTTTGAGGAGTTGGTGGGCATGTCAGATGGGGGCAATAGTAGCATGCATGGACTTCAGAAAAGTCTTTGACAAGGAACTATCGGGAGATTACTAGAGAAGAGGAGGATAGTGACTGGATTAAGGTAGACAACAGGGAGATAGCACCTCTGGTTAATAAGGTTGCTGCGTCTCTCCTTTCACTAGCCCACTAGGCTAAACTTCCTCTGAAGTTCGCCCTGCCCTAGTCCTGAACTCGCATCTTTCTCTAGTTTCTCTCCTATCTCCCCTCGCCCTCTCTGAGCTCACCTTGTCCATGAGACCCACCTCCTGCTCCCTTGATCCTATTCTCACTAAATTGCTGACCACCTAACTTCCCCTTTTGGTCCCCATGTTCGCTAATATTGTTAACAGTTCTCTCTCTTCAGGTGTTTTCCCTCTCTCCTTTAAATCTGCTGTCGCTAGAACCCCCCCCCCCCCTCAAAAAAAACCTTTGATCCCACATCCTTGCAAATGACTGTCCCATTTACAACCTCCCTTTCCTCTCCAAAGTCCTTGAGCGTGTTGTCGCCCAACTTTCCTGAAACTCAATTTTTGAATCCCTCCAATCAAGTTTCTGCTCCTGCCACTGTACCGAAATGGCTCTTATCAAAGTCACAAATGACATCCTGTGTGACTGTGACAAAGGTAAACTTTCCTTCCTCATCCTTCTCGCTCTGTCTGCAGCCTTTGACACTGTTGACCAGACCATCTTCTTCCAACACCTCTCCACTGTCATCCAGCTGGGTGGGACTTCACTTTCCTAGTTCTATTTTTAACTAATCAGAGCCAGAGCTTCACTTGCAATGAGTTCCTTTCCTGCTCCCACACCATTACCTCTGGTGTCCCCTAAGGATCTATTTGTGGTCTCCTCTTATTTCTCGTCTACATGCTGTCTCTCAGCGACATCCTCTGAAAGCGCAGTGTTTGTTTTCACATGTATGCTGATGACACTCAGCTGTACCTCACCACCATTTCTCTCGACTCTGCCACGATTGCCAAATGATCAGACTGCTTACCTAACATCCAGTACTGGATGAGCAGTGGGAACAGTGGGAAGACTGAAGCCATTGTTTTGTGTCCGCGCTCCAAACTCCGTTCCCTCTCCCTGGCAACAGTCTGAGAGTAAATAAGTCTGTTCGCAAGCTTGGGCCAGAATTTTACACCCCCCCACCCCCCTGCCGGAGCAGGCTAGTGGCATGGGTGGGGGGGGTCATAAAACTGAGTGGGAGGCGAGGGGGTGCCGTTCCCGATGCCTTCCTGCACCCCCCCCCCACTACAAACTTACGAGGGGCGGAGGCGGCAAGAAACGGCCTGCATGTCCCAGGCCAATCAAGGCCCTTAGGCGGCCAATTAACTGCCACTTAAGGGCCTCCTCCCGCTGCCGCTGGTACTTTATCAGTGACGGGTGTGTAGCTGAGGTTCCCCAGGAGGCCTCCAAGTAAAACCTGGTGGCCTACTTGCGGGCTGGGGGGTGCAGGGCCTTTCCTGATCGGGCATCCTGTGCCCCACGGAGGGTCCCCTACAGCCCAACAGCCCCCGCTACACAACACATCCCCCCCCACCCCTCAACTCCCAACCAACCCCACCCCCCACCCCACCCTTGCCTCGCCAGGGCCTGGCTGATTGTCCCCGATGAGGTCTCAGACACACACTGTGTTTCCTGGGCTGGTGTCCCTCTTGCTCTTGGTTGCACTGCTCCCTCTGATTTGCCGGCAGCTCTTGGAGGTGAGATTTCCTGCCTCAGAGGGGCGGAATTGTCGCCCAAGACCAATTAAGGGCCTGGGAGACGTAAAATCCTGATGTGGTTCCCTCGGCATGGCAGAGACGGGCTCACCAGCAACACTCTGGCCAGTGGGCAGAGCCTCCCGCCCAGCATTAAATTCCAGCTTTGGTACCATATTTGATTCCGAGATGAGCTTCCAACCATATATTTGCACCATCACGAAGACCGCCTATTTCCACCTTTGTAACATGTAGACGTGAGGCCTGTTGCCACTACTTTTTGTACTTTTTTGAAGAAGTTTTTTGCATTTTACTTCTACCTTGCTTTTGCTTTACTTTTGACTTTCTCATGACCTGAAAACATCAACCAACTTTGCCCCTGTCTTAGCTCATTTGCTGCTGAAACCCTCATTCATGCCTTTGTAACCTCTAGACTTGACTATTCCAACGCACTCCTGGCCGGCCTCCCACATTCTACCCTCTGTTAACTTGAGGTCATCCAAAACTCTGCTGCCAGTGTCTTAACTCGCACCAAGTCCCATTCACCCATCACCCCTGTGATTGCTGAACTACATTGGCTCCAAGTGATGAAATGTCTTAATTTTAAAATTCTCATCCTTGCTTGAAAATCCCTCCATGGCCTGGCCCCTCCCGATCTCTGTAATCTCCATCAGCCTCGCCATCCTCAGAGATATCTACACTCATCAAATTCTGGCCTCAAGTGTCCCCAATTTTAATTGCGCCACTGTTGGTGACCTTGCCTTCAGCTGCCTAGGCCCCAAGCTGTGGAATTGCCACCCTTCACCTCTCCACCTCACTTTCCTCCTTTAAGATGCTCCATAAAACCCACCTCTTTGACCAAGCTTTTGGTCATCTGACCTAATATCTCCCTATACCTCTCAACTACACTTCTTCACACCCTGCCTCCTGAATGGACTCCATTCCATTCTCCCATTTTCGCCATCTCCGACGCATCTGCTCCGATGATGCAACCTTCCACGACAGCGTTTCTGATATGTCTTCCTTTTTACTCAACCGAGGATTCCTCCCCACTGTGGTTGACAGGGCCCTCAACCATGTTCGGCCCATTTCCCACACCTCTACCCTCACCCCTTCCCCTCCCTCCCAGAACCGCAACATGGTTCCCCTCGTCCTCACTTTCCACCCCATCAGCCTCCACATCCAAAGGATCATCCTCCGCCATTTCGGCCACCTCCAGCGTGATGCCACTACCAAACGCATCTCCCCTCCCCTGTCAGCATTCTGAAGGGATCGCTCCCTCCGCGACACCCTGGTCCACTCCGCCATTGCCCCCAACACCTCGTCCCCATCCCATGGCACCTTCCCCTGCAATCGCAGGAGGTGTAATACCTGGCCATTTACCTCCTCTCTCCTCACTATCCAAGGCCCCAAACACTTCTTTCAGGTGAAGCAGTGATTTACTTGTACTTCTTTCAATGTAGTATACTGTATTCGCTGCTCACAATGTGGTCTCCTCTACACTGGGGAGACCAAACGCAGATTGGGTGACTGCTTTGCGGAACATCTCCGCTCAGTCCAGAAGCATGACCCTGAGCTTCCGGTTGCTTGCCATTTCAACATCCCCCCACCGCCCCCCACTCTCATGCCCACATCTCTGTCCTGGGATTGCTGCAGTGTTCCAGTGAACATCAACGCAATCCTGACGAACAGCATCTCATTTACCGATTAGGCACACTACAGCCTGCCGGACTGAACATTGAGTTCAATAATTTCAGAGCATGACGGACCCCCCTTTTTCTTTTTCTTTTTAGTTATTTTTTCTTTTTTCCTTTTTATTTTCTATTTGTTTATTTTATTTGGTTTGTTTAGTTTGTTTCTACCGTGCCTACCCTGTTTTTTTCATGTTTGTGCTTGGGGCCAGGCTGTTCATTTTTCTGTCAATTAGCACCCTCTCTGTACTAACACTTTGTCTTTCACCACACCATTAGCATACTATTTGCCTTTGCTGCATGACCTTCTGGTCAGTTATTCTTTGTGACCTTGTCCTCTCAACACCTTCCCTTTGGTTACCTCTTGCCCCACCCCTGCTTTACTTGCTTAAAACCTGTTACATTTCCAATATTTGCCAGTTCTGATGAAGGTCACTGACCTGAAACGTTAACTCTGTTTCTCTTTCCACAGATGCTGCCAGACCTGCTGAGTATTTCCAGCATTTCTTGTTTTTATTTCTAATAGCTCCCTATGTGGCTCAGCGTAAAATATGTTTTCGTAATACTCCTGTGAAGCACCTCAGGATATTTTGTTGTGTTAAAGGTGATATATCAATGTACGTTGTTGTTGTTTTAAAAAAAGCTCCACGTTTATCTCCAAAGGTGTAGCATACAAAAGCCAAGAGGTACTGAATGATAGGCCTATATAAACACTTTATAAGACTGCAGTGAGAGTACAGTGTGTGGTATGGACTTCACACTATAGGAAAGATATTGAGGTTTAGAGAGGGTACAACACAGATTCACTAGCCCTACCCTAAAAGAACAAAATAATGAAAGAACGGGACATGTTAGAGAGCAGCAGACAGTTTCCAGCAGTTGAGGGGCCTAGAGTGAAGTGACAGGGATGCAAGATTAAATGTAAGAGATTTAGAACATGGGGTAACTCCTTTATGTAAAGTGTTGTAAAGCTTGTAGAATTCACTTCAAGCAATTTGTGGTTGAGGCAGAAACTATGTCAACATTCAAGATTAGATTGGACAGGTGGAGGAAAGGAAAGAGGATGATGTAATATGGGAGCAGGACAGGTAAGTGTGATTAGGGCTGTATGTTCATGTGAAGGGTACTTGCGGACATGATTAGTTGGGTCGAACATCCTGTTTCTGTGTTGTAGCTTCTAAGTAGTTCCATATATTTCTTACTGGCATTGTTGATCGATTCACTCATTTTGTTGGCTGTCCCTTCCTGATTGACTCAGGAACAACGTGGAAACCTCTTTATGTCATGACCCTGTTAATCCTCAGGTTTTATTCTCATTTGATTGGCTAAAAATCTAACCTTTGCAGCAACTGGATTTTAAAGTTGTTCACAGTCATTCCCATCCGCAAAGCTTATGGTGGGAATAGGAAAACAGGCAAACAAGCTGAGACAGTCACTTAAACTTTTTTTAAAACGTAGAGGACAAAAAATAGAAAACAGTGAGTGCAGGCAAAAAATTTTAAAATTTGTGTGAAATTCTGTTTTTAGACTAATTTTGTCTGCCGTTAACACATTAATGAAGTTGTTAATATTTGAATAACTTTATTAATGTAAGATTTATTTTTTTCAAGAATAAAAAGCTTGAGGTGAAGGCAGTGATTTTTGTTAATTTGTTCAAGGTATATGAGCATCACTGGTAAGGCCAGGATTTATTGCCCATCCCTACTTGTCCTTGAAAAGGTGGTGGTGAGCTGCTTTCTTGAATATAACTGAGTGGCTTTTTAGCACATGTTAGAGGTCAGTTAAGAGTCACCACATTGCTATAGATCTGGAGTCACATGTCGGCCAGAC
Source organism: Heterodontus francisci (assembly GCF_036365525.1). NCBI lineage: Eukaryota > Metazoa > Chordata > Chondrichthyes > Heterodontiformes > Heterodontidae > Heterodontus > Heterodontus francisci. Next base: position 14,838,829 of record NC_090385.1, read on the forward strand.
CAGGTAAGGACAGCAGATTTCCTTCCCTAAAGGGCATTAGTGAACCAGATGGGTTTTCATGACAATCACAGAACTGTTGCAGCACAGACAGAGGCCATTCGGCCCATCATGTCTTCACCAGCTCTCCGAGTGATCAGTTCACTTAGTGCCACTCCCCCGTCTTCTCCCCATAACCCTGTACATTGTTCCTTTTCAGGTGATCTAATTCCCTTTTGAATGCCTCGATTGAACCTACCTCCACCACACTCTCTGGCAGTGCATTCCAGATCCTAACCACTCGCTGTGAGAAAAAGTTTTTCCTCATGTCGCCATTGCTTCCCTTGCCAGTTACCTTAAATCTGTGCCTTCTTGTTCCTGATCCTTTCATGAGTGGAAACAGTTTCTCCCCATCTACTCTGTCCAAACCCTTCATGATTTTGAATACCTCTATCAAATCTCCTCTCAGCTTTCTCTTCAAGGAAAACAGTTCCAACTTCTCCAATCTATCTTTGTAAATGAAGTTCCTCATCCCTGGAACCATTCTTGTGAGTCTTTTCTGCACTCTCTCCAATGCCTTTGCATTTTTTCTTAAATGTGATGCCCAGAACTGGACACAATACTCCAGCTGAGGCCGAAATAGTGTCTTATACAAGTTCAACATAACCTCCTTGCTCTTGTACTCTATGCCCCTATTAATAAAATACTGTATGCTTTACTAACCACTTTCTCAACCCGTCCTGCCACATTCAAAATTTTATGCACATATATACCCAGGTCGCTCTGTTCCTGTACCCACTTTAGAGTTGTACCCTTTATTCTATATTGTCTCTCCATGTTCTTCCTACCAAAATGAATCATTTCACATTTCTCTGCATTGAACTTCATCTGCCACCTGTCTGCCCATTCCATCAACTTGTCTATGTCCTTTTGAAGTTCTACACTATCCTCCTCACAGTTCATAATGCTTCCAAGTTTCATATCATCTGCAAGCTTTGAAATTGTGCCCTGTGCACCAAGGCCTAGGTCATTAATATATATCAGGAAAAGCAAGGGTCCCAACACTGATCCCTGGGGAACTCCATTACAAACCTTCTTCCAGCTCGAAAAACATCCATTAACCACTACTCTTTGTTTCCTGTCACTCGACTAATTTTGTACCTATGTTGCTACTGTCCCTTTTATTCCATGAGCTGTAACTTTGCTCACAAATCTGTGTGCGGTAGAGCATGGCTACCCAACCCAAACCCGATGAGAGCCGATGACATGTGTAGAGTTTGGGTCGGGTCAGGTTGCTCTTTCGGGTCCGGCATTCGGGCTCGGGTCGGGTTGGGCCGGGTCGGACACAGTGGCAGTGCTGCCTTTTGATCAGGGAGGGAAAGGGAAGTAAGAGTAAGTGTAAGCATCATTAATTTCCGGGAGTCGGGTCAGGTCGGGCGCATGAAAAAACCAAGGGACTCGGGCCCAGGTTGGGTTCGGGTTAAATGTGGTCGAGTCGGGTTTCAATTGTATACCCGAGCAGGCCTTTAGTGTGTGGCACTGTATCAAACAGCTTTGGAAGTCCCGACAATCTGGTTATTTCAAGGTCACCAAAACTGACACCAACTTTGTATTCCAGATTTATCGGGATTTGAAATCATGGCTCCAGATCATTAATCCAGATCTCTGTATTATTAGTCCAAAAAACATAACCATTATGCTATTGTATCCTATGAGACAGCAATTTCCTTCAGAATTAATAGGGATCAGAATAAAGGAATATATTTCCTGCTGGAAAGTTTGTAGAACAATAAATCCTCGACATGCATACACTTGTTTGAACAAGATTGAATTAAAAATAAACTAGTGTTTTACTTCAAACAGAATCACTGCCCCTGTTTAGCAAGCCGCAGCTTGTGAAAGTCTGAGGGTTATTCACAGATCTTTTGGTATAAAATGAAATGAAAGTATTAATTCATTCTAATGCAAAAATAATGATGTGACAGCCACATAATGTAATAAGAAGGCCAAGGTGGCTGCTGTCCTTCATTGTATCAAGCACAATGGTCTCAGGATAAAAGTGATTTATCCTCTCACAGTAATGGGCTAGGTAATTAATAACAGTGACATTCATCACATCCGAACAAGCTTATTGTCTTGACAAGCACTGATTCAGACCATTTTCTCTGTCAGCAGTCACTGCAAAACAGCAGTGAGCAATGCAAATAACCAGCTATGTTTCACAGGCATATTTTTTTTAAACCATGAAAAATGTCCATGGATGTTTTTGCTTAAAGCCCTGCCATTTTTTGTCTATTTTTATTGCCCTTTTGTATCCCTTAGCATAGGAAAGGTGATAATCTTATTGGACTAGTAATCCTGAGGCCTGGACTAATAATGCAGTGAGCATCCTTAGCAGGTCTGGCACAAATGGGACTCCAGTCTCAGATTAACTGCGTCTCTGAATAGCCCTGTGAATGGCCTAGCAAGCCACTAGGGTGTATGAAACTTCAGGACAACTCGGGAGTGGCAATAAATGCTCCCCTTGCCAGTGATGCCTGTATCCCAAGAGTGTACTAGTAAATAACCAGGATTGTGCAACATGCCTGAACTGAGAAGATTAACATTCAGCTAGGTTCCTGAGCTGCCTTCATACTGTTGTGAGATAACTACTGGGATGTGTCCAGGAGAACTCTGGGTGACTTTCTCTCTGATTTCATTTTGCTTCCTCCGTGGAATCAGCTGGGAACTGGAATTCACAAACTTGGAGTCGTAGGAATAAAGTTGTGGAGGTTGTGTACCCTCACACACTCCTCATCTACCACCGTTCCTGCCATGACTCTGGAGTTTCCACTGATGTTCTGTTGAAGTTACACCAACAGATCAGGAAAATCCCTGTGGAGATTGTAGCACTTGTTTTACAACTTCATAGTAAAGGGTACGAATATTCCGAACCAGGTGGATGGCCATGATTTTTAATTAATTTTAAACTTCCCAATGTATTACAAACTTTAAAAAAAAATCTCTATCATTGTTCTGATTTCATCCAAGTAATCAACTTTTATCTGACCAAATGCTTAGCTTCCTTCCCTGATCCATGCATTAATTACCACCCACAGGTTCACTGTCCAATTAGTTGAGGATCAGCCATGATAATTTTCAATGATGGAGCAGGCTCGAGGGGCCATATGGTCTACTCTTACTCCTATTTCTTATGTTCTTATGAATCCATCCTCGGAGGGAAACAGTCACTCGTCGGGATTTGGCCAGGGATCCCTCTTACTTGGTATGGAGACAGGTTCCCTGTCCAATTAAGGGTAGCAGGTGGGCTCTCAAAGCTACAAGGTCTATCAGGGGCCTTTCAGCTTCAGAGGAGCAGCTGGTTGCAGGAAAGGGCTGCTAACTGAGAGGGCACTTCAACATGAAGATGCCCTCTCACCAAATGTTGAGAATTGAAATAAAAAATAGAAAAAGCAGCCAAGCCACCACTATGGGTGGGGCAATACCTCTCCAGGGCAGCATTTGGCTACACCTGTACGCAGGCAGGTAGTGAGGGCCTATAGGCCTGTCGGGAGCACTGGCATCCACTGCTGCTGGGTGCCCGTCTCCAGGCAGTTGAACTTCCCCATCACCTTAGGTGACTGGAAGCCTTGCCGAGCCCTGAACCCGCCTACCCCAAAATTGCCGGTGCCAGGAATGGTCTTGGGAAACCGACATGCTGGCCAGTTCCAGTATTTTTGAGCCCCGTCCATCTCTGTTCCCGACCTCAGCAGAGCCTGAAGTCCTGCCCATAGTCTTGGCTGTAAATAGTGCCCAGGATTGAAATGCAGCAGTGTACAACACACCAGTGGAGGAGCCTGGTTAGATTTCCAGCTGTGCTATGTTAGCTGGTGTTAGCCTGGGTAGCCATAGGGGTGGAACAGTTGGCCGTGGTGTCTCCGAGCAAGGGGAAGGGATAAAATCAGCCAGGACTCATACTTCATCTTGGAAAGAAAGTGTGTGTATGTGGTGTGTGCGTACGCAGGCGAATATGTGTGTGTCAGATGAAAGGATTACATTCTGCTTCCTCTAAGGTGAAATGGCATGCCAGTTAAAAAAAGGAAGACTTACAATGCTTTAGTTTCTTTCACAACTTCAGGACATCTCACAGAGTTTTGCAGCCAATGCAATATATTTGAAGTGATGTAGGAAATGTGGCAGTCAAATTACACAGAGCAACCCACAAACAGTAACAAAATTACATAGAATCTACAGCACAGAAACAGGTCATTCAGCCCAACTTGTCTACGGTTGTTAATACATGAGCTTCCTCATACCCCTCTTCTTCTCACCCTATCAAAGTATCCTTCTATTCCTTTCTTCCTCGTGTGCTTCCCTTCAAATGCATCTATGCTATTCACCTCAACCATGTGGTAGTGAGTTCCACATTCTAACCACTCTTTGAATAAAGATGTTTCTCCTGAATTCTCTTTTGGATTTATTAATGACTATCTTACATTTGTGGCTCCTAGTTTTGGTTTCCCTCACAAGTGGAAACATATCACACCCCTTTATAACTATAAAGATGCCTACTAGGCCACCTCTCAGCCTCGTCTTCTCTGGAGAAAAGAGCCTTACCGGGTTCAGGCTTTCCTGATAAGTATAGCCTCTCATTCCAGTACCATGCTGATGAAGCATTTTATTCATCTTCTTCAGTGCCTCTTTTTTTCCTTCTAATTGACAATATTTTGATGTCCTCAGGACTGGTGTGAGTTTTAGCTGAGTTTGGTGTAAGATATGAGGCAAAGGCAGAGAGAAAAAGACTGAAGCAGCTGAACATAAAGGCTTCTCCTTTTATACTGTCTTAGTTTTACTTTCTCATTGCTAGCATATGTGTTCGAGAGCAGTCTCTCGGAGTACATAATGCAATTGCAATTTCAAAACATGACAACACTGCACAAATTATTTGTTGTTTTTTAATCAATGTTAGTTGATGGTTAAATTGTGACCAGAACTCCCCTGTTCTTTGAAATAGTGCCATGGGATATTTTATGGACACCAGAGAGAGCAGACAGGGCATCAGTTTAACATCTCTTCCAAAAGGCAGCACTCCCTTGATGTTGCATTGGAGTGTCGGCCTGGGTAACATGTTCAAGCCTTTGGAGTTGACCTTCTGACTGGAGGCGAGAGTGCTACCCACTGAGTCACTGACAAGGCAGATAGCTCTTACTATCTCAGTTTGTGCAATAAAAATGGGAACTCGGAGAGCAACCTGCACGTTCAGAACAGGAAAAGATTGCAGATATGGCCGCAACACTCCTAATGCCCACACTAACACACTCACCAAGGTGCCATTTGTTTTTGGCCGTGCTGACAGTGAATCCGAGCTGTACGGACACCAGTTTGAGACCACAATGGCACCGGGAGCACTGAAACTCTAGGGGCTATGGAGCCAGATTTTGCATCGACAATATTTAATCAGGCTACACTGAAATATATGGACAGATCGTGAAAAAAATAGAATAACGTAAAGTATAAAAGAGTCATCATTTTTTACTGCTTTGCACTGTTTACTGAAACATTTATGTCACAGTGCAGAAATGCGCTGACTTAAAACTGCAGAACTGACTGCTGGTGGGTCCAATTCCATCTGATTTTATTTGGAAAAAGAATTTTATTCAAGACCGTTATTCGAACATAAAGGACATCGAATGGTTTCTCGACGTTAAATGAGCAATGGAAGTACATACACTTAACCTATCAAATGGTTCATAAATTCAATGAGCAGTGCAGTCAGTTACATTTTACAAGTCTGGCCATGCGAGGGAACAATTTGTGTTAATGCTCAAGGATGGATTATCATCTCTTCAGGATCCGTCCATATATTTCAGTGTAGCCTGATTAAATATTGTGGATGCAAAATTTGGCTCCATAGCTCCTGAAGTTTTGTGCTACCGGTGCCCTTGTATCAAAGTGGTGTCCGTACAGCTCGGATTCAGTGCCAGCATGACCGACACTGAATGGCATCTTGGTGAGTGCGTTAGTGTGGGCGTTAGGAGTGAGTGCCAGATGCAGAGTAGGCAGATTGTGCAACAAATACAGTAATGGCAGGAAATACTCAACAGGTCAGGCAGCATCTATGGAGAGGGAAGCAGGGTTCATGTTTCAGGTCAATGAACTTTCATCAGATCAGGCAAAGGTTGGAAATATAATAGGTTTTGAAAAAGTGAAAGGGGGGGAGGAGGGAAGAAGAACAAAAGGGAAAGTCTGTGATGGGGGGAGGGCAGGAGAGATTCAGGGCTGACTTTTATAAGCCCGCCACCGAAATTGACAGCAGGCAAAAACAATAGCGGCACACCTGTGCGGGCCGCATGTCACAGGCACTGACGCCATTTTTAAAGGGCTGTCAGCTCGACTGTTAAATATTTAAAGCGCAAGGAAATAAAAATAAATAAAGACATTTCTTCTGCCCCACTCCCACCTCCCAATAACCATTAAATTACTTGCCCTCTCCCCCTCCCAAAGCACTTACCATGTCCACCTGATGTTCCCCCCCACTCCCCCACCAAAGTGTATAAACTTTAACCTCAAATCCTTCCCACCATCCCCTACACCAATGATATTACGTTGACCCTGTTCCCCATCCCCCGCACTGAGAAAATTACCTCCTCCCCCCCCCCCCCCCCCCCCACTCCCCGCAAGTGTTTCGCCTCGTTTCCCCGGATGGGGATCTGAAGGCGCAGGATTGCCGGCCTGGACCGAAGATTGGAGTGGGAACTTAGGCAGGGATGTAAGTACAATTAATGCATTCATTAACATTTATTTTAATATGCAAATAGGGGTCCCGTTGCCAAGGGAGCCTCCACGCAGCTTCGCCGCCGCCGGCAATATCTGGCCGGGCCCTCCCGGCGTTGGGGTGCGTGAAAGCCCTCTCCTGCAGGCATTTTTCAGTCCCCCCCACCCCCCGCCCCCACCCCGCTACGAAACCCAACATTGGGGGGGTCTGTAAAATCCAGCCCTAAATGACAAAAGATGTCATGGTACAAAACCAAGTAAGGAAACAAAAGATGTGTCTGGATGAGGTGTAGATGGCGGGACAGCAGCCATCCAGACTCAAAGTAAAGGGGTTAATAAAGAAAAAGGGGAGGAGGATGGGGGAGGGAGAAACCAGCAAAAAAAAGCATGAGAAAGGGAAAAAAATGGGGGCAGTGATTATGATCTAAAATTGTTGAACTCAGTGTTGAGTCTGAAAGACTGGAAAAGGCCCAGTTGAAAGATGAGGAGCTGTTCCTCGAACTTGTGTTGAGCTTTATTGGAACACTGTAGCAGGCAAAGGACAGAAAGGTCAGAGTGGGAGTAAGGTGGAGAATTAAAATGACAAGCGCAAAGCGGTCACCCAGTCTGTGTTTAGTCTCCCCCATGTAGAGGAGACCACATTGCAAGCAGCGAATATAGTATGCGAACTTGAAAGAAGAACATGGTCAATTGCTGCCAGACTTGCTGAGTATTTCCAGCACTTTCTCTTTTTATTTCAGATTTCCAGCACTCACAGTATTTTGCTTTTACATATAAGTAAATCGCTGTTTCACTTGCAAGGAGTGTTTGGGGCCCTGGATGGTGGGAATGTATTACATCTCCTGTGCTTGCATGGAAAGGTGCTGTCGGAAAGTGGGATGGTGTTGGAGGTGACTGAGAAGTGGACCAGACTGTTGCGAAGGGAATGCTGAAAGGGGAGAGGGATGCGGAGATGTGTTTGGTGGTAGCATCATGCTAGAGATGGCGGAAATGATGGAGAATGATCCATTGAATATGGTGGGGTGGAAGGTGAGGCTATCTGAAAACGTAAAGGCAGAAGTGTAGGGTTGTGGTGAGGGGAGGGGGGAAAGCCAAAGCTGCAGGTTGTAAATTAGAGAAGATTGTGGGATGAGCGGGATGTGGGATTTGAGAAAGTGAATTAGGTAGGAACAAAAAGTCATTCTGCCCCACTGCTAGCCCCGGCTTCACCAATGAGTGGCACAACTCCATGTGTGTGAGGATATGTAGCGGTGCCTGTGCCATGCTGGTTAGGTGCTGCTGTCTCTAATTATGGGCAACCTTGTCCTGCAAGAGAGAGGGAAGTGTGTCAGTGAGAGTGATGTAATGTGTTTGGGTGATGCAACTGCCACAGTTGAATAGTTGGCAGTGTGTGCAAGCTGTGAAATGTGAGAGTGAGGCTTGCAACAGTGCTTATTGTGTGAGGGTTAGATGAGTCATGGTTGGTAGGTATTAGTAGGTGATTGAAGGAACTGTGGTAAATGCAGCAGTGTATTGTCTATTCGTTCGGGGGATGTGGGTGTCATTGGCCAGGCCAGCATTTATTGCCCATCCCTAATTGCCCTTGAGAAGCTGGTGGTGAGCTGCCTTCTTGAACCGCTGCAGTCCTTGGGGTGTAGGTACACCAAAGTGCTGTTAGGAAGGGAGTTCCAGGATTTTGACCCAGCGACAGTGAAGGAACAGCGATAGATTTCCAAGTCAGGATAGTGTATGGCTTGGAGGGGAACTTACAGGTGGCAGATTTCGCATGCATCTGTTGCTCTTGTCCTTCTAAGTGGTAGAGGTCACAGGTTTGGAAGCTGCTGTCGAAAGAGCCTTGGTGAGCTGCTGCAGTGCATCTTGTGGATGGTACACACTGCTGCCACTGCGCGTGTGTGATGAAGGGAGTGAATGTTGAAGGTGGTAGATGGGGTGCCGATCAAGCGGGCTCCTTTATCCTGGAAGGTGTCAAGTTTCTTGAGTGTTGTTGGAGCTGCACCCAGCCAGATTAGTGGAGAGTATTCTATCACACTCCTGACTTGTGCCTTGTAGATGGTGGACGGGATTGAGGAGACAGGAGCTGAGTTACTCACTGCAGAATTCCTAGCCTCTGACCTGCTCTTGTAGCCATAGTATTTATGTGGCTGGACCAGTTCAGTGTCTGGTCAATGGTGACCCCCAGGATGGTGATAGTGGGGGATTCAGCAATGGTAATGCCATTGAACATCAAGGGGAGATGGTTAGATTCTTTCTTGTTTAAGATGGTCAATTGCCTGGCACTTATCAACCCAAGCCTAGATGTTGTCCAGGTCTTGCTGCACATGGGCATGGGCTGCTTCAGTATCAGGAGTCACGAATGATGCTGAGCATTGTGCAATTATCAGCAAACAACCCCAATTCTGACCTTATGATGGTGGGAATGTCATTGATGAAGCAGCCGAAGATGTTTGGAATAGGACACTACCCTGAGGAACACCTGCAGTGACGTCCTGGGACTGAGATGATTGACCTCCAACAACCACAACCATCTTCCTTTGTGCTAGGTATGACACCAACTGTGGAGAGTTTTCCCCTGATTCCATTGACTCCAGTTTCGCTAGGCTCCTTGATGCCATACTCGGTCAAGTGATACCTGATGTCAAGGGCAGTCACTCTCACCTCACCTCACCTCACCTCACCTCACTCCACCTCAGACTATTAAGACGTACAGTCTAGTTTTAAATAATGCAGGCTAGTTTTAAGGTTAGCCTCATGCAAACTTGGGTTGTTGCCTAGGTCTGCAGCCACTCAGCAGTGCATTCAGCCCTGGGCTGCACGCCACTAGCATTTAAATTAGCAGCCCAAAGTTTACATGCTGTCTGCATCACTTTGAACGGGTGTGGGTTAATCCCGCATCATGATTCCCGTGCCTGTTTCTCCTAAAGAATCCTGTCCTCCAGGTGAGTTTGTTGTATCAAGCCATTTTTGGGACGCTTGTTACTGACACCCACTAGCGAGAATTCTTGCTTTCTTTAATTATCAGGAATAGAAAGCAATTGAACGCAAAATTCACAATCACATGGTATCAGACAGATCCAATTTCATCTTTTAATTCTGAAGGATTATTTTATGGATTGGTAAATGTTTACTGAAAAGGTTGATGAGCCACCTGGATGGGCTCAGAATGGGACATGTTAAGTCACATAATGCCAGTCTATCTTTGAATAGAGAATAATTATTTTATCCTTATGTTTATAAGGATTGCCCTGAGAGGTTTGGAGTTCTGCTGTTTCTTTGCATTTATTCGCCAATGTCAAGAATGTTGAAACCTGCTCGATATTGACAGCATCGCTCGCTAATTGCGCCCCATAGACATCGCAGACTCCTTTTTGGCCTCTTCCTTGACCCCCAGAGATTGGCTCCTGTCACAATTGTGACAGCAAAAATTAGCCTAAAAAATTGTCATCAATTTTGACAATTTTTTTTTAGTTTTTGTTTCAATGCAGAATCTGGAAAAAAGGCATTGTTCTGAAGTTAGGAGAGTGAAAAGAGAGTTTTGATTTCCTGAGAAGGCTGGTGAATGTATGGAATTGCCTACAAAGGAATGCAGTGGGAGGTTAATTGTACTTGCATATTTAAGACTGTGCTGGATATGTCTGTGTTGAATAAGGTAAGGAGCAGGAGGTTTAGAGGGGAATTGAGGAAAGATTTTTTTCACCCAGAGGGTGGTTGGAATCTGGAACACACTGCCTGAAGGGGTGGTAGAGGCAGGAACCCTCACAACATTTAAGAAGTATTTAGATGAGCACTTGAAATGCCATAACATACAAGGCTTGTTGGTCGGCGCAGACGCATTGGGCCAAATGGCCTGTTTCTGTGCTGTATAATTCTATGACTAATATGTTGGAGGTTTGCGAACGTTGTACCATTGTTTAAAAAGGGTGCGAGGGATAGACCAAGTAATAATAGGCCGGTCAATCTGACCTCTTGGTGGGTAAATTGTTGGACAATTCTGAGGGACAGGATAAACTGCCACTTAAAAAGGCATGGATTAATCAGGGATAGCCAACACAGATTTGTTAAGGGAAGGTCATGTTTTAGTAAATTAATTGAGTTTTTTGAGGAAGTAACAAGAAGATTGATGAGGGTAGTCAAGTGGATGTGTCTACATAGATTTTAGTAAGGCACTTGACAAAGTCCCGCATGGCAGACTGATCAGTAAAATAAAAGCCCATGGGATACAGGGGAATGTGGCAGGTTGGATCCAGAATTGGCTCAGGGACAGGAAACAAAGGTTAGTAGTCGACGGATGTTTTTGTGAATCAAAGGCTGTTTCCAATGGCATTTCACAGGGCTCACTGTTGGGTCCCTTGCTGTTTGTGGTATATATTAATGATTTGAACTTAAATATGGGAGGCATGATTGGGAAATTTGTTGATGACACAAAAATTGGCCATGTAGTAGATGAAGAGGATAGCCGTAGACTCCAGAATGATATCAATGGTTTGGTTGAGTGGGCGGAAAAGTGGCAATGAAATTAAATCCAGAGAAGTGTGAGGTAATGCATTTGGGGAGGGCAAATAAAGCGAGGGAATAACGGGAAGATATTGAGAGGGGTAGAAGAAGTGAGAGACTTTGGAGTGCATGTCCACAAGTCCCTGAAGGTGGCAGGACAGGTAGATAGAGTGGTGAAGAAGGCATATGGAATGCTTTCCTTTATTGGTCGAGGTATAGAATACAAAAGCAGGGATGTAATACTGGAACTGTATAAAACACTGGTTAGGCCACAGCTGGAGTATTGTGTATAGTATTAGTCATCACATTACAGAAAGGACATCATTGCTTTGGAGAGAGTACAGAGGGATTTACAAGAATGTTGCCAGGGCTTGGAGGTTGCAGCGATGAGAAAAGATTGGGTAGGTTAGGGTTGTTTTCCCAAGAACAGAGGAGGCTGAGGGATGACTTAATTGAGGAGTACAAAATTATGAGGGGCCTAGATAGAGTAGACCGGAAGGACCTGTTTCCCCAAGCAGAGAAGTCAATTCCCGGGGGGCACAGATTTAAGGTGATTGGTAGATGGATTAGAGGGAACATGAGGAAAAACTTTTTCACCCAGAGGGTGGTGAGTGTCTGGAATTCACTGCCAGGAATGGTGGTAGAGGCAGAAACCCTCAATTCTTTTAAAAGGTACCTGGATATGCACCTGAAATGCTATAACCTGTACGGCTATGGACCAAGTGCTGGAAGGTGGGATTAGATTGGGCAGCTAGTTTTTTTTTCGGCCAGCACAGACACAACGGGCTGAATGGCATCCTGCTGTACTGTAATTGTTCTATGGTTCTATGTACCTGCCAAAATAGGAAAAAAGAGAAATATGAGAGATATTTTTCCTGGACTCTGGGGTTGGCCAGGCAGATTACAATGGTCCTTTATATTCCTGTACTGCTATCTAAATTGTGCTGATGTGGACAGTGATTTAAGGACAGGATCAGGCTTGGTTGTATTATCTCTTGTTGTACAATAGGGTGCTGTCATTCAAGGATCCCACATGAATAGCAGCTACTTTGGCAAAGTGTTGGATATTGAGTGGAGCCTGTGGAACTGTCCCCCAGCAAAGAGGTAACATCTTCAGGAGAGAGGGGATAGGAAAAATGATGAGAAAAAGTGTGTATTTCAATCTTCCACACAATTTTTTAAATTCCTCCTTTCTTGTCCTTTCTTTGCATCTCTTCCAGGTCTGGTTATGTTGCACTCTTTGTAGAGATTTATTAATAGAATTTCACTTTAACCTTTATTTTTAAGAAATACCTTTCATCCTACCTTTTTGTTTCCTGTTCATCTTCAGTGTACTTGAATTCCTCAGTCAATCTGTTTGTAGTAGCTGTGACTATCACCCTCCAACCCAGTTGATAAGGCACAAACATTGCTTTGCACTTCCATTGAGATTGACACTGGGATGGCCAGTAATTTACCTGTCCAGTACAATGGCTATTAAGAGCTTTGTTTGAAATGCAAGGTCAAGGAAGCTTCTACTCCTATCTTTGCTGTATGTTAAGGAGATGTATGTCAAGAATCTAAGATTTCATTAAAATACATAAGTGAATTGCACATTAGTCAATGACAAGTGCATTACTGACACATTCCATGCTGCTTAGACTAGGAGTAATGCAATTAGATTAATTTTCATGAGGTGACACAAAAGAACATTTCAAGAAGTCATTCTGTCAATACTTGTGTAGAAGTGGGTTAATTGTTTTAACAAGAGAATGGCTGAACTGCTACAATGCATAGTTCACATAATCCTTGAGACAGTTGCATAGAGGGGATTGCTCAGTTTCAGCAGACAGAAAATTTAGATATCTGGCAACACTTACAGAGTTTGAAATCTATGAGGCTGTTAAATGTGATCCGGAATGATTGAAGATCAGCTTATTGGAGTTGAGTAATGCAACATTTTCTGCATTACAATTGTTACTACACTTGAAAAGTATTTCTTTGGCTGTAAGGTGCTTTAAGATGTTCAGTGTTTGTGAAAGGCGCTGTCTACAAACATACGAATTAGGAGCAGAAGTAGGCCCCTCTAGCCTGCTCCGTTTGTGTTTCGAATTCCACACTCCCATCTACCCCTGATAACCTTTGATTCCTTTGCTTAACAAGAATCTATCTACCTGCGCCTTAAAAATATTCATTGACCCCGCCTCCACCATCTTCTAAGGCAGAGAGTTCCAAAGTCGCACAACCCTCCGAGAGAAAAAATTTCTTCTCATCTCTGTCCTAAAAGGACAACCCCTAATTTTAAAACAGTGCCCCCTAGTTCTGGACTCCTCCACAAGAGGAAACAGCCTTTCCACATCCACCTTGTCATGATCATTCAGGATCTCATAAACTTCAATCAAGTCTCCCCTCACTCTTCTAAACTCCAGTGAAAACAAGCCCAGTCTGTCCAACCTTTCCTCATAAGACAACCTGCTCATTCCAGGTATCAATCTAATAAATCTCTGCTGAACCGCCTCCAACGCAACAAGTTTCATATATATAACACCTTTAATGTAGATAAACATCTCAAAGTGCTTCACAGGAGCCATCATCAAACAAAATTTGACGCCGAGCCACATAAAGAAATATTAGGACAAGGAACCAAAAGCTTGTTGAAAGCAGTACGTTTTAAGAAGTGTCTGAAGCATCATTTTAAACATCTCAATGGTTGAATGGCTTCTATGCCTGGTTCTTCACACAGCTATTTGTTTCTTAGAACCATCATAAACCTGGGGCACAACTGTTCATAAAAGAGCACCTGCTCCTGCCTTAGATTTACTGTTAGTGGGTTTTTTTATTCATAAACCATATGGATATTTCATGCATTATGGGTTTTTGACAAGTTTTGTAAATACTCATTTTCTCAGCAGGCACCTCAACAATATAAAATGAGAGTTTTCTCAATTTTCCGAAAACAGAAACCGAAAAAGAAAATTCTACAGTGTGTTCATAGTGAGCGTTCTATTTGTAATGGAAAGATGCATTTAAATTAGTTAAAGTTTGGTTATGCTTTCAAAGCAGTTGAAGCAGAGCTTTAATTGGTCACATCTGATGTTGGGATGCTTCAGTGTCTGTGTAAGCATCAATAAACGACCATAGTCCTGATTCTGCCCCAGTGTTTTTGATGTAAATGTTATTTTCTACTGGCCAAACTGTGCTTCTATCTCCTGCTTGGCGACAGTTGCTAGGAAACTTGGAAGAGGGAATGACAGCAAGAATTCTGGCTGGCAGAGGTGAACACTATTCTTCCATCCTGCAAACTTCGCGTGGGTTATGCAGCTAATGAGGTCTGCTTGAAACAGAAACTTGATTGTGTGTTTCAGCCCGTAGATCCAAAGACAAAAGACTCCTGCCCATGACAGGCAAGACTTAATTGGCAATGTGCATAGATCAGAAATTTCAAAAAAGAGATGATGAAAATACACAGCAAGTTCCCCAGCATGTGCAAAGAGAAATGAGAGATTTGGCTAAAGATCCTTCAACAGAATTACCAGGCATTGTCATCTGATTTTCTCGACTTGTCTGCAGTGGCATTGACTTATTCTACATTATCGCTGTCCTGGTCCTCATTTGTTTCTTAAATCAGCTGCATTTACCTTGCACCTTTCATGATCTCAAGATGTCTCAGAGCTCTTTACAGCCAATCAAGTACTTCTTGAAGTGTTGTCACCTTTGTAATGTAGGAACTGTGACAGCCAATTGCAAACAGCTAGATTCCCCAAATGGCAATGTGATAATGACCAGATCTTCTGTTTTTACTGATGTTGTTTGAGAGATAAATATTGTCTAGGACACCTGAAATATAATTACAGATTATTCAACATGTAGAATGTAGAAACAGGCTATTAAGGATACACACACCTTTAATGTTGAATAAAATAATTAGATATTCAGGTGGAATAAAGGCTTGGGGCTATAGTTCAGTGTATTTGCCTGATTTTTCAGGTCTTCTTGAGATTTCATGTTATGTGAGCAGGGGAGGAACTGGTACCCACAGGTCTTCAGGAAAATAAAATCAGTGAGAATAATCATATTGATTGGGCCACGCTAAAGTAGCTTTTTTCTGTCAAGTATGAGAACTGTATCTAAATGTTGAATATTAAATTTATGTAAAAATTACTGTTCCTTGGGGAAAAAAATGATAAAAGTGGAGTCAATGAAAAGAACCATAATGCTAAGCAGATATACAAGTAAATTCTAAAAAATGTTAAACTTTGAAATGACACAATTCTTTTACATCAATGAGTATTTCAAATGGATGCCTGCAGTAAGAAGCAATTAATTTCCCATTTTCATCCATACAAATAGACACGAATTCAGCAATGGTCTGCAAAATTGCGCACTTGCATGGCAGTCCTCAAAATAAATATGCCCATCGTATTCTGAATTTATCAAGCAGGTTTGAGGACTCCCTGTACAGGGCAAATGGAAGTAGGCGCAATGGATTGGCAGCTGCTGCGTCTCTCGTGAATAAATAATAAGTGTGGGTGTTTTATAGATACAAATAACCAGCCTCCTGCACTGCTAAGACCTACTTTGAGTGAATGCTGCCTGCCTGTAGTTTGTGGACTTCCCATGCTAAGTGGGAAGAAGGAAGTACAGAAAATGATGCAGCCCTATTTCATCTTCACACAAAGATCACTTGTACCCAAACGCAGATGGATAAATTGGAAGCTTGCACTTAAAGTCAAGAATGATTTTGTTTCAAGTTCAGGAAGAGGAAAATATGTGAATCTGACAAAAGTAGAAATGTAGGACGCAGCTGGAACTTAATAGCATTTGATGACATTGAGCTCGGATTCAAGACTCGAGTATCCACTGATTCAATTTACTTGGCAACATTGCTGCTTTAATCCAGAAAGAACAGA
The DNA here is from genome assembly GCF_036365525.1 of Heterodontus francisci. Taxonomy (NCBI): domain Eukaryota; kingdom Metazoa; phylum Chordata; class Chondrichthyes; order Heterodontiformes; family Heterodontidae; genus Heterodontus; species Heterodontus francisci. Next base: position 14,854,938 of record NC_090385.1, read on the forward strand.
TTTTAACCCCTAATCCCTCCCTTGTCAACTTTCACAAGTATTTTGATGTGCTGTGGTTCTTATTGATCTCAGCGTGAGGAATAGGCTGCTCAATGACAAGTATTCTAATAGTTTGAAATAAATCATAAACAATCCATTGATTGGGTGAGGTTGTGTATTTTTTGGGGGGAGGGTAGGGAAGTTTTAACACCTGAAGAAAACGTAATTGCATTGCGACAAATGATATTCTGATCATAGTGCATGCAATTAATATTAAATTATAATAAAACAGACATAATGGGCAAGATTTTAACTCACTCGCAACCTATTAAATTACATTGTTAAAATTGGACTTGATACACTAGAGCACTGAAGTGTGCATAAAGCATCCTCTCACTTTTATTCCATGCAATTTTGTAAAATATATTGTTGTGATTTTAGTTAAACATTAATGGAGGATTTAATACTTTAAAAGAAGAGACTTGCATTTATATTGCACCTTTCCAGACTACTGAAGGTCTCAAAACTCTTTACAGCCAATGAAGTACATTTGAAGTGTAGTCACTGTTGCAATAAAGGAAACACGGCAGCCAATTTGCGCACAGCAAGCTCCCACAAACAGCAATGTGATAATGACCAGATAATCTGTTTTTGTGATGTTAATTGCAGGTTAAATATTGGTCAGGGCACAGGGGAAAACTCCTATGCTCTTGTTCGGAATGCCATGCTAAAACATCCAGCTGAGAGGGCAGATGGGCCTTGGTTTAACCTCTCATTCAAAAGACACTTCTGACAGTGCAGCACTTCCTCAGTACTGCAGTGGCGTGCAGCCTTGATTTTTGTGCTCAGGTCGATTGAGTGGGTCTTAAACCCATAACCTTGTGAGTCAAAGGTGAGAGTGCTACCAACTGAGCCATGGCTGACACTTAAAAAAAAGAGATTTAGGCTGAAAGTATAAGCCATGATTTTAAACATTCCCCCCCCACCCTGACACTGGACAAGAACAGGGGCATGCTAAGAGTGTGCTGACCTTCCTACTCTTGCCAATCACAACTTTAACTCTGGGAGGCATGTGACGACCTTGCCACAGGTGGGAGAGAGCCCCATAACTATACAACAATCGGGTCTCGATGATGTCAGTAAGGTCCCAGCGTGACTTTAATCCCAAGGCACATGAGTCGTGCAATATGCCAAGCATGCTCAACCTTCTGCAATTTGAATCCAGCACCAGAAAAAAGATTTGCATATTTTAAAGGTTCTCTTGTAGGGCTGGGAGGAGCAGAAACTCATCTCTGGGCCCCACAAGGAATCCTTGGGTCTACCTTGCCCTGGGCTTCCATTCCAATAACCAGGAACGTCTCAGCCTCAATCCCGCCTACTTCTCACTTACCTGACTGGGGAACACTTTCTTGTTTCCTGGAGGAAGCCTGCAGCCACTCGACGTTCCACTCCCTCCTGTCTGCCAGCCATCATGCCATTCCTGTCTGCATCAGATAATTTCAAATATAGTGTGGCTTTGTGAGATTGCCGCTCTCGCTCCTCAACCCCCAACACTGTAATTGCGCTTACCAATGTAAAATCGGGTGACGGGTGATAGTTAAGAAATCATTTGAAAGGAAAAATAACCACTACTCTGTTAAAACTTGCTCTGTGTAAGTATTACTGCCAGTAATATAGTTCATGATGTTCTTCCTAACAGTGGATGTTTGTTGCAATGAGTTCAAAAGAGAAACAATTGTGTCCAATACTGGGTTTTCCCAATCAATTTCAAGTGTAAAACTAGTGAACTAATTCTTTTCTCCATAACAAGAAGCTTTTTTTAAATTTCATGCCCTATTTATTTTTAAAGAACAAATATTTAAATATAAAATTAAGAACAGTATTTGGCTGAATGAATGTCACAAGATTGTATCATTAGAAGGGATCATAAACTGAATCAATGAAGCTTACGTGATTTGAAATCATCCACTACCCTCAGAATACTATGATCTGTCTACTCATAACCTATTTATAGATGGATAAAGACACTGACACAGATTTTTGGCAGACCTCCCTTGGTATTGCTCAGGTGAGATGTTGTGCTGTTTTGTAAAGCACAATGTATCATTCTGTTACTAAGGCAGTGGTGTATTTAACCCTGCTACATTCCTACAAAGCCAAAAATTTGCTCTAAGATGGCCTATCCTGAGGCTAATTGCTGTTCATGAGTGAAGTCTTCAGATTGATGGGTGCTTGTACATTCATGGCCCCTTATCAGAAGAAACCAACATGAAATGATCATCTTCCTCTTTTAACGTGTTGATGTGTGACCTTTATAACACACACTGTTCCACTTTGACATTCAAATTTTAACTGACAGGTTTTTGATTTTCTATGAGCACTTGTGAATGTTCCCACTTGGCTCATGCCATTGGCTAATTCCATCTAACTTTGATCATAAACTTCCGAGTGTCAGCCCTGGCTTCAGATGTTCCTGCTCATTTCACATGACAAGGTATGAAACACAGACATACAATGTAACAAGTACCTTCAGCTCTACCGATTCGGACTGATTGTAAGGAACAAGTATAATTGATCATTTTTGATGCTGCTTCAAAACTTTAATGATTTTACTGAACAAGCTGAAGCTGGAGAATGGGGCACTTCCTCACTTTTAGAATTTAGTATTGAACATCTGCCAGGGCAGATAGAATATAATCAGGCATAAGCTAGAGCCCGATATTCCCAATGATGTGCTTTAACCACTGTTTCAGAAGAGCATCCTCCTGTCCTGCACGAACCATTTTATGGGGAGGGAGCATGGTCTGGTGGGAAAACTTGAAAATCCCAGCAACACCGAGGCCCTGCCAAGGGAGGGTCTGTTTTTCAGTTCATTGTGCAGTTTTACTTGGAGCTGCTGTATTTGGTCGCCTTTGTCCCTTCCGACATTGCGTGCTTGGCCAGCTCCCCGGGCAGCAGCAAGCGCACGGTGGTCTGGATCTCCCAGGAGCTGATGGTGCTGCGCTTGTTGTAATGGGCCAGGTGGGAAGCCTCACCCGCGATGCGTTCGAAAATATCGTTCATAAATGAGTTCGTGATGCTCATGGCCTTGGAGGAGATGCTGGTGTTGGGGTGAACTTGCTTCGTCACTTTGTTGATGGAGATGGAGTAACTCTCCTTCCTCGACTTTCTCCGCTTCTTGCCGCCCTTTGCTGACGGTTTATTTAAGGCTTTCTTGGTGCCCTTTTTAGAAGCTGCTTTCTTCTCTTCAGGCATTTTCATATTCAGTTTCAGACACAGAAAAATTTAAAACCAGGACCTCATTATCATTTTTCTTTACTCCAAAAGCCTGCTGTAAGAGACCAGAGCCAGGGGCTGTAGATAACAGCTTGGTGATGGGGTAGGCAGGGGGGAGTGGGGTGGGGGGTGGGGGGTGGTGGTGGTATGAGCGTGTTGGAGGCCTAAAGTTCAGGGGCAGGATTTTCCTTCTGGGGGCAGGAAAGAGAGGTTGGGTCCCAAACCCACCCCCGGGGAGGAGGAGAAGCAGTCACTCATTGTGATTTTCACGGAAGAGCCAATCAAAAGAGGTCACAATAGAAGGTACGTAAGGCGCTTCAAGATGGTGGTGCCCTCTTTCAACTTTTTTAAGCTTAAATTAAAAAATGGATCTTGCAGCCAGGTCACCATTGTGGATGGGCAGGGAGCCCCTCCACCTGTGGCTGCTGCTGCACCAAGGTAGGTAGGGTGGATCTCTAGGCCTCCCTGGGGTGCTGGCCCCCTGACTGGCACCTAAACTGCTCTCGGCAACCTGCGTGGACAAGAAGACCAACTGGAAAATCCCAGTTGGCCTCATTCAATTGGCTTCAGTCGGTTCTTAATGAGCCATGTTGTCTACCTGCCGCATGCGGGCAAGGAGCGCTGCTGCCCCCGCATCCCCAGCCTCCCTCCGCAAAAATGGCCCGGAGGTGGGACGGAGCGGAGAACCGGCATGCCAGCCAGCAGGACTATTTTTAGGTCCTGCTAGCCTCCATTCGCAGCCCCAGTAGGGGTTCAGAATCCTGCCCTAGGAATTAGATGTAGGGGAGGTGGTGGTGTAGTGGTAATGTCACTGTCCAATAATCCAGAGCTCAAGCTCATGCTCTGGGGGCATGGGTTTGAATCCCATCATGGCAGATGGTGAAATTTGAATTCAACTAATAAAATCCGGAATTAAAAACTAGTCGAATGGTGACATTGTTGATTGTTGTAAAAACCCATCTGGTTCACGAATATCCTTTAGGGAAGGAAATCTGCCAACCTTACCTGGTCTGGCCTACATGTGATTCCCGACCCACAGCAATGTGGTTGTCTCTTAAGTGCCCTCTGCATTGGCCAAGCAAACCACTCAGTTGTATCAAACCTCTACAAAGTCTAAGAGAAGGAATGAAGCCGGAACTCCCTTCCTACCAGCACTGTGTACCTACACCCCAAGGACTGCAGCGGTTCAAGAAAGCAGCTCACCTGCACCTTATCAGGCACAATTAGGGATGGGCAATAAATGCTGGCTTAGCCAGTGATGTCCACATCCCATGAATGAATAAAAAAAGGTTGGTAGGTGGCCAAAGATGGGATGTCGGGGTAGGGGGAATCTGCCAATTGCTGGAGCGAGGAGAGGCAATGAACAGTACAAGATTTGTTTGCGGGGCTGCAGGGAGCACCTGTGCTCCTTCAGGCTCACAGGGATTGCCCTTAAAAACATTTACCTTCTGCGAGCCCTGGAAAACCGGACAGGTAATGGCTATATATAGTTACCAGGCTTCTAAATACACTGTGAGAGCCTAACTTAAATATTGTAATGAAGTGTCCTGCCTCTCCAAGATGGAAAACCAGCATGCCACACAACCCATCACCCATGAAAGTGGATGGCAGAGGAGAACATATCATGTTGGTGTCACATTTCACCATTTAAGATTTATAAGCCCACCCGCCAACCCGCTCCAGCCCTTCATGGGGTTCAGGGTTGGCAGTTAATATCGACCCTCTGGTCTTTTTTGAGTGAACTTTCCAATTTCTGTCAAACTATGGTCTGCCTTTTGTGATGCACTGGTCTCAACTGGGAAATAAGTTGAGATGCTCAAACCCATTGCCATTGATGCTTTGCTACCAACAAAAAAGAGTTTTTTTTTCATCCAACCAGTTTACGTTGTTGATCCCAGAGGTGAAAGGTTGGTCCTTCAGCCATCGGTTTCTAACCAATTGAAGAGAAAATTGTGGGACATGCACTTGTGAATTCCCAATAAGTGCTGTCCACCGGCAATTGTCTGTGGCAGCTGCACAATTTATTAAAGTGTTTCCACTGAAGGCTGGAATTTGATGATATTGGTTTTCTCAGGCTGAGAGGTTTAAGTATTTAGGCTGTTTTCAAGCCTCAGGCTGTCAAACATTTGGGTCTTCATAAATCCAAGGCCACCCTGCAGTTAACTGCTAAAAACATAATTTTTTTTTCCGGTATATCAGATACCAACTCACCACCATACCACCAGAGAGTGTGCAAGCAATTAAGGGAATAGTAGCAGAGTGGTTATGTTACTTTAGCAGTAATCCAGAGGCCTCGACACATAATTCAGAGACATGAATTCAAATCTAACCATGGCAGCTGGGAAATGCAAATTCAGTTAATTAAATAAATCTGGAATTAAAAAGCTAGTCTCAGCAATGGTGATTGTATAACTTCTTGTTGTTAAAAATCCATCTGGTTGACTTAATGTCCTTCAGGGAAAGGAAATCTGTTGTCCTTACCTGGTTTGGCCTATATGTGATTCCGGTGGCGGTTTTCACCCTGATATGGAAGTGGGCGGCATATAATTTCATGCCCACTTTCCTGGAGGTGGAATGGTTCAGATAATTAAAAGGCGAATTAAGGCCAAAGATCAGCGACCAACTGGAATTTTCCAGTCAGTCTGCGGGCCCCCAGCAGCTTGGGGAACACAGCAGCTGCCTGGAGGCAACCTCCCAATGATAGACTGGGAGGTAAGTGCTTGAGACTGACATTGAAACAACCCCAAGCCCCCCAACCTATCTGGCCACAGTTGTAGCCGCAGGTCAGCCTGTAGAGGGGTTTCACCTCCACAATGGTGGTCCAGCAACAGTAGCCTTTTTTCCCCAAAAGTTTTAAATGTGCTGAGAAGCACCTCAAGACAGAGGCACCCTCTCCCTTACGTGCAAGGACAGGCCGCAGCTCCTTCCATGCTGGAGGGCCTCCAATTGGCCTTCTAGCTTCAAGAGCCCACCCACCATCCTTGATTGGATGGCAAGTGCGCTCTCTGGCTGCTAATTGGCCGATCCAGGCAAAATCAATGTTGGGTTATGGCTCCCGACAGAGCGAGAAGTCGGAACCCATATTTGACCCCGATGTTGGGGTCCCGACCCAAAATGCTAAATCCTGCTCCAGATCCTTAACTGCCCTCTGAAATGGTCTAACACATCGCTCAGTGAAGGGCAATTAGGGATGGACAATAAATTCTGATCTTGCCAGTGACGGCCACATCCCAAAAATAAAAAAAATCCTTTTCCATTAAAACTCAAAAACACCCATGAGACAACCAATTGCTAATGCATACTTACCCTCTGCCAAAGATGGGGGAGTTATTTTGGTGTAATGGTAAAAACAGGCACTAATGGTTTTCGCATGTCGTTTTGGTCTAAATTGTTGATTACCATAATTTGAACTTGCCTGGAGGCACTAAATCAGGCACCTGGGGCTGAATATGCGAGGCTCGAAAATTACGAAGCCAGCTTCCCAACCCCATTCCCAATGTTGGCCATGATGGACGATATGGTTTCAGAGCCCGGAAAGACTGCCCGCCTCCGATTTTCCAGTTGGCCTCCAGTTTCCTGACTCGATGGTGGTGGGGGAGAAAGATGGGAAGCAGGCACTTAGTGGCAGGCTGAGGTGCCAGCGCTTCTGGCAGGCCTCCAGACCCTCCCTGCCTGCCTGGCTGGGGGTATACCCAAAGGCTGCCTTGAAGAGGGGCTCTCCCCTGACCACCAACCCTGCCCCCCACTCCCCACCCCCACCCACCAACAGTAGTGGCTTGGCTCCTTTTTGTGTTTGTTAATTAAAGTTTTTAAGAAATGGCTGGGGGGCACCTTCTTGTTGAAGCACCCTCCCAAATATTACCTCGTCCTGCAGCCAGATGCTTCTCTGAAGCTGGAAGGCCTCTGATTGATCCTCCAGCTTCAAGAGCCCACCCACCACCCGTAATTGGACAGGAAACCTGTCTCCATGCCAATTAAGGGCTCTTCAATGTGAAGCATTTGACTTTAATCAGTTTCCCACCGGAGACAGGTGCAGGACCCAAAAGCAGGACTGACTCCTGTTTCTTGCCTCTGTGGGGAAAATTCAGCCCCTTGGGCTAGAAATTCAACTCTGGCACTGGCGCATAATAGGCACTGCGTATAATGGGCGGCCAATCTGATACCACTGGATTTGCGCCACTCCCCGTGATGAATTTCTACCACCTGTAGGTGTGCACTCGAGTGCTGATCAGATGCAATTTTCATGGAGCAGGATATGTGGGCTCCACACACACACTTCTACTGAAGAAATGGAGTGTGCTGGCTATCACTCAGCTGCAGGTTTCAGGACGACTCGGGGACTGAGTGTCTGGGTGCACACAGGTTCTCGGATGGGACTTTGGAGGTCCTGGCGGAGAAGGTCCAGAGAAGAAGGAATGTCCTGTACCCACAGGGTGGAAGAAGTGCACCTCATCCTCCTGTCCCCCTCTCCTGCAGAAGTTGGTGCCACTCTGTCTGGCCTCATGTCCACCTCCCATTCCTCCTGCAGACCAAGGGAACCCTTAGCAAGATGCTGATGACCAAGCACTCCCTTTCTCCTGGTGACTATAAAAGTAGAGTACCACAGCACTCACTGCATTTAGGTGAAATCCTCAGAGAATTTCCAGCATAAATGTTTGTAGATTATTGGTGAAGTCTTGATGAAGTGTCCTGTAAAGTCTCCTGGTGTGTTTCAAAAGTCTTCTTCAAACATCCAGCAGCAAGTGAACAGTAAAAGGTAATATTTCTTTAAGCAGAGCCTGAAATTTTCACCAAAGACTTGTTTACTCTCAATCAACTGGTCACTATTAGGGGAGGTCATTAAATGAGATGTTATTCACAAAAAATCTCATGCAGCCTCTTTAAGGAGTGTTAGCAGGCAATATAATAGTCAATCAGTCCCTCAACAATCCTGCAGGTGATCGTTACCAACACCTCAATACATTTACCAAGATGATCTTGTGTTAAACGTGGGCTAAACCAGCCTTTCCACTTATGATCCAATACGAATTAGGAGCAGGAGTAATCCACTCGGCCCTTCGAGCCTGCTCCGCCATTCAATAAGTTCATGGCTGAACTGATTACTCCACATTTCCACCTACCTCCGATAACCTTTCACCCCCTTGCTTATGAAGGATTTATCTACCTCTTGGCCTCCTGCCCATCTTGGCCACCTCTTTAGCGCCGAAAGTATTTGGCTAAATTTGCCCCCTGGATGGCTGCCACAATCAATAAATGCTTGGCAATAATATTTTACTGGTGTCGAGGGGCTGTTTATGGGAACTGAAATCATCAGAGTGATCAGAATTGGGCCAAGATAAATGCAATTCTTCCTGAAACAAACCCAGCCAAATTTAAAATTCTGTGTGGGCCTTGACTCTCAATATTGATTTATAAACTTCGACACAGTTAAATTCTCTTGCATTTTATACAGTTTTTATTAGAATATTAATTTGTTTCTGGATTAGTGCCTTTCATAATTATGCAAATGTTTATTGTGCCAAAATATGTGAGGTACATTCTGAACTTTAACTGCAATTTCTGTGGATCTACAAATTTATGGGAAAGCAATACTGACAAAATATATAAAATACTATTGGGGGAAGCAATAGAATCATAGAAATTTATAGCACAGAAGGAGGCCATTCAGCTCATTGTGTCTGAGCCAGTCAACAAGGAGGCATCTCGCCGAATTCCGTTTTCCAATCCTTGGTCCATTGCCATGGAGGTTACAGCACTTCTACTGCATATCCAAGTAATTTTTAAATGTTATGAGAGTTTCTGCCTCGACCACCATTTCAGGCAGTGAGTACCAGATCTCAACCACCCTCTGGGTGAAAAATTTTCCCCTTGATTTCCCTCCAAACCTTTTACTCTAAATCTATGCCCACTTCTCAATCAAGGGGAATAGGGCCTTTCTATCCACTCTATCTTGACCCCTCATAATTTTATACACTACAATTGGATCTCCCCTCATGCTCCTCTGTTCAAGAGAAAACAACTTGAGCCGATCATAATCTTTCCTCATAACTAAAATTCTCCAGTCCAGGCAACAGCCTCATAAATCTCCTTTCTACCCTCTCTAGTGCGATCACATCTTTCCTATAGTGTAGTGACCAGAACTGGAGGCAGTACACCAGCTGTGGCATAACTAATGCCTTACATAGTTTCAGCATAACCTCCCAGCTCTTAGATTCTATGCCTTGGCTAATAAAGGCAAATATCCTGTATGTCTTCTTAACCACCTTATCTACTTGTCCAGCCAGCTTCAGGAATCTGTGGACATGCACTCCAAAGTGTCTCTGTTCCTCTATACTTCTCAGTATCTTACCATTTATTGTGTACTCCCTTACCTTGTCAGCCATCCCCAAATGCATCACTTCACACTTCTCTGGATTGAGTTCCATTTGCCACTGTTCCACCCACCTGACTAGTCCATTGATATCTACCTGTAGACTACAGCTTTATTCTTCATTATCAACCACACACCCAATTTTTGTATCATCTGCAACCTTCTTAATCACACCCTCTACATTGAAGTTCAAATCATTGATATATACCACAAAAGCAAGGGAGCTAGTGCTGAACCTTGCGGAACCCCACTAAAAACAGCCTTTGAGTCACAAAAACACCCATTGACCATCATTACCCTTTGCTTCCTGCCTCTGAGCTAATATTTGGATCCAACTTGCCACTTTCCTTGGATCCCATTGATATGTCTGTCAAAGCCAAATGATTCATCTGTGGATACTTAAAGTTGTGCTTTTCTGAAATTAGCAAAATGTGCCCTTCCCAGATACCAGAAAATACAGGGCATGTTGTGGAGCTATCATTTTTGATCATCAATAATCATGTAATTTAGTATAGTCATCTCAGATTGTGAGAGGTAATTAAGATCAGTGTCAGTGTGACTGGAAAAGCCTGCCAAAAACAAACCTGGTTGCTAAAGAACAAAAAAAACGGTCAATTTGTTTATCTATTCTAAATAAGTTAAGGGAAGCCTGCAATCAGAGGTACTTGTCAGCTTAGATGCATTCCATGGTAGCACTCTTGCCGCTGAGTCAGAGGGCTGTAGGTACAAGGCACACTCCAGGACTTGAACACAACATCTCACCTGATGCTTCAGTGCAATACCGAAGGAGAGTGCTTTATCAGAGATACAGGGGTAGATTTTCAACTTGTGGCCTGCTTGTGAATCTGGCTTTGCAGATCAGCTGCCCGTTAGATAGACTGCGGGTTTTTTATTCCCATATTGTTGTTGTATTTTCGCTTTCTTTGAATGGATTTTCATGGCAGGAGATATGATTGAAAAAACTGAAAAGCTTCCCGGTGTGTATGCATGTTGGGGAAATAAGTTGGAACTTAAATTTTAAGATTCAGGAAAGATATTTCCTGGTGTGGGTTCCACATTTCCTTAGCCCCAATTGATGAATTATGCCCATTGTTATGACTGACCGCCCCAGTCAAAGCCCCCAATCAAAATATATGATTCTGATTAGGGTGGGAGAAACGCACTAATTCAATCCCATCCATCTACCGATCGCCTAACATATCATTTCAAACTTTCCACTTTGAAGAAAGACCCAGCCAAATTGTACCATCTATTAACGCCTGAATGAGGCTAAACAAACCAGGTGTCTTTAAATCAACAAATTAACTGTTTAGTTAAAAAAATTAAAGTCTTAAAAACTACGAAGATATAAACAACATTTAAAATTGAAAAATTAGAGTCCTTGCAAATTTACACTCCTGCCAGAGGTGAAAAAGTCCAAGGTTGCTTGAAGTCCTCACAGCCATCCGATGGGGAGAAAAAAGGTTCTTCAACAGAGGAAGATCTGTAGTCTAATTTCAACAGTAAGTGATGCATTCCTTCTCCAGCAATAACCACAGTAGATCAACAACTCGCAACCACTTTCAATAGAATCAATCAGGCTTTAGAATTTTTGAGGGATAAAAGATCGTCACATTCTAACTTACCTTCCTTCAGTTTAAATGATCAGAGATCTCTGTTTTGGCTTGACATTTTAGAATTTTGAGAGAGAATAATAAATAAACAGACTAAATTCTCTTCCTTCGGTTTAAATGGGCTGAGTGCTCTTCTTTCAGGTGCTAACAGACAGCTGTCTGTCTGTGTCCTGAGTTAGGACAATCTGTTTTATTCACTATAAGCCAGTTCGAAATTAAATTGTAACAAATGTATCTCTCGATGTTCAGTCCGAGTGGCTGAATGCAAGGCAACGAGAATGCACCCTTTGAATCACAGTCTCCGAATGGCGGTATCCGGGGCAACAAGAATGCATTCTTTGACGCAGCTTCTGGAGCTTGGTGTCTTAAAGCAGTACGACTCCTTTTCCTAGCCTTAAAGGCACACCACATTCTTCCCGAACAAAAATCTACAGGATCAGAACACCATTTACACCAATTTTAAGTTCAGGCATTATTCTAGTGAGATGAGGAAGATAACATCAACAATATCTTGCATTTATATGGTGCCTTTAATGCACTGAAATATTCCATAGACATATTATAAAATAAAATATGATACCAAGTCACGTTAAGGAGATATTAGGGCAGATGACCATAAGCTTGGTCAAAGAAATAGGTTTGAAGGAGTGTCTTAAAAGAGGAAAGTGAGTGACAGAAAGGTGTAGGGAGAGAATTTCAGAGCTTCGGGCCTAGGCGACTGAAGGCATGGCCACCAATGGTGGAGTGATTAAAATCAGAGATGCTCAAAAGGCCAGAATTCGAGGAATGCAGAGGGTTGTAGGGGTGGAGGAGATTTCATAGATAGGGAAGGGCATGGCCATGGAGGGATTTGAAAACAAGGATGAGAATTTTAAAATCAAGGTGTTGCTTGACCCAGGAATCAGCGAGCATGGGACTGATGGGTGAACAGGATTGGTGCGAGTAAGGTCATGGGCAGCAGAGTTTTGGACGATGTCAAGTTTATGGAAGGTAGACTGTGGGAGGCCAACCAGGAATAATTAAGACTAGAGGTAACAAGGGCATGGATGAGGGTTTCAGCAGCAGATGAGCTGAGGCAGGTACGGAGTCAGTCGATGTTATGGAGGCGGACATAACTGCACATCAACAAAATGGCCATGGCTTTGGTCACAATTTTGTGTCTTGCTTCTGGGTTGCACTCACAGAAGAAATTCTAGGCCAAAATTCTAAATGATAACATAGCCTGGAAGAATTTTGTAGACGGGCGAATCAGCATATTACATATTGTCATTGGTGCTGTGCATAGATTTTTCCAATATAGAATGTTGTGGTGCAACTACTACAGCTCTTTGACCAAGGAAATCTAGCTTACGACCCAGCTGCCATTGTATTACCTCAACTGTAATCTTTTAGAGGACTGACAGCTTGGCCACATTTATTCAATGTTGTAGTGTCTGATCTCTGCCTTTCTGAAAGCCATCATTGGTTTAAGTGGCTTTACACTGCACAGGATTAAGCTTTTTCTTTTCTGCCACCTAATGAACAAGGCTGCAATATTCCATCACAAGCTGGATATAAGCTTCATGGGACACTGAGGTTAGTGAGTGTGACAGGTAGAGCTATGCTTTTTCCAGGATTCCCAATCTGTTGCCATCTTTTCTAGCCATTGTCACTATCTATCTTCTCCAGCATAGCTCAGAAGTGATTACCGAGGCGAAGTACTGAATGTTGAATTAAATGAAGAGAACTCAGTGTCTTTACAGAGGAGAGGTTGGTGAGGCAAAGGCAACATGACAGCGAAGCCTTCTTAATGGTGTGGCTGCCTTGTGTTTCTCAGCAATCTGTGCCAACCTTTGCCCCATTCTGTCTCTATGTGACAAGTCTTAGCTCAGTAGAGGCAGATGTCATCAACAAAAAGAGCATTTTAACATCTAGAGGGTGAGTATGAAAATTTTTTTTAAAAAGTGATTGGCCAAGCACAGTTCTCTATGGGAACCCTGCATACTTGTCAAAGATTTAACAGGAACTGGTGTTCCCTTCAACTCTGAGGAAGTTGCATAACCAATACAGATATCGCACAAAGGCAGGATGACCTGTGGTATTGCATGATGGGCTGGGTTTTCCTATCGTCAGGCTCATATGGGGGTCAGAAGCCCACACTGTGGAGGAATCAGTCACTCATTGTGACTTTCCCTGGAGCGGCCAATTAATGGCCAGAGGGTGGGCTTGCCATCCAATTCAGGACAATCAGAGGCTTCCCAGCTTGAAATCAGCAGCAGGATGCAATGGAAGATAAGTGAGGGAGAGAGTTATCAAGAAACAACTGAAAGCATTTGATACTGCAAAGACTATGGACCCTGACAACATTCCAGCAACAGTACTTAAGACATGTGCTCCAGAACTTGCCGCACCCCTAGCCAAGCTGTTCCAGTACAGCTACAACACAGGCATCTACCCGGTAATGTGCAGGTATGTCCTGGTATCGCCGACAGTGCCATCAAGCGGCACTTGCCTCGCAATAACCTGCTCATTGACGCTCAGTTTGGGTTCTGCCAGGGCCACTCAGCTCCTGACCACATTACAGCCTTGGTTCAAACATGGACAAAAGAGCTGAACTCAAGAGATGAGGTGAGAGTGACTGCCCTTGACATCAAGGCAGCATTTGACCGAGTAGGGCATCAAGGAGCCCTAGCAAAACTGAGGACAATGGGAATCAGGGGGACAACTCTGCACTGTTTGGAGTCATACCTAACGCAAAGGAAGATGGTTGCAGTTGTTGGAAGTCAATCATCTCAGCTCCAGGACATCACTGCAGGAGTTCCTCAGGGTAGTGTGGTGGCCCAACCATCTTCAGCTGCTTCATCAATGCCCTTCCTTCAATCATAAGGTCAGAAGTGGGGATGTTCGCTGATGATTGCACAATGTTCAGTACCGTTCAAGACTCCTCAAATACGGAAACAGTCTGTGTAGAAATGCAGCAAGACCGGACAACATCCAGGCTTGGGCTGATAAGTAGAAAGTAACATTCGTGCCACACAAGTGCCAGGCAATGGCTTTCTCAAACAAGAGAGAATCTATTCATCTCCCCTTGACATTCAATGGCATTACAATTGCTGAGTCCCCAACTCTCAACATTCTGCGGTTACCATTGACCAGAAACTGAACTGGAGTAGCCATATAAATACCATGGCTACAACAGCAGATCAGAGGTTAGGAATTCTGCGGTGAGTAACTCACCTTCTGACTCTCCAAATCCTGTCACCATCTACAAAGCACAAGTCAAGAGTGTGATGGAATACTCTCCAGTGACACTCGAGAAGCTCAACCCAATCAAGGACAAAGCAGTCCACTTGATTGGCACCCCATCGACAAACATTTACTCCCTACGTCACTGATACACAGTGGCTGCAGTGTGTACCTTCTACAAGATGCACTGCAGCAACGCACCAAGGCTCCTTTGCCAACACCTTCCAAACCTGCGACCTCTACCATCTAGAAGGACAATGGCAGCAGATGCATGGAAACACCACCACCTGCAAGTTCCCCTCTAAGCCATACACCATCCTGACTTGGAACAATATTGTCGTTCCTTCACTGTCGCTGGATCAAAATCCTGGAACTCCCTTCCTAACAGCACTGTTGGTGTACCTACCCCACATGGACTGCAGTGGTTCAAGAGGCAGCTCACCACCACCTTCTCAAGAGCAATTAGGAATGGGCAATAAATGCTGGCCTAGCCAGCGACACCCACATCCCATGAATGTATAAAAAAGAAGAGCACTTCATAGTATTGTTAAAAGGAATCCTAATGCTTGAAATTACTAGCCCTAAATATCCGCTGTACGGTTAGTTTGTATCCAACCTACACGCACAGCAACTTTATAATCTATATCAATGCCTTAAATGAGAGGACCGAGTGTAATATATTCAAATTTGTAGACAATACAAAGCTAGGTGGGAAAGTAAACTGAGAGGAGGACACAAATTGGCTGCAAAGGGACATAGATCGATGAAGTGATTGAACAAGGAGATGGCAGATGGCGCATCATGTGAAGTGTAAAAGTATCCATTTTGCTCGGAAGAATGAAAGAACAGAATGGTTTTCAAATATGAGAAACAAATAAATTTTGGTATGCAATTAGGAAGGTAAATGGTATGCTAGCCTTTATTGCAATGGGTTTAAGTATAAGAGTGAGGAAGTCTTGCTGCAATTATATAGGTCTTTGGTGAGACCACACCTGGAGTACTATGTACAGCTTTAACCTCTTACCTAAGGAAGGATATACTTGCCTTAGAGGGAATGAAATGAAAGTTCACTAGATTAATTCCTGGGATGAGAGCATTTTCCTGTGAGGAGAATTGAGCAGAAAGGGCCTATATTTTCTGGCGTTCAGAAAAATGAGAGGTTATCTCATTGAAAGATATAAAATTCTTAGAGGGCTTTACAGGGTAGATGCTAAGAGGCTGCTTCCCCTGGCTGGAGAGTCTAGAACTAAGGGTCAGATTAAGTGGTCAGCCATTTCGGACTGCATGAGGAGAAAGTTTTTCACTCAAAAGGTTGTGTATCTTTGGAATTTTTTACCCCAAAGGACTGTAGATGCTCAGTTTTTGAGTATATTCAAGATTTTTGGGCACAAAGGGAATTAAGGGATGTGAGGATTGGGCAGCAAAGTGGAGTTGACGTATAAGTTTAACCATGATCTTAATGAATGGCAGTGCAGGCTCACTGGGTGAAATGGGCTACTCCAGCTCCTATTTCATATGTCCTTATGTTAATTTCATGCCATTCACTGCCTGTCAATGGTGATTCAAATAGTGAGATGCCATTTTGCAAAGCTAATCACAGAACAGTACAACTCAGACAGAAACTTTTTAATTTAATTGAGCATCTCCCCTCATCTGATGTTGTAGCATTTACACATAAATAATGGGGAATTTTTTTTTCGATATTGGTTCATGGGATGTGGGTGTCGCTGGCTAGGCCAACATTTATTGCCCATCCCTAATTGCCCTTGCGAAGGTGGAGGTAAGCTGCCTTCTTGAACCACTGCAGCCCATCTAGTGTAGGTATGCCCACAGTGCTGTTAGGAAGGGAGTTCCAGGATTTTGACCCAGTGACAGTGATGGAATGGTAATCTCGTTTCAAGTCAGGATGGTGTGTAGCTTGGAGGGGAACTTGCAGGTGGTGGTATTCCCATACAACTGCTGCCCTTGTCCTTCCAGGTGGTAGAGATCACGGGTTTGGAAGATACTGTCGAAGGAGCCTTGGTGTGTTGCTGCAGTGCATCTTCTAGGAGTGGCATTAACCTTTCCCTTATTTTGACAATAAAATCTGGCCCATTGTATTTAGCTCATTGGGCATGTCACAAGCTCCCTGATGAACTCACAGTGGCGCAGTGGTTAGCACCGCAGCCTCACAGCTCCAGGGTCCCGGGTTCGATTCCGGGTACTGCCTGTGTGGAGTTTGCGAGTTCTCCCTGTGTCTGCGTGGGTTTTCTCCGGGTGCTCCGGTTTCCTCCCACAAGCCAAAAGACTTGCAGGTTGACAGGGAAGTTGGCCATTATAAATTGTCACTAGTATAGGTAGGTGGTAGGGAAATATAAGAACAGGTGGGGATGTTTGGTAGGAATATGGGATTAGTATAAATGGGTGGTTGATTGGCACAGACTCAGTGGGCCGAAGGGCCTGTTTCAGTGCTGTATCTCTAATCTAATCTAACTCCGAAACTTCAGATCATGGTTTGGGCTATCAATTATAGAATAGATTTCTTCCAAGTAATGGGTAGGTAGTAACAATCGGTCATACAACTAATTATAGAGTCTATCCAGCCTCTATTTACTGCTGGGGACCCTCTACACTGGTCCCAAGCTGCAGCCTCCTGTGGCTTGATTGTGCTCCCATCCACTGGTCAGGCTGTCAATCTGCTCTGTTACTGGGCTGGAGCCTGCGGAAGACTATTTAAAAAAGAAAGGCTTACTTTTAGTTAGCGCTTTCCACGACCTCAGAACATCCCAAAGCCAAAGAAGTACTTCTTCTGTTGAAGTGTAGTTGAAGTGATTTATGGCTTTAACCCCTTATAGGGACTAAACCAAATCAGGAGTACATCCCTATGAATCTCCTTTAATCAAGTTCAAACCAGACAAATTCTCATACACACTTATTTGGGTCCAAAGAATTGTACCAGCTTTCCCTCAAAGAAAGAAAACCAACAGAGAATATTACTATCTTTTGGATAGCCTATTTTTAATTAATGCTAAGTCATAAATATCCCAGTTATTATAACTGCCTGGAAAACTCTCTTCAATACTTCTCTCTCCACTTAAAGAGACACAGCAAGGGGGTACTTGTAGTTGTATACGGAATACTACTTGAGACGATTTATTAACTTTTATAAGTTTATTAAAGAATTTAACATGCAATAAAATTTTAAATGGATAAGTATATTGCAATATCAAATATTACTGAGAGATGTAACACATATTCTTATTTCTAACATAGAATCCAAAAGTTTAACCTTGCTAAGGTTACAGCAAAATTATCCAGATGGATATCCAGAATATCCATCAAAATTTAAAGTAAACTTTTTACCTTAAATCCCCCGAGTAAGGCATGGGATGAGAAGTATTGTTTGAGGATACATCACCCCTAAACTTTGCTTTGAAAACCTCTCATTTTTATACTATTTCTAAGGTGTCATCTGACATCCTAGCATATATGTGACCTTCATGTGTTCCTTTTAAAATCCATATCTTTAATTACTATTTCCAGTTACAGTTACAGAGATACAGCACTGAAACAGGCCCTTCGGCCCACCGAGTCTGTGCCGACCATCAACCACCCATTGATACTAATCCTACACTAATTCCATATTCCTACCACATCCCCACCTGTTTATATTTCCCTACCACCTACCTATACTAGGGGCAATTTATAATGGCCAATTAACCTATCAACCAGCAAGTCTTTGGCATGTGGGAGGAAACCGGAGCACCCGGAGGAAACCCACGCAGACACAGGGAGAACTTGCAAACTCCACACAGGCAGTACCCAGAATTGAACCCGGTTCGCTGGAGCTGTGAGGCTGCGGTGCTAACCACTGCGCCACTGTGCTGCCACTTAATGTTTTACTGGAATTTGAAGTTGTGAGTAAATATCTGATCAAAATGTTTATAATTGTGTTTACTTGACCTCTTGTTCTTGTAAGTTATTCCATTTATTGTTAATTGCCCTTTCTATGGTACCCCACAGCCTCTGGGGGTGAGATGTCTGCACAAACCAATTAAGTTGATGTCGCACAGGATATTTCAATGTGTGTGTTTATCTTCCAATTCTCTGGCAACAAAAATTCTATTCTAACAGGGTCCTTGAAATATTTAACTCTCCCTTCTTAAAGGGGAATTTCAGTGCGTTCTGAAAACTGACCATTTATTCAATCTTTAACTCTAAAAGGCATTATCCACTAACTATTTCCAAGTTCTACTTAATCAAGCCTATTATACCTATATTCTATCAGACAGTCACTATTGTAATGTCAGAAGCATGACAGACGCTTTGGCACAGCAAGCTCCCACAAATAGTAGTGATAATGACCAGATAATCTGTTTTAGTGATGTTGGATGAGGGTTAAACATTTGCCATGACACCAGGGATAACTCCCCTGCTGTTCTTCAAAGTAGTGCCATGGGATCTTTTGCATCGATCTGAGAGAGCAGACGGTGTCTCAGTTTAACATCTCAACCGAAAGACAGCAGCTCTGACAGTGCAGCTTTCCCTCAGTGTCACACAGGATTATTCGCCTAGACTTTGTGCTCAAGTTTCTGGACTGGGACTTGAACCCACAATCTTCTGGCTCAGAGGCAAAAGTGTGCTCACTGAGCCACAAGACTCTGCTAAGATTGGCAGGGCCTCCACATCCCTGGCCTTAGAACCATAGAAAAATGATGGCACAGAAGGAGGCCATGCAGCCCTTCATGTCCGTGCCAGCCGGGAAAAAAAACTAGCCGTCCAATCTAATCCCACTTTCCAGCTCCTGGTCCATAGCCTCACAGGTTACATCACTTCAGGTGCATGTCCAGGTACCTTTTAAAAGAATTGAGGGTTTCTGCCTCCACTGCTGTTCCTGGCAGTGAATTCCAGACACCCACCACCCTCTGGGTGAAAACGTTTCTGCTCATGTCCCCTCTAATCCTTCTACCAATCACAAAAAAACTTTGCCAGATTTCCCCCACACTACCATGCTCACCTGCACCCGCCCCACCTCTCCATTAATATCAGGGCCCATTATAACAGTTCATCTCTGAGATCACCTGCAGCTGTTGCCTATTCAGACAAATATTTTGGAGCAAACACAACAGTGAAGGTACAACTCAGTTCTGAGAGATGCTTGTAAAATATGGAAAATCTTCCTTGTAACAGAACATTCCTTTTCATCATATTGCACACTACTCCAGGAATGTAGATAGCAGCTCTACAGTGCAAACACTGTTCAATTTTTGGGATGTTTACTGAACAGATAGCATCACTTGAGACACCATCTCGTCATCTGGTATTTTATGCATTATCCCCAGCCATTTTAACTGGAAAGGTGGAAAGATAATATTTGTTCTGCTGGTCTTTATTCTGCAAAGATAACTTTTTCCTCACCTTTGACACAGGCGTGTGTGCTTTCAATTCAATCATTCTAGATTGACATAATGAAATAAAAAGAATTTAACAATAGGATTCGAAGCGCTGTGCTTCTGCAGTTTTTCTCTTAAAGCACTGTATAGGAACATCAGCAACACTAGTACAAGCATATACAATTGAAATCGCCTCAGTAAACACAATGGGCTGAATTTTCCCCACGGAGGCAGGAAACAGGAGTCGGGACTGTTTCAGGTCCCGAACCTACCTCTGGTGGTCATCTGATTAAAGTCAAGATTTTCTGGACAGGAGTAGCAAAGTCTTGCTTCAATTGTATAGAACCTTGGTTAGACCGCACCTGGAGTACTGTGTGCAATTTTGATCCCCTTACCTCAGGATGGATATTATTGCCATAAGAGGGAGTGCAACGAAGGTTCACCAGACTTTTTCCCGGGATGGTGGGATTGTCGTATGAAGAGAGATTGGTGAAACTGGGTCTGTATTCTCTAGAGTTTTGAAGAATGAGAGGTGATCTCAGTGAAACCTACAAAATACATAAAGGGATAGACAGGGTAGATGCAGGTAAGATGTTTCCCCTGGTTGGGGAGTATAGAACCATGGGACAAAATTTCACAATAAAGGGGAAACCACAGGACAGAGATAAGGAGAAATTTCTTTACTCAGAGGGTTGTGAATCTTTGAAATTCTCCATCCCAGAGGGCTGTGGAAACTCAGTCATTGAGTATGTTTAAAGCAAAGATTGACAGATTTCTAAATACCAATGACATAAACAGATATGGGGATAGTGTGGGAAAAAGGCATTGAAGTGGATGATCAGCCATGGTCGTATTGAATGGCGGAGCAGGCTCGATGGGCTGAATGGCCTATTCCTGCTTCTATGTTCCGTTGTTCCTATGTTAAAATGGGTGAGCCCTTAATTGAAATGGAGACAGATTTCCTGTCCAATTAAGGGCAGTAGGCAGGCCCTCAAAGCTGGGGGGCCAATCAGAGGCCTTCCACCTTCAGAGAAGCACCTAGCTGCAGTACAAGGTAATAACTGGGAGGGTACTTCAACAAGAAGGTGCCCTTTGAGTCACTTTTTAAAAACTTTAAATAAAAAAAACACAAAAAGCAACAGGCTGCCACTGTGGGGAGAGGAAGGAGGGGAGAGGTGGGCACTGGTGGATGGTGGAGGGATCCCAATCTACAGTGTGCCTTTGGCTGCACCCCAGCCCAGGCAGGCAGGGAGAGCTGTAGGAAAGTTGGCATGCCAGGCGGCCGTGTAATTTTCAGGCCCCATCCTCCTCTGTTCCCAATGTCGGCGGGACCCAAAAATTCCGCCCAATATCTTGGCGAAGAAGTTGAGACTTATAGAGTCATATACATGATAGGGGGATGCCATTCGGCTTCTTATATTTTCAGTTCAGTCAGTTCAGTTCATTTGTAGCATCCAGCGCCAGATGTCTTGTGCATTTTTTTTCATAACACTGTTCAATAGAATATTACGCTGCAATTTGCCTGGAGAATAAACTACTGTATAATGTTTTCAATTAAGTAAATAACTTTACACATCTCCCATGACTTGAGGAACGTTGCAAAAACAATCAGATTTTAACATAGAGCATGTACAAAGGTTGATTATATTATGTTTCATTAGTTTAAAAAGTAGCAACACCCTATTAAATTACCAATTGTACAATTATGTTATAAATGACAAGTAAATCATTACAACTAATAGAAATGGTTTCAGGAAGGAGGTCTGTGACATTTCCATACTTCTGTTACCAGTAGATGTAGTATTATTTTTAGACCGAATTGACTGAATTTTCAAATTATCAAATAAACCAGAGTGCACTTACCTTAGATGTGTGCTCATCCTTCCACTTTATTGTTGGCATCCTTCTATCTATGAAAGATGATGGACACGCAGCAAACAATCCATTTCGGTGGGGTGTCTTCTCTTGGTGCACCTTTGTTGATGGTTGTGAAGGCCAATCCTTGAGAGACAGGCTCTTCCACAAATGCTGCACGTGAAGCTGCCAAGTGACGTTGTGAGTTGTTGTTTTCAGCGTTGGCACCTGTGGCCAAGCTACTGTAGCAACTGGTCATCGTGGGAGTGCACACCAGTCCACAGGATGTGTCGCCATTTCCCTCTTTCACTGGCTAGTGACTCCCAGGAGTGATCGCCAACATTTAGGGCCTTCATGTTATGCTTGCAAGCACTTGGAGCCCCACTGGTCATCTGGCCCCAGCTACTTCACCATACAGAAGGCTTCCATCTTCCATCCTGCGGGACATGTCTGATCCACCAAAGCTGCCTCTGTTTGATTAGTGCCAACATACTTGGGAGCTCTGCCTTTGTGAGGACTGCATCATTTGTGATTTTGTCCTGGCAGGATATACCCAGAATGTGCCGCAGACAGTGAAGATGGAAATTATTGAGCTTCTTTTCCTGGTAGCTGCAAGTTGCCCATGTTTCACAGCCATACAGCAAGGTGCTGAGAACACAGGCCTTATAAACCATCAGCTTGGTCCTAAGGGTCAGCTTGGTGTTTGCTCATGCACATTTCGCAAGTTGGCCAAAGGTAGTAGCTGCTTTCCCTGTGCGTGTATCAAGTGATGAATATATTTAAGGAGTTTCCCAGATGAGCCTTTGGGTACATAGGAATCATCATTGTTCTCCCCCAAAGAGGGAGGCTGTTCAGTCTTTTACTAATTATCTCACCTAACTCCTATTTTACATCTTGAAAAGCAAATGATGTAAACGCACACATACAGGTTCAATAAGTTTTATATGATTATAGCAGTTTGCATAATCGAAAGAAAAGAATTTACAATTTCTATCAACCTCATCACACTCCAAAACATTTCACAGCAAATGAAGTGATTTTTGAAGCGCAGTCACTTATATAATGTAGGAAACGTGACAGCCAATTTGCGCACAGCAAGCTCCCACAAAAAGCAACGTGATAATGACCAGGTAGTTTGTTTTGTTGGAGTTGATTGAAGGATAAATATTAGTTTCCGATCGGTCTATTTAAATAGCTTAATCAATTTCCAGCATGGGCAGGTTACACCTATATTTTTATCACTTCAAAAAATATTTCAAGATTAAAAAGAAAAAGCTGTCAGCCTGTCATCTGTCGGCTTCCCAGATCACTAACTCTGATACCTTTGCTGGTTTACTTACCTGATATGTGATATCAGAGCTGTGTTGATATTAAATTACATGAGGTATGGAACATCCTGATGAGGACCACTTACCTGCTGGATTCAAAACCCAGGTCTGTGGGGAAAGAGCAGGGGATTGGGACTAGTTGGATGGCTCAAAGAGCCGACAGAGGCACAATGGGGCAAATGGCCTCCTTCTGTGCCTTACAATTCTGAGATTCAACAATAGCCGAGCATAACACAAACCCTTGTTGGATATTGCAGCGACTGTAATCTCACGTACCACCATGTGCTTTCTTTTGCCGTGACAGAAGACAGACTGAAAAGTATTCAACCAAAACATGGCACGATTGCAAAACAACAAACTGGTTTATTATACATAGGATACATGAATGAACAGAATACAGTTTTCACACTGAGATCAACCAATTTCAGACTGCTCCTTGTTCCATGAAACTAATAAAGATGCAAATCCTACTCATGGTCCAGGTGAAAGCCCACTTGCAAAGTAGCGAACTGCCTCTATATTTTCTGGTTACAGATTCTCCTGATCATGTGGTATTTTTTCTGTGAGAGAAGGAGAGAGAGAGGATTCACTGTATTCTGCTTTTGTCTCTGAACAGACAAGGTGCCTTTTCTGATTTAGCTAACACCATAGTTTTGTTTCTCCCATCATGGGCAATATACCTGGCACCCATTTACTAATCAAACAGGTGTACAAACAAAACCAACAAGGAACTGTTTCCACTGGCAGGAGGGTTGGTAACCAGAGGACACACGTTTAAGATAATTGACAAAAGAATCAGAGTGGGAGATGAGGAGTTTTCTTTTAATGCAGTGAATTGTTGTGATCTGGAATGCACTGCCTGAAAGGGCGGCGGAAGCAGAGTCAACCCTAACTTTCAGAAAGGAGTTGGATATACACTTAAAAAGGAAAAAAAATGCAGGACTATGGGGAAAGAGCAGGGGAGTGGAACTAATTGGATAGTTCTTTCAAAGAGCTGGTACAAACATGATGGACTGAATGGCCTCATTCTGTGATGTATCATTCTATGAATGGCATGTCCCCTTCCTCACAAATCTGGCCAGACGAAATACCTATATTCTGAATGATTGCATCAAAATAAAGTGAGCCATTTTGTGTATGCAAACCCTCATCCAAACCAACCCTTATCATAAACAACAACAACTTGCATTTATGTAATGCTTTTAATGTAGTAAAACCTATCAAGGCATTTCAAAGGAGCATTATTAGACAAAATTTGACACTGAGCCACATAAGAAAATATTAGGACAAGTGACCAAAAGCTTAGTCAAAGATGTAAAAAGAAAAAAAAAGAGTTGCATTTATGTAGTGCTTATCATGACCTCAGGAAGTTCCAAAGTGCTTTATAGCCAATGAAATACTTTTGAAATATGAACAGAAAATGCTGGAAATACTTAGCATGTTAGGTTGCATCTGTGGAGAGCAAAACAACATGAATGTGTCAGTTTGATGATTTTTCATCAGCTTCATGAAGTGTGAGGTTATACCTGTCAGGAAAGGATGAATAGACTGGGTCTCTTTTCTCTTGAAAAGTTAAGCCTGACGTGTGAACTAGTAGAAGGTCTTTAAAATTATGAAAGGTTTTGATAGAGATGACAGAGAGAGAGTGTTTTCACGTGTGGTGAAGTACAAACTGGAGGCCAATGATGTAAGATAGTCAGCAAGAAATAAAATAGAGAATTCAGAAGAAACTTCTTTACCCAGCGAGTGATGAGAATGTGGAACTCACAACCACAGGGAGTGGTTGAGGCGAATAA
The DNA here is from genome assembly GCF_036365525.1 of Heterodontus francisci. Classification (NCBI taxonomy): domain Eukaryota; kingdom Metazoa; phylum Chordata; class Chondrichthyes; order Heterodontiformes; family Heterodontidae; genus Heterodontus; species Heterodontus francisci. Next base: position 14,879,751 of record NC_090385.1, read on the forward strand.
TATCGAAGCATTAAGAGGAGGATAGATAAGCATGTAAGATTGAAGGAGATAGCGGGTTATGCTGATGGATTTGAATAAGGAAGGATGGGAGGAGGCTCGAGTGGAGCATAAACACCAACATGGACTGGTTGGACCAAATAACCAGTTTCTCTGCTATATATACGATGTAATATTCCTTTAAGGGAAGATCTTTCAATCTATTGAAGGTATTGCATTTGCTGGACCATAATAGCACCAGGACTGTAAAAGGAAATAGGTGGAAAAAAAATGTCAATGCATATGGATATTTAATATTTACATTTACTATTATGAACAAAACTAACAATGCAGCACACTAAAACAACAATGCACCATGAGGTTTTACTAACCGTAGAAGCCCAATAGGTCCTCATCACTGCTGACACACTCATCATTACTGGTGTCACTTTCTTCAATAGTACATTATCTTCACTGCCATCTAGGGCATTGCTGATAACCACATTTCTTGAATAACTTAACAATTGTTTAATGTTTCACTAATTGCCATGAGCTTCTCACCCACTCGCGCACCTGAGAAACGATGGGCCGCTTCATAGATAGGGTAGGCAGTGACGTAGTGGTATTATCACTGGGCGAGCAACCCAGAGACTCTCTGGAGCAGTGTGCTCTGTGGAGACACACAGTAGAAGGTGGAATTTGAATTTAATTAATAAATGTGGAATTAAAAGCTAGTCTAATGATGGCCATGAAACCATTGTCGATTGTTGTAAAAACCCATCTGGTTCACCAATGTCCTTTAGGGAAGGAAATCTGCTGTCCTTACCTGGTCTGGCCGACATGTGACTCCAGACCCACAGCAATGTGGTTAACTCTTACATGCCCTCTGAAATGGCAGAGCAAGCCACTCAGTTGTACCTAACCGCTACGAAGTCAATAAAAAGGAATGAAACCGGACGGACCACCCGGCATTGACCTAGGCACCGGAAACGACAACGGCAAACCCAGCCCTGTCGACCCTGCAAAGTCCTCCGTACTAACATCTGGGGGCTTGTGCCAAAGTTGGGAGAGTTGTCCCACAGACTAGTCAAGCAACAGCCTGACATAGTCATACTCACAGAACCATACCTAACAGACAATGTCCCAGACACTGCCATCATCATCCCCGGGTATGTCCTGTCCCACCGGCAGGCCAGACCCACCAGAGGTGGTGGCACAGTGGTATACAGTAGGGAGGGAGTTGCCCTGGGAGTCCTCAACATCGACTCCGGGCCCCATGAAGTCTCATGGCATCAGGTCAAACATGGGCAAGGTAACCTCTCACTGATTATCACCTACCGCCCTCCCTCAGCTGATGACTCAGTACTCCTCCATGTTGAACACCACTTGGAGGAAGCACTAAGGGTGGCAAGGGCACAAAATGTACTCAGGGTGGGGGACTTCAATGTCCATCACCAAGAGTGGCTCAGTAGCACCACTACTGACCGAGCTGGCCGAGTCCTAAAGGACATATCTGCTAGACTGGGTCTGCGGCAGGTGGTGAGGGAACCAACACGAAGGAAAAACATACTTGACCTCATCCTCACCAATCTGCCTGCCGCAGATGCTTCTGTCCATGACTGTATTGGTAGGGGTGACAACCGCACAGTCCTTGTGAAGGCGAGGTCCCGCCTTCACATTGAGGATACCATCCTTCGTGTTGTGTGGCACTACCACCGTGCTAAATGGGATAGATTTCGAACAGATCTAGCAGTGCAAAACTGGGCACCCATGAGGCGCTGTGGGCCATCAGCAGCAACATAACTGTACTCAACCACAATCTGTAACCTCATGGCCCGGCATATCCCCCACTCTACCATTACCATCAAGCCAGGAGTCCAACCCCGGTTCAATGAAGAGTGCAGGAGAGCATACCAGGAGCAGTACCAGGCATACCTCAAAATGAGGTGTCAACCTGGTGTAGCTACAACCCAGGACTATCTGCATGCCAAACTGCGTAAGCAGCATGCGATATACATAGCTGAGCGATCCCATAACCAACGGATCAGATCTAAGCTCTGCAGTCAGACTGAAGCATTTGCAACAATCTTCAGCCAGAAGTGCCGAGTTGATGATCCATCTTGGCCTCCTCCTGAAGTCCCCAGCATCACAGATGCCAGACTTCAGCCAATTCGATTCACTCTGTGTGATATCAAGAAACGACTGAAGGCACTGGATACTGCAAAAGCTATGGGCCCTGACAATATTCCGGCAATAGTACTGAAGGCCTTGTGCTCCAGAACTTGCCACGCCCCTAGCCAAGCTGTTCCAGTACAGATACAACACTGGCATCTACCCTGCAATGTGGAAAATTGCCCAGGTATGTCCTGTACACAAAAAACAGGACAAGTCCAACCCGGCCAATTACCGCCCCATCAGCCTACTCTCAATCATCAGTAAAGTGATGGAAGGTGTCATCAACAGTGCCATCAAGCGGCACTTGCTTAGCAATAACCTGCTCAGTGAAGCTCAGTTTGTGTTCCTCCACGGCCACTCAGCTCCTGACCTCATTACAGCCTTGGTTCAAACATGGACAAAAGAGCTGAACTCAAGGGATGAGATGAGTGACTGCCCTTGACATCAAGGCAGCATTTGACCGAGTATGGCATCAAGGAGCTCTAGCAAAACTGAGGTCAATGGGAATCAGGGGGAAAACCCTCTGCTGGCTGGAGTCATACCTGGCGCAAAGGAAGATGATTGTGGTTGTTGGAGGCCACTTTGACTTCACTTTCTCCAGCGACAATTTCATCCCTCTTCATCCATCCATCCCTTAGGATGAACATGAACAAAACTTCCATGTAGAGTTTCATCCTTTGATGCAGTTTAACTCTTGAAGATCAGTAACGGCGACAGTTTTTTGCTGTCTGAACAACATCCCAAAATGACAGTTTAGTGGGTTTTCTCATGGTCAGATGAATTTATTGGTATTGTTTTAGCATCTTTAATATCCACAGTCTTGTTCGATAGAATATCAAAGGTTTGGGGAACTTTGTCCATATTGCCTATCTGTCCACGTTCAAAACACTTTTTTTTCTTGCATTAATCATGAACCCTGTGAAATTCAAATATCTTTGCTTCGTATTCGTCTGGCATCATCGGTGCTATCCTAGTTCCACTACGCATGCGTAGCCTGTGCCGTTTCATAAATCTGTAGCACCAAGATATTGTCCCATCAAAATCAGTCCTGCCGCTTGCTACTGCTAATCTTCTTGCTTTACATACAGTCATTTTGGTAGATACAGAAATTCCATTTTTCCTGTGGTCTATTATTCGATTTATCACCTCTTCTTCCAGCTGTGGCCATTTTGCAGCATGCCCACAAAAAGTGTGCTCACTCTTCCCTATTTTAACGAGTTCTTCCTCTTGCTTCTTCCATCCCCATTATCATTTTTGCGTTTGAAGGAGGACCAAAATCTCCCAGCTGCTCTATTTCTATGCTCTTTGGCATACTGTATCACTCCTCGTTTGAATCCTATGAAGAAACGTTTTGTTTTGTTCCCATTGGGTTTGCACCAGATTTTACAAAGAAATGCAACAAACTAATCACTGTGCATAACTCTGAAAAACATGCTAATGATGTGTGCGACAGGGGGTGACCGATGGACCAGAAGACATATGGCAATTTCAGGCAATGTTTTTCCAGAAAAAAATTGCGTCTTATGGTCTGGCAAATAACAGCAATTCAGAGCCTGTATCAACCATAAGTCAGTAATTGAAAATGTGGGCTGTAAATTGCATTGATGCCTTATTTGCTTGGTATTATGCCTAATACAGTTAATAACTTTCAGTGCCAATGCCTAGATGGCTGAAAATGTATAAACAAAACTAAAATTACAAAATAAGTTACTATTAAAATATCGTTCTTGTAAAAGCGCTAGTGTTTATTTTTCTGTTGCTTGATGTAAAATCGTCACTGTAGGTATTGTTTATCTTGAAAGAGAAGGATAGTCAGTCATGTAGGATGTGATGTTTAGACATTAACCATCAGAACTTGTACTATTGGCTGCTCTCATAGATCTATCGACAAACAAAAATTTACGTTTACTCATAATTTCACAAGTCTAATAGAACCATGCAAAATTTATGAAATCGAAACATCTTGTTCGGAATATTTCCCCGGTAAACTAGCATTCTCTTTTCACTTTAGGATGTAGAACTTGAACATAACTGCTCTCATGTTCCATATCCAGGGACTTTGGTTATGATGATATATTGATGTAGAGTTAGATTGAGCAGGCACAGTATAAAATTTAGAAACATAGGACAAACAGGAATACACAATTTCTTTAGACAGAAGATTGCTGGAGCATGGAATAAATTGCAGCCCAATACCATGGGGACTTTGAAAAAGCAGCTCAGCAGGTTTTTGGTGCAGGGATAAGGAAGTTACAAACATATAGATTAAAGGTATCCTGCCAAATAGTTAGGTATAAATTAATTTTAATATTCCTGCACAATATTACTAAAATAAATAACTTGCATTTACATAGCATCTTTCATATCCTTGAGATGTTCTGAAGTATTTGGCAGCCAAAAGAATTACTTTTTAAATTGTAGTCCTTGTTGTTATGCAGGCAAATAAGATAAACGACCATTTGGTCTGTTTTTCGTGGTGTTGATAGAGGGTTAAATGTTGGCCAGATACTGAGAAAACACCCTAAAGCTTGTTAGAGAAACTTCCAAGCCTGTTTCTGAAGAAGACACTGAGTACAATTAACTAATCAACATGCAACACCTGTTCACCCTATTACCTTCAACTACCATGTATTTAACATCCATTAACAGAACTTATTAGACACTAACAAAGCTCTCCAAATAAGATCATTCAGTCTTTTATGTGCACCTGAATAGACCAATGGGCCTCTGTTTAACATCTTATTAATAATCTAGCACCCCATCACCATTGCACTATAGTGTTAGCCGATATTACATGCTCAAGCCTCTGGAGTTGGGAATCAATCCCATGACCTTATAGGGACAAACACTACCATTCTGCCAAACCTAACGCTGATCAAGAGGTGTGATGTAAATAAGTACACATTTGTGATACTCGACATATAATGGACTGGAAAGCTGATTCTCGGTTATTTTATGTTCTAATGACTTCTCCACCGTTTAGAATGAACTGTTCAAACTCAGACAATGCTTTCTGCAAGGGAAGCTGGAGATTGGAATAAGGGTTAATGTTGTTCAATTTGACCTTTTCAGACTCACCGAAGCAATGTCAGTTTGATTGGCGATTAGGAGGTGATTATATCCTGGTTCTTCCCTCACCTCTTAATGATATACCTTCTACACCTCTGCCATCATTCTGATCAGTGCTGATTGACGAGATGCCAATGTCATCAGTGGTGAAGGTCACTCAGCAGGCTGGATGAATCTGTCATCTCTCCATTTAAAGAAGTTGGTTTTCAGTTTTTTTATGTTCTCTGGAACATTTAATCAATGGCTGCCTCAGACAGAAGTGTTAAGAATGGGTAACCAAGGACCACTCTGAATTCAAACTTACCTATGCCGACTTAAATTTCAAGGAGGTTCACCCTGCTTGGATATTGTAATCCCTCTATATTTTTATTTATTTGAATAACAAGCAGCAGGTTAGTCCATTCCAGACATATTGGGCTGGATTTTACCAGCCCCTCAACGTCGTGGGTTGTGGTGGGGGGGGCCACGTAAAATACTTGCGGGAGAGGCCCGCCACGACGCATGACGCCGAGAAAGCCTCGTTTCATATTACTGGTTGTGGCGAGGCCCCAATCGACGGGGCCTTAATTTCCTTACTAAAATTCATGCAAATAAATGCAAATGACCTTACCTGGACCGGAGAGCCGTCTCACGGCGCTATTACGGGCGCCGGCCGCAACTCACGCGACTTCAGAACTCTGTACGGAGTTCCAAGGTGAGACACTGGCAGGGAAGGGGGAGGACAGAAATTTTCAGGGCAGGAGGGGTGGGGGAGTGGTGAAAATTGCTCCGATTGGTTGCGGGGATGGTGGGAGAGGGTTTAGGATCAAAGAGAATAAAGTTCAGGGGGGGAAAGGTCATGAGTGAGAACTCACTTTTATGGGGGGGAAAGGGCAAAAAGTTAACTGTTTATTCATTGGGGGGGGTTGGGAAAGGGGATTACACGCGTGAACAGATTTCAATTTTTAAATGAGCCTGTCCCTTTAAACATTTAAATGGCTTCTAAGGGCTTGAAGCCATTTAAAAATGGCGACTGCGCAGTAGCGCTGGACGCCATTGCTGGTGTCGCAGTGGCTGCTCCCTCTATGTCATTGGGTGCGGCTGCTCTGCCCCCTATAATTAAATGAGCCCCCTGCGCAAAATATCGCGGGGGCTCAGCGACGTTGTTTCCTTTTCAGAAGGCTGCCGAGTTCAGAGCATGCCACTGTGATGTGCGGTGCACTAATAAAATTCAGCCCATTGGCTCATTCTACAAATGTGAGGTAATACATTTTGGAAGGTCTAATGCAGGTGGGAAGTATACAGTAAATGGCAGAACCCTTAGGAGTATTGACAGGCAGAGAGATCTGGGCGTACAGGTCCACAGGTCATTGAAAGTGGCAACGCAGGTGGATAAGGTAGTCAAGAAGGCATACAGCATGCTTGCCTTCATCGGTCGGGGCATAGAGTATAAAAATTGGCAAGTCATGCTGCAGCTGCACAGAACTTTAGTTAGGCCACACTTAGAATATTGCGTGCAATTCTGGTCGCCACACTACCAGAAGGACGTGGAGGCTTTGGAGAGGGTACAGAAGAGGTTTACCAGGATGTTGCCTGGTCTGGAGGGGATTAGCTATGAGGAGAGGTTGGATAAACTTGGATTCTTTTCACTGGAACGACGGAGGTGGAGGGGCAACAGGAATCGAGGTTTACAAAGTTATGAGCGGCATGGACAGAGTGGATAGTCAGAAGTTTTTTCCTTGGGTGGAAGAGTCAGTTACTAGGGGACATAGGTTTCAGGTGAGAGGGGCAAAGTTTAAAGGGGATGTGCGAGGCAAGTTCTTTACACAGAGGGTGGTGAGTGCCTGGAACTTGCTGCCGGGGGAGGTGGTGGAAGCAGGTACGATAGCAACGTTTAAGAGGCATCTTGACAAATACATGAATAGGATGGGAATAGAGGGATACGGACCCCGGAAGTGCAGAAGGTTTTAGTTTAGGCAGGCATCAAGATCGGCACAGGCTTGGAAGGCCGAATGGCCTGTTCCTGTGCTGTAATTTTCTTTGTTCTCTTTGTACTGTTCTTTGTTCTTTGTGCTGCCTATAACAGGGTCAACCCAACAAGCAAAAACGAATGGAGTTGTCAGCTGGAGGTAAAGAATCAGCAAGGAGGTGACTGGCAGCCTCTATATAACATCTTGGTGACAGCAACTTTCCATTGATACAAAATGTCTGTCTTTTCCAACATGAGCACAAATGCATCTCGCAATGGTAGAAAGATGAGATGAGGAGAAATTTCTTCACTCGGAGGGTTGTGAATCTTTGGAATTCTCTATCACAGAGAGTTATGGATGCTCAGTCATTGAATATATTTAAGATTGAGGTTGATAGATTTTTGGACACTAAGGAAATCAAGGGAAATGGGGATCGGTCGGGAGAGTGGAATTGAAGTAGAAGATCAGCAATGATCTTATTAAATGACGGTGCAGTCCCGATGGGACATAATCCTGCAACTATGTATTATGTTCTTAAAGACTGTGGACCTATTTACTGCTCAGGCTTTTGTTTGTGAACTTCTGAAAATTTGAAGAAGAATAAAATGTAGCCAAGTAGTCACGAGTTTACTTTACTTTAATGAGTGTTTACAACAAATATCTGGCCCTCAAATGACATTCATTAATGTGCACTTTGCAGCTTGGATCACTAGACGATGGTAAAGAGCAGGGATCTATTGTAGTTTTCATTTGTTCCCTCATGGGGGAATGAGTCAAATTTGTCAGCTTTTAAAATAACAGTACATCCAACATGTACATTATAACTAATTTGAAACAAAAAGGCAATATTTCAGACCGAGTGAGGATATAGGAAGCACTGCTGAAAATTTAAATGATTCATTATTTCTGCCTTGTTGACAGTGTGGTTTTACTATGGAAAAAGTACGGGTAAATAGTTTTTCTCAACTCCTTGTTCATAATAATAAGGGCATTTCTATAGAAATGCAGGACACTTTGTCTCACCAAGGACAGAGTTGGGAAGTGATCCCCAAACACTAAAAAGTATTCTCTGTGACTCAGTCTCTGTGACTCAGTGGGTAGCCCTCTTGCCTCTTGAACAAAAAGGCGTGGATTCTACTCAAGACTTGGGCTCAAAATCCAGGCTGACTGAAGGAGTGCCGCACTGTTGGAAGTGCTTTCTTTTGAATGAGAATTAAGCTGAAACCCTGTCTGCCCCCTCAAGTAGATGTAAAGAATTTCATGGTGCTATTTCAATAAAGAACAGATGGCCTGGCCAATATTTATCGTTCAACCAAAACATTCTCTGGTCATTATCACACTGCTGTTTGTGGGCGCTTGTTGTGCCCAAATTGACTGCCATGTGTCCGATATTTCAACTGTGACTGCACTTCAATCGTACCACATTGCCTATAAAGCAGGTTGGGATATCCTGAGGTCGTGATAGGTGCTTTCGAAATGCAACTCTTTCTTTTTCTGTAGCTCATCAGTCAGAATATTCATTTTCTAAAAAAAAAATCAAGAATTTACAGAGTGCATAAGCAGTTTTGTGGCACAGTGATGCTGAAGCAAGAATGTAAATGCAGCCTGGATTTGGAGTCAGGACTCAAGCTGACAGCAAAATGAAGCAGAGTGAGACTTCCTGGAGAAATCCTTGTTGTGCTTCACTTTCGGAATCAACTCAAGCCTTCATACCTGATGGATGCTCTTAAGTTTAGTCTAAGTATAAAGCCATTTCAGGCTTTGCACGAATGTCACACTTGTGGAGTCTGAGTGTAACTGCATAATACCTGCCCAATTAAAGGGGAAATAATGATTGAACCTCTGCTACCATTAACATCAAAAAATTAATTCTAAATTCCCAGTTCCATACCTATCAATCACAGATGAATAGTTACTAACTGTAATTTACATTCTAAACAAACCACTTTATCTGTCACCCACGAACTAACTATTGTGTCAAGAAGCAAAAGTGAATAAATCAAGAGATGAATTTTTGGGGGGGGGAAAAAAAGCTTCTCTATAAAGTGAGTTTTAATAGAATGGATTCTTGTGGCAAAATTTGTCAAATTATTGTTGACACGGAAATGAAACAAAATTTGGTGATTCCATTGCTGGAGGTTGAGAGACTTGGGCCGAAACTTAATGGTAGGCGGATGGGAGCTGGCCAGCGTCTGAAATGTTAATGACCAGCCCGTTTCTGCCTGGCCTGGGAATCCAACCCATATTTTGCAGGTCCCCGGGCTTCAGTTGGCGTGAGTCTTGAGGTAGGAAGTCCCGCCTTATCGAGCTGCTGGCCAGTCAGTGGGCCAGCAGCTCTTAGTCCCAGCAGTGCCACCGGGAGCCCAGCATGAAGAGAAGATGCCTGGGAGCTGGGAAGGCAGGTAAGTTTTGGTTGCCTCACTGGGGATAATCAGTCAGGCCCCAACAAGGCAAGGGTGGTCGATTGGGGGGAAGGGGGTCGTGTTAGGTGTTGACGTTGGTTGGGGTAGTGGGGGCAGCCCTCCATCGGGCCCAGGGTGTCCGAAAATGAGGGCACCCCCTGGGATGTTCGAGGGCCGCCTGGTTTCGTTAGGCGGCTTCTCGCGGCTCCAGGACACCCGCTTGCCGCGCATAAAATCTGCGTGGAGGCGAGCGGAGGCCCTTAAAAGTAGCCATTAATTGGCCTGGGGCAGGCGGGCCATTTTCGCTGCTGCCACCCTGTGCAAAGTGACGGTGGAGGCGAGAGCAGGTCGGGAAGATCTCCTGCCCCACCCAGCCATCATCCCACTCGTCGGGGTGGTGTAAAATTCTGGCCATGAAATGAGGCTGCAGGATATCTGTATTCATCTGAAATTCTTCTTTCTGCTATTGCTTTTTAAAACACTTTTTTTCTTAAAACACAGGATCAGCGCAGGCTTGGAGGGCCGAATGGCCTGTTCCTGTGCTGTACTGTTCTTTGTCCTTTGTTCTCATCATATCATTCCAGGGCTATTCTGTCAGTGCTAGATGTTTCTGCTTAGTTTGAAAACTTTGCAGTCCAAATGACTTTAACCTAGGTCTGTTTTTATTACCTGGATTCATTCCCATCCTTCATTTCCTCTCCTCTTCTCCTGAAGGACGTGGTTTTTGGTGCGGGTCTTTTTTGCAGATGGGATAGGGGAGCACTCCAGTACCTTTCCCGAATGTAATTTTTCATGCATGAGCGTAGAAGCTGGGTCTCAACAGGAGAGACAGATCAATACAGATGCCTTCACAGACAAGCCAAGGCCAACGTCTGAGTTTGCTGGGTACTGATTTGGGGTAAGAATTCTGATTCATTGCCTCCTTCCTAGGCCAGTACCTTGAGAACAACTGAACCCCTGATCAGCTAATGGACCGCAGACCAGCCTGAAACTAGACCAGCCTTGAAACCTATTGGTCTTTGTTCACACAGAGTGCATTTACTCACTACACTACCAGGGAAATTTAATTTAGACTTCTGTTTATATTGTTCACTTAATCATTTCTGTTTAAACTCAGAAATATCCTAACTGGATTACGTTTTAGAAGGAAACCAGGCTCAATCCAAAAAGAATTTTAATAAATAAAATTGAAATTCGTAACAACTCAAGTGCAAGGAAGAAACAACACTCACAAGTGTCACAGTTACTAGTCTCTAATGCAACTACATGATCTGAACTGACCATCAAAAGGTTAAACTTGCCAATCTTACTGGACAGACACAGTAATAATTGTAAAATGTTTTTGTTCAACCCATATAAAATCCAAGAAGCAAATAAAGCAGGAAAGTTTCACCTGGTGAGAATATTTAGAATTTTAGAATTTAGAACATTACAGCGCAGTACAGGCCCTTCGGCCCTCGATGTTGCGCCGACCTGTGAAACCATCTGACCTACACTATTCCATTTTCATCCATATGTCTATCCAATGACCACTTAAATGCCCTTAAAGTTGGCGAGTCTACTACTGTTGCAGGCAGGGCGTTCCACGCCCCAACTACTCTCTGAGTAAAGAAACTACCTCTGACATCTGTCCTATATCTATCACCCCTCAACTTAAAGCTATGTCCCCTCATGTTTGCCATCACCATCCGAGGTAAAAGACTCTCACTATCCACCCTATCTAACCCTCTGATTATCTTATATGTCTCTATTAAGTCACCTCTCCTCCTCCTCCTCTCCAACGAAAACAACCTCAAGTCCCTCAGCCTTTCCTCGTAAGACCTTCCCTCCATACCAGGCAACATCCTAGTAAATCTCCTCTGCACCCTTTCCATAGCTTCCACATCCTTCCTAGAATGCGGTGACCAGAACTGCACGCAATACTCCAGGTGCGGTCTCACCAGAGTTTTGTACAGCTGCAGCATGACCTCGTGGCTCCGAAACTCGATCCCCCTACTAATAAAAGCTAACACACCATATGCCTTCTTAACAGCCCTATTAACCTGGGTAGCAACCTTCAGGGATTTATGCACCTGGACACCAAGATCTCTCTGTTCATCTACACTACCAAGAATCTTCCCATTAGCCCAGTACTCTGCATTCCTGTTACTCCTTCCAAAGTGAATCACCTCACACTTTTCCGCATTAAACTCCATTTGCCATCTCTCAGCCCAGCTCTGCAGCCTATCTATGTCCCTCTGAACCCTACAACATCCTTCGGCACTATCCACAACTCCACCGACCTTAGTGTCATCCGCAAATTTACTAACCCACCCTTCTACACCCTCTTCCAGGTCATTTATAAAAATGACAAACAGCAGTGGCCCCAAAACAGATCCTTGCGGTACACCATGAGTAACTAAACTCCAGGATGAACATTTGCCATCAACCACCACCCTCTGTCTTCTTTCAGCTAGCCAATTTCTGATCCAAAGCTCTAAATCACCTTCAACCCCATACTTCCGTATTTTCTGCAATAGCTTACCATGGGGAACCTTATCAAACGCCTTACTGAAATCCATATACACCACATCCACTGCTTTACCCTCATCCACCTGTTTGGTCACCTTCTCGAAAAACTCAATAAGGTTTGTGAGGCACGAACTACCCGTCACAAAACCGTGCTGACTATCGATAATGAACTTATTCTTTTCAAGATGATTATAAATCCTGTCTCTTATAACCTTTTCCAACATTTTACCCACAACCGAAGTAAGGCTCACAGGTCTATAATTACCAGGGCGGTCTCTACTCCCCTTCTTGAACAAGGGGACAACATTTGCTATCCTCCAGTCTTCCGGCACTATTCCTGTCGACAATGACGACATAAAGATCAAGGACAAAGGCTCTGTAATCTCCTCCCTAGCTTCCCAGAGAATCCTAGGATAAATCCCACCTGGCCCAGGGGACTTATCTATTTTCACACTTTCCAAAATTGCTAACACCTCCTCCTTGTGAACCTCAATCCCATCTAGCCTAGCAGCCTGAATCTCAGTATTCTCCTCGACAACATTTTCTTTCTCTACTGTAAATACTGACGCAAAATATTCATTTAACACTTCCCCTACCTCCTCTGATTCCACACACAACTTCCCACTACTATCCTTGATTGGCCCTAATCTAACTCTAGTCATTCTTTTATTCCTGATATACCTATAGAAAGCCTTAGGGTTTTCCCTGATCCTATCCGCCAATGACTTCTCGTGTCCTCTCCTTGCTCTTCTTAGCTCTCCCTTTAGATCCTTCCTGGCTAGCTTGTAACTCTCAAGCGCCCTAACTGAGCCTTCACGGCTCATCCTAACATAAGCCGCCTTCTTTCTCTTGACAAGTGCTTCAACTTCTTTCGTAAACCACGGCTCCCTCGCGCGACAACTTCCTCCCTGCCTCACAGGTACATACTTATCAAGGACACGCAGTAGCTGCTCCTTGAATAAGCTCCACATTTCGATTGTTCCCATCCCCTGCAGTTTCCTTCCCCATCCTACGCATCCTAAATCTTGCCTAATCGCATCATAATTTCCTTTCCCCCAGCTATAATTTTTGCCCTGCGGTATATACCTGTCCCTGCCCATCGCTAAGGTAAACCTAACCGAATTGTGATCACTATCACCAAAGTACTCACCTACATCTAAATCTAACACCTGGCCGGGTTCATTACCCAGTACCAAATCCAATGTGGCATCGCCCCTGGTTGGCCTGTCTACATACTGTGTCAGAAAACCCTCCTGCACACACTGGACAAAAACTGACCCATCTAAAGTACTCGAACTATAGTATTTCCAGTCAATATTTGGAAAGTTAAAGTCCCCCACAACAACTACCCTGTTACTCTCGCCCCTGTCGAGAATCATCTTCGCTATCCTTTCCTCTACATCTCTGGAACTATTTGGAGGTCTATGAAAGACTCCCAACAGGGTGACCTCACCTCTCCTGTTTCTAACCTCGGCCCATACTACCTCAGTAGACGAGTCCTCAAACGTCCTTTCTGTCGCTGTAATACTCTCCTTGATTAACAATGCCACACCCCCCCCTCTTTTACCATCTTCTCTGTTCTTACTGAAACATCTAAATCCCGGAACCTGCAACATCCATTCTTGCCCCTGCTCTACCCATGTCTCCGAAATGGCTACTACATCGAGATCCCAGGTACCAACCCATGCTGCAAGCTCACCCACCTTATTCCGGATGCTCCTGGCGTTGAAGTAGACACACTTTAAACCAGGTTCTTGCTTGCCAGTGCCCTCTTGCGTCCTTGTAACCTTATCCCTGACCTCACTACTCTCAACATCCTGTACACTGGCACTACATTTTAGGTTCCCATTCCCCTGCTGAATTAGTTTAAACCCCCCCGAAGAGCACTAGCAAATCTCCCCCCCAGGATATTGGTACCCCTCTGGTTCAGGTGAAGACCATCCTGTTTGTAGAGGTCCCACCTCCCCAGAAAGAGCCCCAATTCTCCAGGAAACCAAAAGCCTCCCTCCTGCACCATCCCTGCAGCCACGTGTTCAACTCCTCTCTCTCCCTATTCCTCGCTTCGCTATCACGTGGCATGGGCAACAACCCAGAGATAACAACTCTGTTTGTTCTCGCTCTAAGCTTCCACCCTAGCTCCCTGAATTTCTGTCTTAAATCCCCATCTCTCTTCCTACTTATGTCGTTGGTGCCTATGTGGACCACGACTTGGGGCTGCTCCCCCTCCCCCTTAAGGATCCCAAAAACACGATCCGAGACATCACGAACCCTGGCACCTGGGAGGCAACATACCAACCGTGAGTCTCTCTCGTTCCCACAGAACCTCCTATCTGTTCCCCTAACTATGGAGTCCCCAATGACTAATGCTCTGCTCCTCTTCCCCCTTCCCTTCTGAGCAACAGGGAAAGACTCTGTGCCAGATACCTGTACCCCATTGCTTACCCCTGGTAAGTCGTCCCCCGCAACAGTATCCAAAACGGTATACCTGTTGTTGAGGGAAACGGCCACAGGGGATCCCTGCACTGCCTGCTGGTTCCCTCTCCTTCCCCTGACGGTAACCCATCTACCTACTTCTTTTACCTGAGGTGTGACTACCTCCCTATAACTCCTCTCAATAACCCCCTCCGCCTCCCGAATGATCCGAAGTTCATCCAGCTCCAGCTCCAGTTCCCTAACGCGGTTCTCGAGGAGCTGGAGTTGGGTGCACTTCCCGCAGATGCAGTCAGCAGGGACACTCTTGGCGACCCTTACCTCCCACATTCTGCAGGAGGAACATACAACTGCCTTAACCTCCATTCCCACTATTCTAAATTCCCAACAAATCTACTGAAAAACCAAAAAAAAGTCAAAACTTGTTAGGTTAGCAATCCAACGGACAGAACTTCTGAAATAAAAAGCTTACCTTATCAACACAACAGAGCCCTTTTTTTTGGTTAGAGGAGGAGGGTGGGTGGGAGACACTACACGTGTACTGTCTCGGGTACAGCCACCACCCAAATATATAGTTTTTACTTACCCAGCAGTCCTCTGGTCCTCCGAAAACAAAAGGGAATTAACTTTTAAACTTCCACTGAAATTGACTTCCCAGCTGTAAGCTCGCTCTCGCACCTTCGCTACTGTCAAAGCTGCAGTCACCAAAACTAAAAAAAAAAATATCTGAATGAAAAGCTCTGGATTTCAACTCTGGAGTTCCTATCGCCCTCTGCTCTCAATTCCTTTGGGAGAAACTTTATGCGTGTTGGGATGCGGGTGAATCTGGAACTGAATCTCAATAGCCATGGGCTGACCCACCAGGGATTATGGATGTTTTTTTTCCTGTCAGCGGAATGCAGATAACAAAGGGTCCTGTGCTGGTGTGGCAAATGTTCCTAACTGAAGTAGGATGTCAAGAGAGGATTATCCTCCAGCGGGTAATGAAAGAAATGTAACTTATAGTGTGTATTTATCTTTGGGAAAAGCGGGCGTACAAAGGAAGGAGGCAGTGTGATTATGATAATAGATTGAAACAATTTATGAAAGAACATGCATTTCTGTAGCACCTCTCATGACCTCAGGATGTCCCAAAGCACTTGAAGTACTTTGATGTGTAAGCACTGTTGTAATGTGGGAAACAAAGCAGCTAATTTGTACACAGCTATGTTCCGTAAGCAGCAATATGATAATAACAGATAATCTGTTTTCATGATGTTGGTTGATGAATAAATAATGACCAGGACACTGTGGGGAACTCCCTTGTTCTTCAAATAGTGCCATGGGATCTTTTACATCCACTTGAGAGGGCAAATGGGGCCCTGGTTTAAGGTTGCATCCGAAAGACGGTATCTCTGACAGTGCAGCACTTCCTCAGCACTGCACTGAATTATCAGCCTAGATTATGCACTAGAGTGTGGCTTGAACCTATGAATTTCTGATTCAGAGGCAGGAAGGCTACCAACTGAACCACAGCTGTCTCCTTAGTTTTCTTGTAGGTGGCAATAAAGCAGTGGCATCAATAGGCTGCCCATAAAAAGCCAGACCACTCATAAAAATTGAAGTTGACAGCAGAAAATTAAATTTTAAGTGAACATTACATTTAGGCCACCTTGAAATTTGTGACCTTCATATAAGGTCTTCCATACGAGTGCTTCATTTAGAAGCATCCCAGTAATAATTATGATTATAATAGGCACTGGGGAAACTAATTTGTATTTTGGCTGCTTGAGCAGAAACATCATCAAATTATGTGGATAGGTGCAAACAATCTTTGCTTGCATTGTACGCCAGCATACTCCATTCATAAAATCATCCCTTTAAGCAAATGTATTAACATTTAAAATCTCTAAATATTTCCAAAAAGGAAATCTCTGTCATTTGCTTTGCTTAGAAACTATGCTTCAATTAAAAAAATGTTTTAGCTTTATCTTAACCGATTTAGATTTACATTGTGTTGAACAGTTGCTGTCAATGAATCAATTTGCCTGCAATTACTTAACCATTCATCAAATTCAGACCATCGCAGTCAGTACGTGTGCACAGAAATTTCTCTGTCAAGTTCCTTTAAATACACTACAAATATCTGTTTTCAGTCATGTGATGCGACTAAAACAGGCATTTATAAAAATGTTAATGTTAAATTATCAGTATTACCTTGTGCTTATTTTTATTGATCTGAAAGAAAAAACTTGCATTTAATTAGCGCCTTTCTTGATCTCAGGATTTCCCAAAGTGCTTTACAGCCAGTAAAATATTTCTGAAGTGTTGACACTGCTGAAATGTAGGAAATTAGCTCATTTCTGGTAACTTAAAATGGGCAAAATCCAATTGTATTTATATTTAATTCAGTTGTAATTTGCACTTATCAAAACCTGTAGCTCTATTTAAAAACTGCCTTCAATTTAGTAAGTGCAAAATAAGACTATTTAGCAATCTGTGCATGATTTTCAGCTTTATCAGAAAGAGAAAGTGTGCAAAGTGTCTACAAAATGATACAAGGAAAAGAATGCATCAAAGCCATAATGAGTTTTTTTTCATTTGTTCATGGGATGTGACATCACTGGCTAGGCGAGCATTTATTGCCATCCCTAATTGCCCTTGAGGAGGTGGTGGTGAGCTGTCGCCTTAAACCACTGCAGTCCTTGTGGGTAAGGTACACCAAACAGTGCTGTTAGGGAGGGAGTTCCAGGATTTTGACCCAGTGGCAGTGAATGAACATAGATATCGTTCCAAGTCAGGATGGTGTGTGGCTTGGAGGGGAACTTACAGGTGGTGGTTCCCATGCATGTGCTGCTCTTCTCTTTCTAGGTGGTAGAGGTCACAAATTTGGGAGGGGCTGCTGAAGAAACCTTGTGAGTTGCGGTGGTGTATCTTGTAGATGGTACACACTGCTGCCACTATGCACAGGTGGTAGAGGGAGTGTATGTTTAAGGTAGTGGATGGGGTGTTGATCAAGCGGGCTGCTTTGTCCTGGATGGCATAAAGCTTCTTGAGTGATGTTGGAGCTGCACCCATCCAGGCAAGTGGACCGTATTCCATCACACTGCTGACTTGTGCTTTGTAGATGGTGGACAGGCTTTGGGGAGTCAGGGGGTGAGTTACACGCTACCGAAATCCCAGCCTCTGACCTGCTCTTGTAGCCACAGTATTTATATAGCTGTTCCAGGTCAGTTTCTGGTCAATCCCATATTGGATGAGTGGAAATTTCCTCCAATTAAATATTGGGAAGACTGAAGCCATTGTTTTCGGTCCCCACTCCAAACTCCATTCCCTAGCTACTGACCTCATCACTTGCCCTGGCAACGGTCTGAGACAAAACCAGCCTATTCGCACCTTGATATCATATTTGACCCTGAGATGAGTTTCTGACACATACTCGCGCCATCATTAAGACGGCCTATATTCACCTCTGTAATATCGCCAGACTTTGCCCTGTTTCTGCTCCTTTGCTATTGAAACCCTCCTTTATGCCTTTGTTACCTCTAGACTTGACTATTCCAACACACTCCTGGCTAATCTCCCACATTCTACTCTCTATAAACTTGAGGTCATCCAAAGCTCTGCTGCCCATGTCTTAATTCCCATCAAATCCCATTCACCTAATCCTGTTTCCCTATCACCCCTGTGCTTGGTGACCTACATTGGCTCCCGTGTTTTCAAATCCTTCCATGGCCTCGCCCTTGCCTATCTCTATAATCTCCTCCAGCCCTAGAACCCTATGAGATATCTGTGCTCATCTAATTCTGGCCTCGTGTGTATCCCTGATTTTGATTGCTCCACTATTGGCGGCCGCGCCTTCGATTGCCTAGGCCTTAAGCTCTAGAATACCCTCCCTACATCTCTCCACCTCTCTATCTCTCTTTCCTCCTTTAAGACACTCCTTAAAATCTACCTCTTTGACCAAGTTTCTGTCATCTGACTTAATATCTTCTTATGTGGCTTGATGTCATAGTTTGTTTTATAATGCTCTTGTGAAGTGCCTTGGGATATTTTATTACATTAAAGGTGCTATATAAATATAAGTTGTTGTTATTGTACTGGAAGATGCAGCTGACACATCTCCCTTCCCCCTCTCTGTTCAGTCTGCCAACCAGCATTTCCAGGGGTGCGAGCCATCAAGTTCAGCCTCTTCACTGTGAAATGTTTGCCAATGGATGTGAAGTCTAAGTCATTTCCTCAGTTACCAATTCACCTTGAAGCCAGTTCATTTCGCCTATCCTTCCCCCACTCCAACCATTGCTTTACCCTTTTGCACCCTTTGCCAATATCAGTGATTTCACAAACATTACTAAAATTAATAATTTTAAGTTGCTTTTGTCCAGGAAGGCACTTCTGGATCTTTGTTGTATCAAATTCCAAAGTGACAACCCATGGCTCATCAATTTGAACTGTGTCAGATTCTTGATCTTCTGACAATACTTGAATAATAATGCAGGTTGAAACATAACTTGTTCCATAATTTTACATTTTTAATGTTTAGCAGGCATAACATAATCAACCAATTGCCAAATTTCACCTGGAGAATGGAGCATATTTTATCAGTGGAATCAGGTTTGCATAAATATACTTTAAATGTTTTGATTAGGTACTGAATGAGCTATGATTGAGTTAGTTGTGGTATCGTGATTTAGAAACTGTCTTTTTTTCTATGGAAATCCTGATTCAAACATCACATTTCTTGTTAATCTAGTTTGTTTTTACCAGGATTTAGTTACCTTTTGTAAATATTTGAAAATAGAGTCCTTTAAATTGCACATGTGCTAACACTATTGCAATGGAAAGAGATATTTCCATAAATTGAACATTTACCAGCCCCCTCAAACTCTACCATTAAAAAGAACAAGAGCAGCTAAACCATGGGTACATCATGACCTTAAAGTTCCCCTCCAAGTCATACCACCTCCTGCCTTGGACATACATTGCCATTTTTAAAATTCCCACTGGGTCAACATGATAGAATTCTCTACCAAACATGCCCATGAGGGCACAATCGCCACGAGGATTGCAATAGTTCAAGAAGGCCTCCCATTCTTTATCATTTGCATTGCCATCTCAAGTGCTGTATAGGTGCTTGCGCACGTTCAGTGTACTACAGAGATAGTGGAGTTCTTCCTGCCTGGTGCCCCTTATTCATGGAACAACTGAGGAAGTTTTTCAGCTGTTGGATAGCTTTGTCCAAATGAGAGCTTTCACTGAGGTTCTGTTGTGTTGCCAGG
The DNA here is from genome assembly GCF_036365525.1 of Heterodontus francisci. Classification (NCBI taxonomy): domain Eukaryota; kingdom Metazoa; phylum Chordata; class Chondrichthyes; order Heterodontiformes; family Heterodontidae; genus Heterodontus; species Heterodontus francisci. The sequence goes on from NC_090385.1 coordinate 14,899,521, forward strand.
GGACTTGCAGTGGCCGGGCATGCTTCATGACAGGAAGACATAGTGGCCTTGTGGCAAAGTTGCAGATTGCGCTGCATAATCCATCATGAAGCCCTCCACAATGTTCACAGCAGTAAATTGAAGCTGTAAATTTTATCAAAGTGCTTCCACTTTATTCACATCTTTTGACTGCATGGTGCAAAGCTAACAAACAGCAGTTGTTCCTGCACGCTAACATCTATCAGTTGTCTGATGAGGGGATGGTGGAGGGAAAGGAAGGGAATATCCAATTCAACCTCCATAGACTATATTTTGAAAATCCTCACTGACACCTTGTTAGCATATTCGACCAAACTATTCAGATATCTGAATTTACTCAACATGACATGTCAGGGATGGAATTGATATAATTGTTTTTGCTAGTTAAAGAAAAACATTGATTTGTAAATCTGCCTTTCATGAATGGAGAAACAACCGGTTGGCTCCTTTGAGTCATTGGAATGCTTCATTCAGGAAGAGACTTTTTCCATCAGTTGAAAGTGTTCACTTTGCTCAACCCTTAACTGGGCAACAAGATCACTTGCACCAGTACTTTGCTGAATCTGGCAGCACTGAAGATGATGACTGGCTCAATCATGTTATTACTGCAACTACACCTGCAGCTAATTTGTCATCAGGAGAGAGAGAGGGAAAGTCCTCTTTGAGTTGGCAAGTTTCAAACACTAGATCTGGCACTTCCCCAGAAACTGTTGCCCATTTTGTGGCTGTCCATGCAACAGGAATTTCCTAAGTGGGCTCTGAGGTGCCTTATTTTGATTGTACCCTATTTTGTTTGCACCCATCTGTCCTTGTGAATCAGGATTCTGGTGCTGGCTGGACTTCAGGTGAAGTAACAAGCACATCTTATGGTGGGGAGCAACATGACACTCTAACTATCCACCAAAGAAACTAAAATTAGAAAAGTTATTCCCAGCAAAGAAGTAAGTCATAGAATCATACAGCACAAAGGGAGGCCATTCAGCTCCTTGTGCCTGTGCTGACTCTCTGAAAGAGCTGTCCATTTCATCCCACTATCCAGCTCTTCCTCCATCGCCCTGCAAATGTCTTCCTTTTGAAGTATTTATCCAGTTACTTTTTGCAAGTTACTATGGTATCTCATTCTACCATCCTTTCTGGCATTGCATTCCAGATCGTAATAACTCTCTGTGTAAAAAAAAAAATGCTTATCTCCCTTCTGGTTCTTTTACCAATTATCTTAAATTTTGTGTCTTCCAGTTACTGAACCTCCTGTCAATGGTAATAGTTTTTCCTTATTTACTCTATCAAAACCATTCAGAATTTTGAACACCTCTATTAAATGGCTCTGTAACCTTCTCTGCTTTAAAGAGAACATTTTAACTTCTCTAATCTCTCTGCACAACTGCAGTCCTTCATCCTGGTACCATTCTAGTAAATCTCCCATGCAACCACTCCAAGGCCTTGACATCCTTCTTTAAGTGAAATGCGCAAAATTGGATGCAATGCTCCAGTTGACATCTAACCAGTGATTTATAAAATTTTACCATACATTTCCATATATAATCTACTTTATAAAGGAATATGATTGTGGTTGTAGCAGGCCAATCATCTCCAGCCCCAGTACATTGCTGCAGGAGTTCCTCAGGGAAGTGTCAAAGGCCTAGTCATCTTCAGCTGCTTCATCAATGACTCTTGCTCCATCATAAGGGGATGGTCGCTGATGATTGCACAGTATTCAGTTCTATTTGCAACTACTCCAATAAGTCCATGCCTGCATGCAGCAAGACCTGGACAACATTCAGGCTTGGACTAATAAGCGGCTTGTAACATTCGTGCCACACAAGTGACAAGCAATAACCATCTCCAACAAAAGAGAATCTAACCATCTCCCCTTAACATTGAATGGCATTACCATCACTGAACTCCCCCACCATCAATATTCTGGGGGTTACTATTGAACAGAAACCTAACTGAACCAGCCACATGAATACTGTGGCTACAAGAGCAGGTCAGAGGCTGGGTATATTGACTCCTGTTATCCAAAGCCTGTTCACGATCTATAAGGCACAAGTCAGGAGTGTGATGGAATACTCTCCACTTGCCTGCATAAATGCAGCTCCAACAACACTCAAGAAACTTGACGCCATCCAGGACAAAGCAACCCATCTGATTGGTACCTAATCTATCATCTTAAACATTCACTGCCTCCATCATTACTGTGCACAGTGGCAGCAGGGTGTACCATCAACAAGTTGCACTGCAGCAACATGCCAAAGTTTCTTTGGCAGCACCTCCCAAACTTGTGACTTCTACCACATTGAAGGACAAGGGCAGCAGGTGCATGGGAACAACACCACCTGCAAGTTCCCCTCCAAGTCACGCACCATCCTGACTTAGAAATATATCACCATTCTATCATCATTGTTTGGTCAAAATCCTGAAACCTCCTACCAGCAGTACTATGGGAGGATGTTCACCACACAGAGTGCAGTGGTTTAAGAAGGTGGCTCACCATCACCTTCTAGAGGACAATTACGGATGGCCAATAAATGCTGGCCTTGTCAGTAATGCTCATGTCCCGTGAATTAATTGAAATAAAACTTGCAATGGCTTGTGTGAATCGTAGGTGAATCTTTAAGAATTTTCTCTTGTCATGGGTGTGTAGTGTGAGATCCATATGTATTGCCCCAAGGGCATTTGGAAAAGGAACACTTTTATGTCAGACATCTGTTTGACCTACTGTTGCAGCTTCTCTGATTGAAAGAGGGTGTGCTTGCTCGAGAGCAGCATCAATCATCTGAGACGCACATAACCGCAAAATACCTGGTGGATGCCAAATTATGCATCCACCCACTGTCATCTGAAATGAGCGAATCAATCTGGTGTGACCCTTTATGGACAGCGAGTGATTTTAAACAGTGTTGGATTCAAAGTCTTCCTTCAGATCTTCACAGAGGTCCTGTTATTCATCCTCTGCTTCAGAATGATGTGAGCATCCTGGTTCAAGAAGTGAATCTTGGGGTGGGAACATTCCTTTCTAAGAGAGTTGATGTGTTATTTGTGAAGAGGGTGGTTGTTGTCACGATGGAATTCCATTTTCAATACAGTGTACGGTGCTTATCTTGTTTGAGAGTAAATGACAGGAACTGAAAAACTCTGTAATTCTGTTAAAAGCTGTTTGCAGGTCTGCAAAGTGTGTAAATAGTTTAGTATCTGCTTTCTGTGGCATGGTTCCAGCAAGCAATTTGCCACTAAAATGCTGCAGCTGGTTCTGCATTTTGCCAGCTGATTACTATGAATAATGTAAATTGACAGTTGGAATTGGCCAAAAGCTGCAGTGAAGCTGTGAAATAGCATAAACAGTATCCATGTTTTACTTCAGTAATTGTTCAACGTACTCAGATAAGTATAGATGATGCCCCTATTAAAAAATCATTTGTAGATTGATTTAAAATAGAAAAAAGGTTTTGTATTTATATAGCACCTTTCATGTCCTCAGGATGTCCAAAGGGCTTTACAGCCAATGAAGTACTTTTGAACTATAGGCCAGAATGTTACGCACCCACCCCCCCCCACCCACAAAGAGCGGGTTGGTGGCAGGGGTGGCGGGGGGGTATAAAATGGAGTGGGAGGCTCAGGAGGAGCCCTTCCTGACCCACTCCCACCTCCGCTGCCATTTTACTCTAGTTAACAGCCACTTAAGGGCCTCTGCCCGCCGCCACGGGGATTTTACCCTTGGCCGGTCAGGCAGCCAAGGCCTGAGAAAAGCCACCTAACAAAAGCAGGTCCCCCCAATCGACCATGCTTGCCTCGCCGGGGCATGATTGATCACCCCCGTCGAGGCCCCAAAAACGTACCTTTTCCTTCCTTGTTGATGCTGGGTTGCAGTCCCGGCAGTGGCCACTGCTCCTGGTGGTGCTGCTGGGACTGAGAGCTGCCGGCCTGCTGATTGGCTGGCAGCTCCATTAGATGGGACTTCCTGCCTCAATGAGGTGGAAGTCCCACCTGAGACCAATTAAGGGCCCGGGGACCTTAAAATGCGGTCCGGATCCCCAGGCCAGGCGGAGGCAGGATCAGTTGGTGGATGGCTCCCGTCCGAAAGTAAAATTTCGGCCCTAGTTACTGTTGTAATGTAGGAAATGCAGCAGCTAATTTGCACTTGACAAGCTCCAACAAACAGCAATATGATAAATGACCAGATAATCTGTTTGAGTGACGTTAGTTGTAGGATATATATTGGCCAGGACTTTGGGGAGAACGTCACTGCTCTTCTTCAGGATAGCAGCACGGGATCTTTCACCTCCACTTAAGAGGGAAGATCCTCCGAGATGTCTGCACTCCTCTAATTCTGGCCTCTTGAGCATCCCTGATTTTAATTGATCCACCATTGGTTCAGTTTCCTTCAGTTTCCTAGACCCCAAGCTCTGGAATTCCCTCCCTAAACATTTCGGCTTCTCCACCTTGTTTTCTTCCTTTAAGATACTGCTTAAAACCTGCCTCTTTGACCAAGGTTTTGGTCAACTGACCTAATTTCTTCTTTTGTGGCCAAGTGTCATTTTATAATGTGTTCGTGAAGTGCATTGGGGCAGTTTATTACATTAAAGGCACTATATAAATATAAGTTGCTGTTGTTTAACATCTCATCCAAAGAATGGCAGCTCTGACAGTAGAGCACTCCCTCAGTACTGCATTGAAGTGTCAGCTTGGATTTTTGTGCTCAATTCCTGGAGTGGGACTTGAACTCGCAAACTTCTGACTCAGAGGCGAGAGAGCTTCCATTGACACTTAAAATAGGTGAATTTATTTGGAGGTGCAGAACTTTGCATATTTCATTTATATGCAAATTAAACCTCCAGGAAGTTATAATGAGTCTCTCCAAGGTTTTGGTCCAGCCACACCTGGAGCAGTGGTCATTTTGCTACAGCATGGACAGGCAGACATTCGAGCCAGTACAGAATTGGATAGCCAAATAGACTTGCAGCTCCCAGCACCTGAGTCATGCAGAGAGGTTGGAGCCTGTTCACTCTGAAGAGGAGAAGCTCAAAAGATATTAGTCATATATTCAAGGTCCTTAAGGGAACAGACAAGCCAAAGCTCACAAAAAGGATGGTGAACATGTGGTACAGCCGACTCAAACTGGATGTATTACTGAAGGTTTCATCGCAACCATCTGCCATCTGCAATATTGTTGGTACTAATAAACAAAAATGTTCAAAGAAAATGATTTTTCTTCTAGATTGTTCACATCCATGCTGAGGAGATTAGGTTTTAATTTCTGGAGAGTCCAGTACAATTCTAGTGTGTTGACCAATTGGAAGGTGGCATGTCAGTAGAGGCATATAGTATGGTAAAACATTCAGTCGAATGGGATAGAAATTTGAGGGAATGGGGAAGCATTGCCATATGTACTGAGATACTAGCAGACAGATTTTTTTTAATGGATTTTTTGATATGCTACTCTCTGCCCTTTTACTGAAGATATTAAGTTGCAAAAGAAGAGAAAGGGATTTTGGTCGGGTACATCAAAAGTTTGTCTGTTTGTCTCCCACAAACCAATTTTCAGAAATCAAGATTTTACTTTATTTTGGAAAAAAAAGTCTTGTGCAGCATTTTTTAAATTACGGCTTCTAATTATTTCTAAACAAACTAACGTGGACCTAAGCATTTTTTTAATAAAATGTGGTCTTTATGACTTGAAATTAAACTAACAATGGAACTAAATTGTATATAAACCAGGATGGTGCTGCTTAGTAACAACCTTGAAGACAGGAAATATCTAAAGGATTCGTTTTTTTTAACATTTCCTGAAGATATCTAAATCCTTTTGACACTTCAAAAGAATCTGTTTAAAATCTTATGCAGTTAAATTGAGTACAAAGTAACTAAATTACTTCCCGCTGTTGCAATTTTCACTGGTTCTTTATTGTGTTTGCATTCACAAAGGGGGCTTTGCAATTTCAAATAAAACAGAGACCTAAAGCCAGACAGTAAATGAGAGACACGATTTATAGCACAGCTGTAAAATCAGATTTATTCCTAATTTTCAGCAGCTGCAAATCCGGTAGAAATCAGTTGAATTCCTCATTACGTTGCAGTTTTGAAAAACTCTCGATTTCTTCATGATGGGTCTATGCTTAATGTGCATAAACGGTGGTTTGAAAGCTTCAAACTGTAAACTTCATCACACCAGCTGAAGGGGGACTTAAATGGTTCACGTTCTGCAGTTTCCTCAGGTTCCTAGATTGTTTGTGCTAATTTCTGTTGATTTTATACCCATTTTTACATTCCGAGAATAAGATTCTCTGGAAATTTTGGTGCAAGTTCCTGCCGAGTAGAGCAGCGTAAAACCGGCCTAAATTTCAGTGTATCTTTACACCATGCAAGGAAATTCCAGGCCTGTGTGTTCTGTAGAAACCAACTGTGTGCAAAAATAATTTTGCTATCTACATATTAATAAATAGATTTGAACATTTTAAGCAGAACGCATCCAGGTGCAAACTGCTGCTACTTGAATAGGCATAGAACAGCAGACACTGCAGTTATTTTTACTCTAACTCTCCACTATCGTACTTAGCATATTTAATATGTTAGGAAAGATTTGCTGTAGAAAACAGGAGGGAATGGAAGGCTTGTCATTTGGGCATAGCTGAAGGAAACTAATTTAATTCTCTAGGTACAGGTAATTGTAACTGTCCTAGAATCCTAATTTCAAAAGTTTTACCATTCCACACAATTTATTATTTCCACAAGAAGAACGGTATTTCCATTGTGAGTTATTTTCAAACTAGTTATTTGGAACTACTAATTTGCAGAAGTTTTCATCGAAGGCAAGTTTCTCCCTGCCCCAAAGTTTTGACTCATTGCTCAGCATCTTGAAATGACTGCATTAAATAGTACAACACATTACTTATTTTTCCATTCTATGATGAACAAACAAATCCCAATTTTCTACATTTGATCCTAAGGACCTAAGAAATTCAATATAAGAATTAGGAAAAATGCATTTTGTTGCAAATTTAAGCTTCTGCAACTTGGTAACCACTGCGACCTTCTTTGGAACATGATATTTCTGTGCTTCATATCAATAAAAATCAAGTTATTCCATAGCGAACTAGCAGTTTGGCAGTGCAGTATATTGATTATAAGAGTATTGCAGGGAGCTACAATAGCACATTGGGAGGCCACCATGACTGTGTCAGTTGCTCGAAAGAGCTATCCAATTAGTCTTGAAAGTGCTTCCTTTTCAAATTTATATACAACTCCTTTTTGAAAGTTACTATTGTATTTTCTTCCACCACCCTTATCGGGCATTGCATTTAGGCTGGATTCTCCTGCCTGGGGATCAGCACAGTGGTGATAGGTCATCAGCCTGAGACGTTAACTTTTCCTCTCTCAACAGATGCTGCCTGATCCGCTGAGTGTTTCATTTATTTCAGCTTTTCGGTATCTGCAGTGTTTTGGTTTTGTTATTTATCTTGTTTTTTTTGTGAAGTCAGTAATAACCAACTTGAGAATTCTATAGAATCTCCCTTTGTAACTATGTCTAGAATGGATACAGCCATTAAATTGCAAAACACCAAGTAGCCCTCATCTCTGAGTAAACAATAGCTGATAAAAGAATTAGCTGATTGCAAGGAACAGGTCTGCAGGGATCATACGTACATCTTGACAGGGTAATGGATAATCCTATTGTCTCTGGTTATAAAACCATCAGGAAAATTTATTATAATGTGTGGAGCCCAGTCTGAGTGAAATATTGTTAACTGACTGAGGCTAGAGTGCACTGTCTTTCTCTAGTTCCACTTCTCCATGGGTCATAACATATATTTAAATGTTTTACCCAGGTACCGATATGGCAAATTATATACTCTAATTTTGCTTCAGAATAAAATCCACCAACCAGGTTTCTTTACTAAACAAGAAAAATATTAATTTGTTATAAAACAAGACTTATTCAATAAAGATGCAAAGCATTAACATGCAGGTTGAAATATGAAACTTCCCTTCTAAATTAACCCAACACTTTCTCTCAGACACACAAAAAACGTTTTCTCTGCAGTATCTCTTGACAAAAAGACAAAAAAAAAATGCTTTGGCCAAATACTTGTTAATTCTTGAAGAAAAAGGATAAGCTATGTTATGTTCCCTGGTGGTCCCTTATTCTGACGTCCAAATACGCATGGACGGCTATCACTGGGATCTTTTTGGAAAAGTTCTTTTCAGGCGATATCGAAGATTCGTCTGGCAGGCTTTCCAGGAGAATCACTGCATCAGGGGTTTCAGCTATCACACTGGATTCTCAGGGTTTCTCAAAGCAGGGCAAAAGGATGAGCAGGTGGCTTCTCTCTTAGCAGGCTTACCCCCCCCCCCCCACTGACTCAAAATAATATCCAAAATGAAACCAACTGCTGTCCACCATAAATCTTGACAGGTCACTTCTCTGTAAACAACTCCCTAGTCAGAAGGCTCCTGCTGTTTACTTAGCTGAAGGCATGTGACTTCCAGTAAGTGTGTATTTAAACAAAGTCCCAAGTCTTTCCAGTAAGTGTGTATTTAAACAAAGTCCCAAGTCTTTCCAGTGACCTCTTTAAAAAAAAAACAAAGTCCAGCATCTATGGAATCACTTCAGTCTTTCAAATGAATCAATTTCCACAATTTTTAAAAATGAGTCCTGTAAACATATTCAAAAAATATTCAAAAAATTGAAGCACTTTCATAACAATATACAAAGAAAACTGCAATGCCCAGCCATTCATACCTCATGTCTCAGTTTGTAAAGACTTCTCTGTTTTATGAAAGCTGTAACAATAAAGAAACCCATTGCCAAAATATGCACTTCTGGAAAGTATGCTGTTACGCCAATGTGTTTTGTTGAATGATAATTTTCTTTGGTCCACTGACTAGAGATCTGACTTTATATTTTTTTAAACGGCATTTTTAAACGACAAGCTTCCAGCAAGGTCATCCTTTCAGCTGAAGGTGGCCAATTAACTGCCACATAAGGGTCTCCTCCCGCCGTAGCTAGTATTTTAACCATGGCGACCAGACACCAAATGTCCCAAGAACCCCACCTGGTAAAACCAGGCAGCTTTCTTGCGGGCTGGTGGGGGAGGGGAAGGCCCTCCTGATCAGGCATCCTGTGCCCCAAGGAGCGCCACTCCCCTGCCCCCAACCGCTGCCAACGCGCAACACTCTCCCCCAGCCCTCCTTGCTTCGCTGGGGCCCAGCCGATTGTCCCCAGTGAGGCCCCAAAAACTTAGCTGAATTCCGGGGCCGTCCTCTTTGTTGCTTCCGATGGCTGGGTGTTGCCCCAGCTGTGGCCATGGCTCCCGATGGCACTGCTGGGACTACAGGCTGATGGCCGACTGATTGGCCTGCAGCTACATTAGGCAGGACCCCCTGCCTCAAGGAGGTGGAATTCCTGACCAAGAGCAATTCAGGGCCTGGGGCGCGAAACATCCCAGCGTGGCTCCCCAGGCCCGGCAGAGGCGGGCTCACCACCGACTATTCGGCTGGTGGGCGGGGCCTCCTGTCCAATGTAACATTCCAGCCATAGTCTCAGACTTCAAACTAAAGTAGTTGAAGACGAGTCCAGTGCAATATTTCCACACATAAGGCTGTGAGAATTGGAAATGCATTGGTCATGAAGAGATGCAGGATGAATTGAAATGCTTAAGAGGGAGATAGATACTCATTTGAAAAGTGCAGGTGGTAAGGCATAGTGTGAGAGAGCAGGCAATTGGGGTTATAAGGATAGAGCTGCCTTGCCGAACTCAATGGCTAAGCAGGCTTGATGAGTCAAATCGCCAAATCCTGTTTCTATGGCCCTGACTGGAAATAATATATGTTTCTTTCTTTCTTTTGGGCCTCCTTATCTCGAGAGACAATGGATACGCGCCTGGAGGTGGTCAGTGGTTTGTGAAGCAGCGCCTGGAGTGGCTATAAAGGCCAATTCTGGAGTGACAGGCTCTTCCACAGGTGCTGCAGAGAAATTTGTTTGTTGGGGCTGTTGCACAGTTGGCTCTCCCCTTGCGCCTAATATATGTGTAGAGATTGAAAAAGGGTGGAATCGGACTTGGCTGTGATCGGAATATATGAACAGGAGAGGATAATTCAACCCCACGAGCCTGTTTCGCCATTCGATTTGGTTATGGCTAATTTGTATATTAACTCCATTTACCTTACAAAAATCTACCATTCTCAGTTTTGAAATGTTCAATTGACCTACAGCCTCAAAAGCTTTTTGGGGGAGAGAGTTCCAGATTTCCAATACTCTTTTTGTGAAGATGTGCTCCCTGATCACCCCTGAGCAGCCTAGCTCTAATTCTAAGATTGCGTCCCCTTGTTTGAGACTCCCCCGGCAGAGGAAAAGTTTCTCCCTACCCTATTCAATCCTTTAATCATCTTAAACACCTAAATTAGCTCACCTCAAGGAATGTCTATGCAACCTCATAACTTAACCCTCGTCTGACTTTGCTGATAAAGAAACACCAACTGGTGCAATAGTGGGGCAACTGTAGAACAACACTGATCAGTGCCTTCAGAGGATTGAAAACTGGAAAAAGAAAGGAATTAGCTAGAACGTTGTGAATATAATAATGTGATTGAAAATGTTTGCTTGCTGGAAAATAGGAACAATGTAATTAAATGTCTCAAGTGCAGAAAATATATTGGCAAAATAGAAACGTGCTAAACTGACAGCACAGAGGTTATAACACAATTTTCTTTTTGCAATGACAGACAATTTTGCCACTTAGTTGATACGTAAACAAAAATGATTATTGATTGATTTTGCTTTGAAAGGTTACGGTTTGTGATTGTTTCATGAGATCCAACACCCGAAGCAAGCCCATACTGAAAGGACGTGATCCCAGGGCAAGGTTTTAAATAAAGGAACAACACTTCCTGTTGGTATTTGCGTTGCCACAAGCCTTGGAATTGACTTAATTCATTACCCTGCGTTGTACAATTTCCTTCAGAAGTCAAAACCAAACACAGGGCCATTTATCATGACGCCAGCTTTATTCAGGATGAAGATTTTTGAAACAAGTTTCTTACATGTCATAACTTTAAAGCTTTACAATAAGAATGGTACATTTTTCTTTGTTTTAAAGAGGCTGTCTTTCAATAAAAAAAAAAGGCTGAGGCAGACAGCCTTATAAATGAGTACCTACCACAGGTGCTTTCATAAGGTCAGATAACCAGACTTTGGATTTGAGGTAATTTGAATGGGAGAGCAAATTAATTTACTACTAATTCCCATGCGCCATAGAGTTAAAGGAAGCATTGCCACAGCAGCGGTGGGCTGATTGGTTTCCGAATATTAATTAACTGTGGGCAGTGCATTTGTGTTTTGGCACTGGTTTGACAAGAATGATAGCTTCTATTTGCATTCTAAATCACCAGCTGTCCAGTCAAGATGGATGACTAGCTTTCTCTTCATTTGTCACTTTAGATTCACATTTTTTTTAAAGGAAAAGAAAAATTAAATTAGATCAAGGAGAAAGATAATAATATAAAAAAAAGGTCCTCATGAAAGTAAAATTGTATTTTGCCTTGGAATTGCATGAAGGTTATTAGAAGGAGATGTGAAACCCACGATTCTCAGTAAACAAAGAAATGGAATTATGTAACATATGCAGTTTGCTTAAAATGCATAGTAATTTCCTCCTTCGAGTTTGCTATCTGTTTATTCATTAAAGTTTCTTTATGTGAAATAAATAGGATTAATGTAGGTTGGCAGAATCACAATGACATTAAAACAATTAAGATTAATTTGTACCAAATTCCTACTACTACTTACACAGTGGTGACTCCCAGAAGGTGTAGCAATGCAAACAACATGCTGCAATCAGACAAGTCATTTAAAGGTAGAATTGTTGCAAGACATTCCTTGTAAAATAATAATCCCAAAGCACAATATATCAGATTATGGATGGTTGAAAGGGAAGAACAAAGCTAATACTTACACTGGGTTATAGATGGTCTTAGAAATCATGAGCACACAGCATGCGTATTGAATGAATTTCATTTTGGAAGTTCAAGATGAAATGACAGTTTAAGATCACCCCACCATCTATAATTTGCTCTGTAATAAATACTCTGGGCAAGAAATTGGGATAATTTGTGCTTGTTTTTTGGGCACCCTTAGTGCTCCAAAATGGCATCGGTGGCATGTGCACACAGACTTGTTGGATGAATTGTGCCCGATGCCATATTGGTGAAGGCATTAGAGCACTTTCAGTGAACAATTGGAATAATGCAGAGCAGGCAGATCATGACATCAATCAGCGTGCAATGCTGATTTGATGCCAGCAGTCTAGTTTGAATCTCAATGCTTCAGGTAACACCCTCTCTTAACCTCATATAGCTGCACACGCATTCAGGAGCAAGAAGGACCCCACCAGTGCTATTTAAAGGGATCATCAACTACTTACAGGTTCATTGCTGGTTGGTTTCTCCTGGCTGTTGCTTTGATTCCACAAGTGTTTGGTGCTTTCTATAGTTGTTTCCAGTTGCAAAAGCCTACAGGGAGTGGTGTGGCAGGTGCTAAAGGACTTGGTCTTGACTTAAGGCTTCTGCATTAACCACTTGTTCCTAGATATGAGTGCATGAATAGGTATTCCTCTTGGAATACAGCATGACTTGAAGAATGAACAGAGGCCATGCAGAACAGGGCAAGCTGCTGGAAGAGGGAGGAAGATGAGAGGCAGAAGAGATGCATGTTTACACCATTTGCAGCAGAAAAGAGTGTGGAAAGAGGGGGAGGCGGGACGTGAGAAGGAGGATTAGGTCTGAGCATACCTTCGGCCCCTCACCTGGCCACAGCCTTAGCAATGGCTATCCCAGTATTCACTGACCTTGACCACTCGTGTGAAGTCATTGAACATCTGTCAGCACTGCATCTAGGTCCTTGGAGCTAGACAGTCAGCATTAAACATAACGGCCATCTGCTCCCACTGCCTTCTGGGCATGTGTCTTTGGTGGGGGGGGGGTGTCGGGGGTGGCGTCCTGGCCCTCTGCAGATACAGAACTTCTCTCCTCCTTTCCACCTCCTCCACCAAGGCCTCCAGTGCAGCTTCCAAAAGCCATGGAGCCCATGTTGTGCCATTCTTCAATGTTTGCTAGGTCAGAGTCATTTCCTGCACAATTGCCAGCACCTGCTCTAGCCGTATTGTATCTCCTCTTTAAGAGATGCAGGCTAGCTTTCAGAAGTTCAAGCTAGCTTTAAGTGGTGCCATCCACTCAATGTTAGTCCCCGGCTGAAGCATGCAGCCAATGAACAGCATGGTTAGAACCGACTGCACTGTGAAATTATTGAAATGAGCAGACAGCACGAAGTTGGTGTCCTGCCTGCATTGCAATCAACAGGTGTGGGTTAACTATGCAGTGTGATACCCATGCCCATTTGGGCCCCCCAAAGTCTCAGTAAATCGAACCTCAATCATCTGCTGTTTGGAGGAGAACTCCCTCGTTGGTCATACAGTTTGTGGATAATCGAGAGTTCCACTAAATTAAACTGCAGTGAAATTGTCATGAATTATAATCCTAACCTCTTTTTGGTGCTATCCTGGATCAGAGGGAGAGTTCAATCAGTTCTTCAGACCCATTCAAGTGTCTTTGGGATCTGTCTTTCTCAACCTTTAAGTTGAAAGTGATCCTCTGAGAAGTACACCTGATCTGGGATAACCCCAAAAAGGGCTAGGATTATAATCCACTAGAAAATAAATTACAAGAAAAAATTGTCTGTGACCTAATAAATCTATGTAAATATATATATTGTGCCTATGTGATTGTGTCTGTTTTTGGATTGCTAGAAATATTACAAAAGGACAGCATATGTTTCTTATTAGAATTTCTTTTTTGCTGTAAGCAATGGTATTTGATGTAACCAGGTCTAACATTTACCATAAAACCTTTGTTTTCATCCATAATTGCCTTGGATTTTTGCAAGTGTATAGGATTGTTGGCTGCCAAAAGGTCTTAAGCACAGCCCAACCTTCAGTGCTCTTCAAACCCAACACAGACTCCAATTGCTTTCTCAACCCTTGCCCCATCTCCTGCTGCTCTCATTATCCTGATCCCAATCCCAGTACTCTCCCAACTAGGCCCTGATGCTGATCATACCCTGATACAATTCCTGCACCCGCTGCTGTCCAGATGTTACCTTGACTGCTACTCTTCTGCCTCAATCCCTACACCCACTGTTCTGCTGGCCCAATCCTGAACCCAGCCCTAGCTCCTGCTGCACTCCTCACCCAGATCGGGGACTCTTGAAAATTTCATAGATACCTGGTATGGTTAATTGAAGTTGCGATGTGTTAATTAATGTTAAAAGTGGCTCTGAAATTACAGTAATTAAAGATTATGAGGGATGACTGTGATTTTTAAAAATTCTTTCATGGGATGTGGGCGTCACTGGCAAAGCTGCCTTTGTTGCCCATCTCTAATTGCCTTTGAGAAGGTGGTGGTGAGCCGCCTTCTTGAATAGCTGCAGTTCATCTGGTGTAGGTACACCCACAGTGTTTTTAGGAAGGGAGTTCTAGGATTTTGACCCAGCAACAGTGAAGGAATGGCAATATAGTTCCAGGTCAAGATGGTGGGTGGCTTTAACGGGAACTAGCAGGTGGTGGTGTTCCCATGCATCTGCTGCCCTTGTCCTTCTAGGTGGTAGAGTTTGTGGGTTTGGAAGGTGCTATAAAAGGAGGCTTGGTAAGTTGCTGCAGTGCATTTTGTAGATGGTACACACTGCTGCCACTGTGCATCGGTGGTGAAGGGAGTGAATGTTGAAGGTGGTGGATGTGGTGCCAATCAAGCTGGCTGCTTTGTTCTATATGGTGTCGAGCTTCTTGAGTGTTGCAGCTGCACCCATCCAGGCAAGTGGAGAGTATTCCATCACAGTCCTGACTTGTGGATGGGCTTTGGGGAGCAGGAGGTGAGTTACTCACTGCAGAATTCCTAGCCTCTGACCATTTCTTGTCGCCACAGTATTTATTAGGCTGGTCTAGTTATGTTGTGTTGCAGAATAGTATGGCTCATGGGTCACAAAAGCTCCAAAAGTGAATTATTTTGCACTTCTATAGTAGTATTATATATAATATACATATAAAACAAATGAGTGGGACATTATGATCCATTTTGTTCATAGCCGAGCATTTCAATCAGAGTTCATTTGTTTGGAATGACTTTCATTCGGAACAGTCAGTTCATGGATTGCTTCTTACATTGCAAATTCTGGCCGAAGTTTTCAGTCATGTGAAACCATTTCAATGACATTTTCTCTGAAGTCTCACCAAGAGAGAAAGAATTTGCATTCACTCATCTCAGGTTGTCTTAAAGTGTATCTAAGGAATTACTTTGGAGTACACTGGCTATTATATATGAGGAGATGTGGCTTTCTCTCAGTGCACAGCAAGGTCCAACAATCAGCAATCAGATAAATTACCAGCAATTCAAGTGTCCGCTGTGAATGCACCAAAAGTTAATTGAGATACTCTCCTGAGTTTTAACAGTCAAATCTAGATTACAATAAAGTGGGGTCTCACTGTTTCAAAATGCAATAATAAAGTATCATTCTTTCACTGTCACATTGTGGTTCCTGGTGCCCTTTGAAGAGTCTGTATAACTTACCCAATAATTTTCCAAAATAAAATGTTTCTTTTTAACAATCCTCAATTCTGTGGAACATTTCTGACGCCACAGTTATAGAGTATAGATTCATAGAATGATTATAGCACAGAAGGAGGCCATTCTGGCCATCATGTTCATGCATGCTCTCTGTAAGAGCAACTTACCTAGTCCCACTCCCCTGCCTTTTCCCCATAGCCCTGCAAATATTTTCTCTTCAGATAACTATCCGGTTCTCTTTTGTAGGCCTTGATTGAATCTGCCTCCACCACACTCTCAGGCAGCGCATTCCAGATACTAACCACTCTCTGTATAAAAATTATTTTCCTCATGTTGCTGTTTCTTCTTTTTCCAGTCACCTTAAATCAGTGTCCTCTGGTTCTGGATCCTTTGGTTAATGGGAACAGTTTTGTCCTGTCTACTCTGTCCAGACCCCTCATGATTTTGAGCAGCTCTATCAAATCTCCTCTTAATCTTCGCTTCTCCAAGGAAAACAGACCTACATTCTCCAACCTACCCATGCAACTGAACTTCCTCATCCCTAGAACATTCTCACGAATCTTTTCTGAACCCTCTCTAATATAACACTCATATCCTGTCTCCAAAATGTATCAAAATGGTATGAGTGCATGCCACAGTGAAGAAATGCCTAGTGAAAACACATTTTATTTTTGCATGCATTGTTGAATTTTGCTTTTAGTTTTATGGTGCCCAAGAGTTTCCCTTTTAAAAAGGAATTTACAGTCCGACTTAATTTTCCCCTAAGGCTGCTTCCTCATGTATCCTTTTTCATTCAGGACTGTGGGGCAATTGGAACTGAAGACATCTACCCAGCCACTGCTGCCATTTTCAGCTCTGGGCAAGACAGACAACGTCAATTTTTCTTTTCCTTCAGTTGCTCATTCAAGCGTGTGGGACTGTGCCATCTTTTCTCCTTCACATTGTATATTTCGAGAAGCCCAATATGCAAGTGGACAGAAACTTGCGTTTCAGGCCAAGCGCACTAAGATATATGGTACACACTGAAACGTTTAGGCTTTGGCATTTAAAGCAACCTCTTCTGTCGTGTTCATTATGCTCAGTTGCTGAAGACAGTATTTTAATTGTGTTCATGACCTGGCATAATACCATGGCATATTGTAATAGACAATTTTCTTTTTGGTCAACTGTTTTTTACTTCAATGCCATTTTCCAAGTTGAAGAATGTAGTTTTTTGTACTTTTAACTATACCTTTACTTGAAAATTTCAACCACTTTCTTCTTTTATCTTATGGTAGATATTACTTATTTAGGTGAAGAATTTTAACAGCAGTATACAGCAACATGCTTGTCAAACAGGCTTGAATTAACCACTTGCATCTGATGATCTGATGGTTTAATGTCAAAGCTAATATTGTGCTACAGCTTCAGTTGTTACTGTATTGTTAAAATATTTTTTATTATTACAATTTGTTACAATTATTGCCTGAAATGAGCAAAACTAGTGTTCATTTGATTGTGTTGACAGATTCTGTCAAGGAATGGATTGCATTATGTTGTGCTAGAATATAAGCTACTGATAAAAGGCTGTACTCTGCATACATAGAAATAGGAAAAAAAACTTGCTTTGTTAAGTGAAGTTGGGGTTGTTCTCCTTAGAGCAGAGAAGGTTGAGGGGAGACTTACTAGAGGTGATCAAGATTATGAAGGGTTTTGATTGAGTAGATAGGAAGTAACTTTTGCAATTGGCAGGAGGTTTGGTAACCACAGAACATAAGGAATAGGAGCAGGAAGAGCCCTTCGAGCCTGCTTCGCCATTCAATACAATCATGGCTGATTGGGGACAATGGATCAAATGACTTCCTTCTGTACTGTATGATTCTTTGATTTTATATAGGCCCACAGTTCACCTGCTAGACATCCCAAAATTCTTCACAACCAGTGAATTACTTTGCAGTATAGTCACTGTTGTACCATGGGGAAAACGATGCAGCCAATTTGGACACAGCAAGATTCCAGAAATGGCGAATGTAATCTGTTTTGCTGCCATCAGTTTAAGGAAGAAACCAGAGAATTCCCTGCTCTTCAAATAATGCCTTGAACAGGAAGATGCAATTTCAGTGTGAAAGACAGCGCCTCTGGCAATGAATAAGATCATATGAAATAGGAGCAGGAATAGGCCATTTGGCCCCTTGAGCCTGCTCTACCATTCAGTAAAATTATGGTTAATCTCACTGTGGCCTTAAATCCTCTTTCCTCCCTGCTCCCTATAATCCTTGACTCCGTTGTAGATAAAAAATCTGTCAAACCCAACTTGAATATATTCAAGACCCAGCCTCCACTGCTTCTGGGGAAGAGAATTCTAAAGATTAATGACCCTCTGAGAGAAGAAATTCCTCCTTATCTCCATCATAAATGGGAGATCCCTTATTTTGAAATTGTGCCCCCTAATTCTAGATTCCCCCTTGAGGGGACACATCCTCTCAGCATCTACCCCATCAAGTCCCATTAGAATCTTAAATGTTGCAACAAGATCACCTTTTATTCTTCTAAACTCCAAAGAGTAAAGGCCCAATCTGCTCAACCTTTCCTCATAAGACAAACCCTTTCATCCCAGAAATCAGCCTAGTGAAACTTCTCTGAACTGCTTCCAAAGAAAGTATATCCCTCCTTATAAAAGGAGACCAAAACTCTACACAGTATTCTAGGTGCGGTTTCACCAATGCCATGTACAGTTGTACCAAGACTTCCCTAATTTTATACTCCAGCCCTCTTGCAATAAAGGCCAATATTCCATTTGCCTTCCTAATTACTTGCTGTACCTGCATGCTAACGTATTATGATTCATGTACAAGAACACCCAGATCCCTCTGCACAGCAGCATTCTTCAGTCTCTCTCAATGTAAGTAATATTCTGCTTTTCTATTCTTCCCGTCAAAGTGGACAACCTCACATTTTCTCACATTATACTCCATCTGTGAAATTTTTGCCCACTCACTTAACCTATCTATAACCCTTTACAGACAATTCCTCACAACTTACTTTACTACCTATCTTTGTATTGTCAGCAAATTTGGCTACAATACAATCAGTCCATTCCTCCAAATCATAAATCGTAATAAATCATGAATAGTTGAGGCCCCAGGCCTGATCCCTGTGGCATCCACCAGTTACAGTTTGCCATCCTGAAAATGCCCCATTTATTCTGACCCTTTGTTTTGTCATGCAGGCCGCATGCCCCCCCCCCTCCCCCGCCAAGAATGAGACACATTAATTTCACCACATGAGTATTGATTTTTATACTGTTACTAGAATAAAGAAAGAACTTGCTTTTAAAACAAAAACACCAGACCCTTGAATGGAGGGACATTTGCATAGTAACAGACAGTACTTGGAAAGGATGAGGAGGAGCCACTCTCTGCTCCAAATTAATCCACAATGGACTTTTGATTATCAGATGTTGAATGTGGAGAAGCTAGCATTCCAGGTTGAATGTTAAAATGCTCCCAATACACAGAAGACACCTGGTCAAACCAGTCAGTCACATGACCACCTGCTGGCCAACTAGGGGAGTTTTAAATTGGAGAAACAGTGTTTGAGGACAGAAAGCTGTTTGCTCCTGGATAGGAAAAGACCTCTCTCCTGTCTGCTCTCATCTCATTCTCACCAGTTTTGCATTCCATTGAAGACATATGAACCCTGAGAGAGAATAGTCTCCTACAGTGAACAAGGTTTAAGAAGAATACTGGGCCACAACGAAAAGCAAGAATTACCTAAAAGTAAGGACTACAGCGAGCTTGAAGCACAGTAACAAAAAACCCCTCTTCAGAGATTGCCTCAAACCTCTCCACTATTTTTCTTCTGCTCTTTTCTGTCTCTATTTGCATGTGCGTATCGCGTGTGCATGCTAGTGTGGGGCACGGCGTGTATCTGTAGGCGTTAACCGAATTCGAGTTTGTTTAAGTTTTAATAAATTTCACTTTTCTTCTTTAAACCTATGAAAGCCTGTTTGTGCTCATTTCTTTGCCGTATAATTTGAAATCGGTGAGCCAAGATTCACCAAAGAGGGAGTTCAAAACACAGTGTGTTTAAACAAAATCCTGTTACAATAAGACCAGATGAAGGTTAAAGGGGACCCCTGGATACCTTTCTCACCTGGTCGTAACAGTTTCCTGTTAGTTAGCCAAACCTCTATTCATGCTAATATATTACCCCTAACACCATGATCTTGTGTAGTAACATTTTACGTGGCACCTTATCGAATGCCTTTTGGAAATCCAAAAACACTACATCTATTTGTTCCCCTTTATCCACCATGCTTGTTACATCCTCAAAGAGCTCTAATAAATTTGTCAAACATGATTTCCCTTTCATAAAACCATGTTGACTATGCTTGATTGTATTATGGTTTTCTAAATGTCCTGCTACTATTTCCTTAATAATGAATTCCAACATTTTCCCAATGACAAATGTTAGATTAACTTGCCTATAGTTTCTTGAGTTCTGTCTCCCTTCTTTCTTGAATAGGGACATTGCATTTGCAATAGGGGTGTTGCTCCTCGTTCAGTACCCTACTGAAATATCGGCTTCAATTAGGAGCTCAAGTCCAGGACTGGAGCTTGCACCCAAGGCCTTTTGCCTCAGAAACAAGAGTGCTATTGCCTGATCCAAGCTGGCACACAATGTTTCTTTGTTTTAATGGCAACATTTCTGCCCCCCTCCCCCCACCCCGGCACTTGCCATGATCAGGTTGACATAGAGACCAAATTTGGTACAAAAAAATAATATATGCTCCAGACTTGTGAAGTGGTGTATTGTAATTACGTCGAGCTGACATTTTCCTTCATATACCTTAACAGATGTAACATGTTCTAATCATCTGTGGGCTTTTTTTTATATCTTTCAGCTGTACTCACTGACAAGCTACCTCAGCTTCTACTCCCTCTTGAAAACCAACAAAGTACTGTAGATGTCCAGCTGGGTAAGTTACACCTTTAATGTCTGTACTGTGAACATTAATATTGTTCTGCGATTCTTCATCCATCACATCTTTACATAATATTTCTCCCACGGCTTTCCCTTTTATTAACTCGTGCTTCCTATTTTTACATCAACCTTCTTGTATCCCCTGTATTCTCAGCAGTCCCCACTATATAAGCAACAGCAAGAGCTGAAGTGAAGAATGTTGTCTATGATTTTGCTGAAACTTTCACTTTCATCTGAGGCAGTCAGGCTTTCCAAAGCTGTTTAACGCTATAAGGCGAGACATCTGTTCATATTTTCCCAACAACATCCTTCAACTTTTATCATTTAGTTCAAAATGAACTAACTACATTTGAAAGGAAAATAATTTCAGTTCTTTTTTTTTAAGATAATGTAACCTCTCGGTTTTTTTAATGTTAGATAATGGCTGAACACAGCAATGCAGGATGGAACTTTTAGCTTTGGTGCGTAAAAGAGATGGCAGTTGTTCAACCGCCAAAGGAGTGAATAATTGACAGAATGAATAATGGGCGGGTTAATCATGGTTGGGCTGAATGACAGGGGTGAATAATGGATGGGCTGAATAATGGAGGAGGATGAATCAAAGGGTGGGTGAATAATCAACAGCCAATCTACTATCATCTGTTATAGATCCCATTCCCCTTCCCTTGAAGTTGAAAGCTCCACTCGTAATCTCTATTTCCATCAATATCCATGCTGGTGATCCACAGGTGATCCTTCAGTTAGTGGCCAATAAATCAATACTAAACCATATCAGAGCTCCAGCTTTCCACCTACCCAGTTAACAATGAGATGGCAGCGAACCCTTACTGGAAAAAGGAATAATAGGTTCCAAGAGGATACTTGAGTGAGGTAAAGTCATTCCACCAGTAGTGCAAGGAGCTTTGTACTAGTTTATGCTTTGAGCAGAGTGATGGACACTGCAGTTGGCCTGGATTGGGGAAGGAACCTAATTCTTTGCTTGGATTATTGCAGAAGTTTTAAGTCTCCCAAAGAAGATGCAGCCACTTCTTGTGGGCAAGGGTGGGTGGGAGGCCTAACACTCAAGTTGATGACAGCAGAATGCCCTGGTTTCTTGATGGATGCTGGAACTGATATGGCGCCCTTGTTGGAGGCAGAGACACTGTACCCTATACATTGGCTTGGGTTTGGAAGAAGAAAGTCTGTGTTTGGCTGAGAGAGAGAGAGATGAGACAATTTGGTTGGGGGTGGGGTGGAGAGAAAGAAGAGAAGGAGATTGACTACAGTGCATGAGAATGAGGTTTGGTCAAGGTAATCATGTGACTAAAATACTAATGGTCATATGATTTCCATGGAACAATCAAGTCACTTAACGAAATGGGGCTGAGGCATGTGATTCTCATGGGCCAGTCAGATCACTAGAGGATGACGTAGACTGACTGGGTTAATCAGCATAAAAAAGAATATAACCTCAATAATTTAGTAACATAGATATTGGGTGTTCCTCCTTATAAAAATGCATTTGTTTAACTTTCCAATTCAAGTTTTGACTTTTGAATCAGTTTAAAATCTATCTTTCCATTGCTATTGACAACCAAGGATTGCCATTGTGTGGTGCATCACATGACAGGAAAGGATGATTTCATGATAAAATTAAATGCATGTGTTTTAACTGACATTAATTGGATTTTGTGCATTTTACCAGATTGTCTAATGTTATTTTTGATGAATTGAAATTGTTTAATGTAAATTTTGGTTGTTTTTATTTTGCTTGGATTTTTACGGATTTAGTATTTCTGGTGCCAACTGTTGATTTATGAGCACATGTATCTTCGGTTAACCACAGGTTTTATTCACCCATAAGCTGTATTTTCTGGTCAGTGGTGAACAAAAGTGCCAGCCACTCATTGGACTTGTACTTGCCCACGCACTTTCCTTGGGCTATTGCACAGCAACTCGCTGCCAGCCAGCAATCCAAAAAGCATGGCGCCCTCTACAGGGGATCTGGGGCCTGTGTGAAAATGGCAAGCAACTGTGTATCTCCCTAACCAATCAGATTGAAGAATCGTTAATAAGTAGCACAGAGTCTGAACTAGGAAGTGTCAGTAGAATATTTAATTCAATGTCAAATCAGGTACAGAAAGTGAAAAAGAGGAAAAGAAAGATGGGATTAGGAGACAAAGAAAAACGATTAAAAGTATTTTTCTCATATTTCAAAAAATACTTAATATCTGAAGAAATGAGATTCCACATTTGTGAAAGTTAATTTTCAGAGCCAGAGAGTTTGTTTGGCAGTAGTTAAAACTTCTGCCATGAAGAATGTGTTTGCACCGAAATGGACAAGCCCCACTGTTTTCTGGTGAGTTTGGTCTGTATCTATGAGCTAAGTACAGGCACTTCACACCATTCCATTTATTTCAATGGTGTGTCTCTCAGCGAGATACCACTTCAGCTAAGCTTCTGGAGAAGAGCAACTTGGACAGCAGCTTCCTGATTTATGCATTTAACTGTGCATGTGCGGTCACTAGAAGCTGCATTCCGATTTACGTTTTAATAATGGCGAGCACTGTTAGTCTCATTGTTAGTTCTGCTGCAAAATCCAGCCCATTATGTCACCAGGCATACCTATAGCAAATACAAACAGTTAATGTAATGAAAATGCTTGAATTCAGGCATAAAGGTTTTCTTATATAAAAATAGCTGATGTTGGTTATCTTCTGTTGTGGAGCAAGTTTCATATTGTAACTGTGAAAGGCATTTTAGAGTTATAGAGTTGTCAGCAGCTTTTGTGTGATTTTTCTTTTAGTCATTAAGACAGACTGTTGGACAGTGTGAAATGTCACCCTATTAGATTTTTCATATGTGCTGATTTCTGAAAAAAAATCTTGCTTCAGAGGTTGGATCTGATTTTGATCAGATTGCTTGAGCTGACCTATCTGCCATATTACATAATATGCTACCAGATACTTAAGTCAGAACTGACGAGCATTAAATCTCTTCTAGTTGCCGAGCTTCCAATGTACTGATAGGTGGTGCGTGGAACTGGGGTGGGGGAGGGGAGACATGGGTTGGATTTGATCCTGGCTTTTAGATAAAGCTGCTCATCTCATAGATTGCTTTTCCCTCCCCCTACCCTGGAAGCTTAGCAAGTTTATCTGTGAGAAGCTAAACTACTCAGACCAGGGAGGCAGCAGTTTTATTCCCAAGTCTGTGCTCAATTTAGATGATCTCAGTCCGCTTACCCATTGTCTCTCGAGACAAGGCGGCCAAAGAAGAAGAAGAAGAAGAAGAAGTCAAGTTAAAGAAAGAAAGGTTTGCATTTATATAGCGGCTTTCATGGCCTCAGGACACGTGAAAGCGCTTTACAGCCAATGAAGTGCTTTTATTGTGTAGTCGCTGTTGAAATGCAGAGAACCCGGCAGCCAATTTGCGTACAGCAAGATCCCACAAATAACAACGCAATAATGACTGGATAATCTGTTTGAAGTGATGTTGTATGAAGGATGAATATTGGCCAGGACACCGGGAAGAATTCCCTTCCTCTTCTTTGAGATAGGGCCATGGGATCTTTTGCAGACACCCAAGAGGGCAGCTGGGTCTCAGTTAAAGCCTCATCTGAAAGTTGGCATCTCTGACAGTGCAGCACTCCCTCAGTACTAGATTTTGTGCTCAAGGGCCGGATTTTTAGGTTCCACCGGGGGTGGAAATGGAGGTGGACGGGTGCTGAAAATAGCTGCGCCAGCTGGTTTCCTGTTGCCATTCCCGCCACCGGCGTGTTTCATCAGGCAGAGGGCAGCCCAGACCCAAGAACCTGCCTGTATTGCACATAAGGACAATTCAGGTAGTTAAAGAGCTCATTGAGAGCTCGTAAAGGGCCAGGTTAAGATTTTAGTGGGGGTACACGGGCTCCGTGCTGGGGCAGGGGCAGCCCAGGTGCATGGAGGTGGTAACACCATGGGGAGCCAGTCACAGCCGCCCCAGGGAAGTGGTTGGCTCATAAAAGGGAAAATGGCTGAGACAGATCTCAGCATGGGTTGCGGGGAGAGTATTGACTATGCACTCGGGTAGTTCCAGGATCACCCTCCTGGCATCGCGGGGGCATTAGAGGAGGGGTCAAGATTTCTGGCACAATTGGGAGGCCACCTGAGCACAAGGAAGGCAGCAGCTGGCAATGGGGATATGACTCTCAGATTTTGGGCCCAGTGTCAATGAGGAGCACCATCCTCTGCAGGAAGGGCAGAGCCCTGGCCATTGGGGGTGCAGCAGAGAGGGACGAGGGCAGGAAGGCAATGGAGGCCATAGTTTCATTATAGGATCTACCGCTGAAGACCGCGCTACCTGGGATGCCGGAGAACCAGTGCCGCAGGAGACTGTGGCTCTCCAGGCAGACCTCAGCGCTGAAGAAGGTGTGCAGCACTGTTCTCCATGCCCTGCCAGGAGCAGTGAAAGTCACTGTATCCTTGAACTTCTTTGCCTCTGGCTCCTTCCAAGAATCACCTTTGTAGCGTCTCACAAACGGCTACACACCATTGCATCTCACAGGTTGCTGATGCACTATTTGCGAGAGCTGGACATTACATTCAATTCCAAATAGATGGGGCAGTGCAGGCACAAAGGGCAGTGGGTTTCGCATCCATCGCTGGATTCCCCCAGGTGCAGGGCATCATCATTTGTACCCACATGGCCATCAAGGCACCCAGTGACCAGCCACTGAGATTCATCAATAGGAAGGGCTTCCACTCCCTCAATGTCCAACTGGTTTACGACCATAACAAGTGCTTCCTGCATGTGCCCACTTTCCTGGCAGTTGTCATGACTCCTCCATCCTCCGGCAGTCCAGGGTGCCACAGCTCTTCATTCCACCCCGCAAACTCCGTGGATGGATTCCAGAGGACAAGGGTTATCACTTGAACAGATGGCTACTCATTACTCTACGGAACTCTGAGACAGAGCCACAGAAGTGCTACAACCGAAGCTATCTGCTCACAAGGACCACCATCGAGCAGGCAATCAGGCTTCTGAAGATGTAGTTCCGATGCCTCGACCGGTAGGGTGGCACCCTGCAGTACAATCCTACAAGGTCTCATTCATTGTGGTGGTCTGATGCGTTCTCCATAACATGGACCTCCAGAGAGATGTGGACCTTGAAGATGGTGAGGCCCTGGAACAATGCAGCTCATCGGAGAAAGAGGAAGATCAGGACGTGGTAGAGGTGGAAGAAGCTGCAGAACACACAGGTGCCCTGGCTGTTCAAGGAGATGGCAAGGCCTGGCACAGGTCTCGAGGGTCTCATCATTGTCAGGGATCATCTGATCCAGGCAGGTTTCAGCTGAGCCCTTCTAACCCAGGAGGACAGCATGGTCTGGAATTCACTTGGAGCTGCCTGTGAAAGAACTTCCATATGAGACACAGCCTGGAATAGATCTACTCTCACTGTCAAAAAAGGATGTGAACAGAGGTTTCACTGCCCCTGTTCAAGGACCCTTACTTCCCTCTGCCACGTCATCGCTCTTTCCTTGTCGCATCATTAAGAAATGAAAGTTCTCAGATTTGGTGTTGTGTGTCGATAATTACATAGTGTTGAAAAATAAAAAAAGTGAATAGTTACAGAAGAAACAAACTCAGGTGACTCAGTGCTCTGCCCAAAGCGGTGGCCTCCGCTTTCAGCCACTTCTATGTAGTGCTCCCCTTGTGGCCTTGGATGAGGTGGAGGCAGCCTGTTTATTTATCTCTGCTTGCAATTGAGATGCACATGGCTATCGCCCTCGTTGTGGAGGTGCCAGTGAGGGCACCTCCAGAGGCTGCTGCACCAGCGTCATTGCAGAGGCAGCCTCTGTCACGGGGCCCTCCTGCACAGCTGGTTCCTCACTCAGAGGGGCCTTGGAGGCTGTTGATGATAATGGTGCCCTGGGAGTGACTGCTGGAGGGGAGCACCAGCTGGGACGCAACTGGCAACCCCTCCAAACGTCATTGCAACGACCAGTCCAGGCTACACAGTGTGACATGCATCCTGTGTATGTCAGTGCGCAGTTCCTGTATGCACTCTGAGTGCTGCCACATATGGCTCTCCATGAGGTTGGCCACTCTTTCAATGAAGGAGCACGTGTTCAAAACCCTGAGCCGTAGTGGTACACTTAAGCTTCATCGACACCTCCATTCTCAGCCCAGGGCCTCGCACTGCCTCAGGGAACTCTGACATGTGGGAGCAGATCTGTGGCTGCTGGTCTAAGCAGAGCCTCCTTTCCTGTAACTCCCGAGGGCCTGCATCAGTGCCCAGCTGAGCTCCATCCTCTGAGGGGGACTGCCCACAGCTGCCTCTGCTCTCTCATCTCCTCCTGCTCACTTGTGACGTGTTCATCGCCTTGTGCCACCATATCTATGCGCAGGCCAGGACCCACCGATGTGACTGTATCTGAGCTAGGGGGTGGGTGCACTTGTAAGATGTAACAGTGCTTACTCTGATGTCTCTGCTGGCAGCACATGTCCTGGTGCAGACACAGGAATCTGTCATTCCCCTGCATCATTTGAACCTGTGGGAGACATAAGAAGAGATCATGAGAACTAGCCTTGGGGAGTAGAAACCTCTGTAGCGCTGAGGCTTCCCACTACAGCTGAGTCTTTGGCATACTGTCAACAGCCTGGAGTGCACTACACCCCTTCATCTACACATTGCAGTATCTGTTCACCTTCTCCACCAGGGATGCCCATCCCGTCTTCCCCGACTTGCTGATGGCCAGCCACTCTGGCAATCCCCATTGCTCCCTTCTCCATGGCTGAGATGATGTGTAGGTTGGGAACTCCCTCTCGGGTCTGCATGCCTTCAAGGGAATTATGTGCCCTTTCCTCCTGCAAGAACAATAGACAGAGAGATAAGGCACTCTTCGCCTCTATAGCCAATGCCACTGCTCATTGACCCAAGAATCTGCAAGTATCAATGCTGGCAGGTTCTCAGCAGCACTATGACTCTGAGCCTTGTTGAAGGGTCAGTAGGTATTCTGGACTCTCATTCCTCCCCTGTTTAGGAGCAGCATTCACCCTCGGGCTCCTCAGCTGGAGTGTCTGCTCGAGCTTGAATACCCAGAGGTCTGCTATGAGGGTCTGGCATTGCACTTATCTTGCGAGAGCAAGGAAGGTCATTGAACTTTTTCCTGCACTGCACCCAGTTCCTCCTGACCACACTCTGTCTACTCATGTTCTCAGCCACCTCTAACCAGGTCTGCT
The DNA here is from genome assembly GCF_036365525.1 of Heterodontus francisci. Classification (NCBI taxonomy): domain Eukaryota; kingdom Metazoa; phylum Chordata; class Chondrichthyes; order Heterodontiformes; family Heterodontidae; genus Heterodontus; species Heterodontus francisci. The sequence goes on from NC_090385.1 coordinate 14,927,310, forward strand.
TGGTTTGGGAGGGTGCCTTCTCCTGCCACCCTCCAGAAAGAGGACCTCCTTCCACTGCCTCAAGAACGAACTCCAGGTCTGCCTCTATGAATTGAGAGGCAGCCCTGCCCTGGCTTCCATCCCTCTGCCTTTCCTACTGCAATTAAATCAGTAAAACAGTCGCCACAGTAATAGGAATTTATCTAGTGCTCCTATGTGCCACTGATGCACAGTCCAGGTCTCACTGCAGTACAAGGGTGTGGTAATGACAACTGCTCTATGCACTAGGACTTTTGTTCGCTTACAGAGGTCTTTGTTGTCAAACACTCACTATAGTTTGTAGAAGGCTGAGCTGGCGCAGCTGATACAGTGTTGGATCTACTTGTCAATGGTGGTCTATTGAGAGAGGTGGCTGCCAAGGTACAGGAAGTGCTCAACATATCCCAGAGTCTCTCCTTCAACATATATGGGAGGTGGACTATCTGGCTGACCAAGTGTGTGTTGCTATATGAGAGCATTTAAGAGTCAAACATATTGGTATGGGATTAGAGTCACAATTAGGCCAGACTATGTCAGGGAGACAGGCTTCCTTCCCTGAAGGATATTAATGAACCAGTTGGGTTTTGATGACACTCTGACAGCTTCATAGTCACTTTTACTGATTCCAGCTTCTTTATTTCCAGATTTTGAAAACAAAAAATCAAATTCTCAAATTGCCAGAGTGGGCTTTGAAACTTTGAAATCGCATTCTCTGGATTACTAGTCCAGAATGTTTGGAATACTATAGCAGGTTAGGTGTTTGGAATAAGGAATCTTCAAAAAAATAAAGGCAAAGAATGTGCATAGCTCTGAATATTGTCAGGATTCAAATAAGATGCTTGAGTTAGAGGTGTAAACTGATATACATGCTCAGGGGAGTTTGGTAAAAGAGAAAGTTGAATTTGAGATCTCAGAGTAAAACTAAATTAAAATCTGCATTTGGTTAACAAGTAGCCAGAGGACTAAATATAAATGGGCAGTCTGCTCTAGTACCAAGTGCAAGGAAGAATGATGAGAATATATATAAAGAGATAAGAAGTGTAACTAAAAATAATGTTATATCAGGTGACTTCAGACAATCCAATATAAGCAGAGAATTCCTGAAATGCAATAATCTACAGGACTAGAAATAGACATGACATAGTTACTTTTTTAAAATGGGTAACAAATATGACCCAGCCAACGACAGATCCATTTTCAGGTGTAACAATGGACTTAATTTAACAAGAAATAGCCAGCATGGGTTTAGAAGGGGACAGCACTGCTTGAATGACCCTCTTAACATTTTTGAATCTGTCGCAGGTGAACGAGGTAGGGGAACTCCGTATAATATTGCTTACAATTATGAAAAACCACTAACTAAACTCAAAGCCCTTAAGAATATAGGGTAGAATACAAACGGAATGAAAAGCTGGTTGAAAAGTAGGACACAAGGTAAGAGGCATAATCCCAAACTGGAGGTAAGGGCAGCGGCAGAGTTTGAGGGGACTGTCACAGAGATAAGTGTGTAGATTCTATTAATGACCTGCACGCCAAAACGAATGATAAAGCCTGCCAAATTTTCTAACAATACTAAGCTCAGGAGAGTGTAGAGACACAGGATGCACTTAATTGGATAGACATGTGGGAAATGAAATTTAGCAATAATAAATCTTAAAGCATTCTAGATAGTTGAAAGAAATGTGGGTCAGAAGCACATAATGAATGGAATGAAATTATCACAGGGAGACTTAAAAGAGGCCTTGGAGTAATAGTAGAATGTCCAAAGGATATGATGAAACAGCTACAAAAGCTAATAGAACTCAGGGGATATATATGGTTGGAAAAGCAGCATGGAAATCTACAGAATTTGTACTAAGGGTTAACGATGCAGTGGTGAGACCATATTTACAACACAGTGGTAAAACACTGTGGATGTTGGAAATCTAAAATATAAACAAGAAATGCTGGAAATATTCAGGTCAGGCAGCATCTGTGAAGAGAGAAAGAGTTAATGGGTGAAATTTAATCCGGCCTACGGGAGCAGCTAGCGAGGTGGGGAAGGTCATTGAATGGAGAGGGAAGCCGAGGGGGTGGAGTGCCTGTCATCTTCCCGCCTTCCTTCAGTTCAATCCTGGGTGGGGAAGGTCAAGGACAGCCTTCCTGCCCATAGGTCAATTCAGATTCTTAAGTGGCCAATTAAAGGCCATTAAGGGTCTCTTCCCACCAACGTCGGTATTCTACCAGAGACGGCGGGGTCCTCCGTTACATGGGGAGACCACCCACACTGAAACACACCTCCTCGCATCACCAACGATCCCGACAATGCTCCCACCTCACCGGGGCCTGCCTGACTGGCCCTGGCGACCCCACCCCAACCCTATTCACCTGGATTCTGGGGCAGCGTCCATGTTGCTAGTCCTGGCTGGGTGCAGTCCCAGCAGTGGCCGCCGCTCCTGGTGGCACTGCTGGGACTGAAGAGCTGCCAGCCCTCCGATTGGCCAGCAGCTCTTGGAGGCAGGATCTTCATCCTTAAAGGGACGGGAGCCCTGACACCAGGCAGTTAATTGCCTGATGGCCACAGAAACAGGTCGGGGATCCCCGAGATGGCTGTGGTGAGGTTGGCCCAGGTTTTTTTGCATGCCTTTGCAGCTACTGCCGCCAGCATTAAATTGAGCTCAATGTTTCAGGTCAGTGGCCTCTCGTTGGTTCTCATCAGAATGCTGTGTTCTGTTTTCTTCACTACTCCACAATATAGACAAGTATAAATTGGGAAAGGTGCAGCAATATAAAATATGGCCAACCTCAAGTGAAAAGGAACATAGGAAAAAGGAACAGGAGAAGGCCATTCGGCCCATCAAGCCAGTTCTGCAATTCAATTAGATCATGAATGATCTGTATCATAAATTAATCTATCTGCCTTGGTTCCATAACTCTTAATACCCCTGCCTAGCAAAAACCTATCAATCTCAGTTTTGAGCTTTTTAATTGACCCCAGCCTCACAGCTTTTGAGGGAGAGAGTTCCAGATTTGTGTGAAGAAGTGATTCCTGATATCACCACTGAACAGCATAGCTCTAATTTTAAGGAGATCATCTCGGTGAAAAGATTAGAGAAGTTTAAGATTTACAGTCTCGAGAGAAGATGATTAAGGAACAATCTCATTGAGGTATAACAAACTAATTTCCTGATATATATTAATAAAAGTTTGCAGATGATACAAAACTTGGAAGCATTGTGAACTGTGAGGAGGAGAGTGTAGAACTTCAAAAGGACATAGACAAGTTGGTGAAATGGGCAGACAGGTGGCAGATGAAGTCCAATGCAGAGAAATGTGAAGTGATTCATTTTGGTAGGAAGAACATTGAGAGACAATAAAGAGACAATAAATTCTAAAGAGGGTGCAGGAGCAGAGGGACCTGGGTGTATATGTACATAAATCATTGAACGTGGCAGGACAGGTTGAGAGCGCGGTCAATAAAGCATACAGTATCCTGGCCTTTATTAATAGCAGCATAGAGTACAAGAGCAAGGAAGTTATGTTGAACTTGTATAAGATACTAGTTCAGCTTCAGCTGGAGTTTTGCCTCCAGTTCTGGGCGCCGCACTTCAGGAAAGACATGAGGCCATTAGAGAGAGTACAGAAAAGATTCACAAGAATGGTTCTAGAGATGAGGAATTTCAGTTTTGAAGATAGATTGGAGAAATTAGGACTGTTTTCCTTGGAGAAGAGAAGGCTGAGAGTTGATTTGATTTAGATATTCAAAATCATGAGGGCCAGAAAAGAGTAGATGGAAGAAACTGTTCCCACTCGTGAAAGGATTGAGACTGAGAGGGCACAGATGTAAAGTATTTTGGAAAAGAAGCAAAAGTAACATGAGGGAAAATGTTTTCATGCAGCGAGTGGTTAGGTCTGGAATGCGCTGCCTGAGAACGTGGTGGAGGCAGGTTCAATTGAAGTATTCAAAAGGGAATTAGACAGTTATATGAAAAGGAAGAATGTGCAGGGTTATTATTGATTATTGACAGAATAGTTACCTCACGTGATCACCTTTCATCTTCAGCATCGGCCAAAAGAATGCTAGATTTACTGCTCAAACTTAATTTAATTTTTAATGAGTGCATATACTCTTCATTTGAAACAGTGTGTCACTTTTCTCATTGACTGGTGTTTGTCATAAATGGTAGCTAGCTAATGGTAATAAGCTGATGGTCCTATTTTGGTGTTTCTTGCTGGTACATTCTTTAAGGAGTAAGGAGGCCAAAATGTGTTTTGTTTGAATCTCTGGCATGACTAGTTGTTTTGAGAAGGGAAATACTATCTGACTGTAAAATTTGAATGAATGGAAAGGAGGGAGGAAGGTGTCTCTTCCCACTCCTGTGCCATCACCTCAGGGGTCCCCCAAGGATCCATTCTTGACCCCTAATCTTCATCATCAACATAGTGCCCCTTGGTGACATAATCCACAGACATGGGGTTGGCTTCCATGTGTATGCCGATGATACCCAACTCTACCTCTCTCTCAGTCTAGACCCACACCCTGGAAATTTCCTCACTAAAAACTTCTCTGACTCTATCCCCTCAGCTCCTTCACTGCCCCTGCACTATCAGATTGCTTGAGCACCATTCAGTCTTGAATAAGCTATTATTTCTCCAGCTAAGCATTGGGAAAATACCACCAGAAACTCTGTACCCTTGCCTCTGACCCCTACCTCAACAGTCTGTACTGTTTGCTCCTGGTCCCCAACACCTCAAATTTATGTTTCAAACTCTTCAAGGTTTCACCACCCCATCACTCTCCCTATCTTTGGAACCTTCTCCAATCCTATAATAATCTACCTCCTCCCCCATTGGCCCGACTCTTGAAATTCTTCATTCCTCTGGCTTTGGTCTTTGTGCAGTCCCCTGTCTTTGTCCCACCATTCATTGCCTAGGCTTCATTCTCTAACTTTACTCCCCAAACGTCTACAACTCTCCACCTGCCTCTCGTCCTTCACAGAATTGTTACAGCGCAAAAAGAGGCCATTTGGTCTATCGTGTCTGCACCGGCTCTCCGAATGAGCAGTTCACCCAATGCCATTCCCCTGCCTTCTCCCTGTAACCCTGCACATTCTTCCTTTTCAGATAACAGCCTTTTGAAGGCCTCAATTGAATCTGCCTCCACCACGCTCTCGGGCAGTGCATTCCAGATCCTAACCACGCACTGCTTGAAAACCCATCTCTTTGACCAAGCTTTTGGTCATCTCCTGATTTGGTTTAACATCCATTTTTTTCCCCATGTGCCTCTACGAAACCACCCTGGAATTTTTTTTCTACATTAATGGTATCGTTTTAATGCAAATTGTTGTGTTGGTAACTCTGCAATGTGCGTGACTGAACTTGTACTATAGCTAATAAATGTCTTTAAAATAATAAGCCTATACGTTTATGACTAATGAGCAGCAATATTGTAAATTATATCTACATAAATGTCCCTTTCTATATCTTCATTCTTCATGCAGAATGATATATTTTTCCAAAAAAAGTGAATGCCTGCAGTCATTGTGTTGCCATGAACAATTTCATTAAGATTCATTTCATTTATAGATTCAATGTACTTTGAATTTAAGTCAAACTTGCTTCTTGCTGGAGTCTGAAGGGTATTCAACCAAAAGAGTTTTTTGAATAATCTGACTTAAATAGTTCACCTGAGTGAAGACAACATTCTCAAACCAATAGGCATTGGAAGGCTGGGATACTAGCATTCACCAGACCCATACTAAAGTTTTTTAATTAATTCTAAGAGGCCATTAATGACTGAAGAAGATTTGTCAAGAGCTCTTGTATACTGCACATTAGAAATCATAGTTGTCTTGCACTATGGTGTTGGTTTAATTGTCTGAATTTGATAACTCTTTCATTTTGTAAATAAATTTGATTAATGGTTATAATGGGGGGAATTTTATGCTCTTCCCGATGGTGACTTTGGAGGTGGGGAGTGTTAGGGACTGAAGTTCTGTTAATGGATGATAAATACCTGATAGTTCAAGGTAATAGGGTGAACAGGTGTTGGGTGTTAATTAGTTAGTTCAAGTGTGTATAGAAAAGAAAGTCCCTGGGAAGGACAGCATTACCCCTGAAATAATCAAGAGTGCCAAGCCTGCTACACTCTCAGCACTACATGAACTGCTATGCCTGTGCTGGGACGAGGGAGCAGTACCCCAGGACATGCGCGATGCCAATATCATCACCCTCTATAAAAACAAAGGTGACCGCGGTGACTGCAACAACTACCGTGGAATCTCCCTGCTCAGCATAGTGGGGAAGGTCTTTGCTCGAGTCGCTCGAAACAGGCTCCAGAAGCTGGCCGAGCGCGTCTACCCTGAGGCACAATGTGGCTTTCGTGCGGAGAGATCGACCGTTGACATGCTGTTCTCCCTTCGTCAGATACAGGAGAAATGCCGTGAACAACAGATGCCCCTCTACATTGCTTTCATTGATCTCACCAAAGCCTTTGACTTGGTCAGCAGACGTGGTCTCTTCAGACTACTAGAAAAGATTGGATGCCCACCAAAGCTACTAAGTATCATCACCTCATTCCATGACAATATGAAAGGCACAATTCAACATGGTGGCTCCTCATCAGAGCCCTTTCCTATCCTGAGTGGCGTGAAACAGGGCTGTGTTCTCGCACCCACACTTTTTGGGATTTTCTTCTCCCTGCTGCTTTCACATGCGTTAAAGTCCTCTGAAGAAGGAATTTTCCTCCACACAAGATCAGGGGGCAGGTTGTTCAACCTTGCCCGTCTAAGAGCGAAGTCCAAAGTACGGAAAGTCCTCATCAGGGAACTCCTCTTTGCTGACGATGCTGCTTTAACATCTCACACTGAAGAGTGCCTGCAGAGTCTCATCGACAGGTTTGCGGCTGCCTGCAATGAATTTGGCCTAACCATCAGCCTCAAGAAAACGAACATCATGGGGCAGGACGTCAGAAATGCTCCATCCATCAATATTGGTGACCACGCTCTGGAAGTGGTTCAAGAGTTCACCTACCTAGGCTCAACTATCACCAGTAACCTGTCTCTCGATGCAGAAATCAACAAGCGCATGGGAAAGGCTTCCACTGCTATGTCCAGACTGGCCAAGAGAGTGTGGGAAAATGGCGCACTGACACGGAACACAAAAGTCCGAGTGTATCAGGCCGGTGTCCTCAGTACCTTGCTCTACGGCAGCGAGGCCTGGACAATGTATGTCAGCCAAGAGCGACGTCTCAATTCATTCCATCTTCGCTGCCTCCGGAGAATACTTGGCATCAGGTGGCAGGACCGTATCTCCAACACAGAAGTCCTCGAGGTGGCCAACATCCCCAGCTTATACACACTACTGAGTCAGCGGCGCTTGAGATGGCTTGGCCATGTGATCCGCATGGAAGATGGCAGGATCCCCAAAGACACATTGTACAGCGAGCTCACCACTGGTAGCAGACCCACCGGCCGTCCATGTCTCCGCTTTAAAGACGTCTGCAAATGCGACATGAAATCCTGTGACATTGATCACAAGTCGTGGGAGTCAGTTGCCAGCGTCCGCCAGAGCTGGCGGGCAGCCATAAAGGCGGGGCTAAAGTGTGGCGAGTCGAAGAGACTTAGTAGTTGGCAGGAAAAAAGACAGAGGCACAAGGGGAGAGCCAACTGTGTAACAGCCCCGACAAACAAATTTCTCTGCAGCACCTGTGGAAGAGCCTGTCACTCTAGAATTGGCCTTTATAGCCACTCCAGGTGCTGCTTCACAAACCACTGACCACCTCCAGGCGCTTATCCATTGTCTCTCGAGACAAGGAGGCCAAAGAAGAAGAAGAATATAAAGAAAAGCCAGCCAGCACTGGCTGGTGATGTTGTTTGAAGAGCAGAAGTAAGCTCTGTGACAAGCAATAAACAATTGACACCAAAGCATCCTAGTCTCAGTGTCTTCTTCACAAACAGGCTTGGAAGTTTCCCTAATGTTGGTAGCAGAGGATGGTTGACTGAAAGTGAAGATTGGAGACTAAGATTTGTTTTCAGACAGAAGATTAGAATTGGAATTTTTTTTTTTGAGAAAGCTGTATTTGGAGTTTTTTTTTGAAGAAAGATGGCTGAAATCAAGTGTAAGGTGTCAGGACATGAGTTTCCCCCGCTGTTTTGTGAAGCCGAACCTTGCGATCAATGGAAGAATGAAGTTGATATATGGACACCGGTTACATCTTTATCTGAAAGGAAGCAAGGAATGGCCCTTGCACTTTCACTTCCCACCAGAAGCAAAATCAAGATCAAAGTGTTCTCGGAGCTAGAGATTCATCATCTGGACCAGCAGGAAGGTTTGGGCAAACTCTTGAAATATATGGATAAAATTTATATGAAAGATGACTTATTGAGTGCCTATGAGGTGTGGTGGAACTTTGATAAATTTTGAAAAATGGATGATTCATCCATAGAAGAATATATTATGGAGTTTAACTAACTATATGCAAGGTTGCAGCAATTCTGCTTGGAAATTCCTCTGATATTGAAGAGAATTGATAAATGTACACTTATGTTTTCGACATTGAGTGACCAAGAAGAGATGAAATTGGTCATTTTTAGTGATGCCTCACACGCTACTCTTCCCGATGGTTATTCGAGCTCAGCAGAGTTCATTATATTTTTGGTGGAGATGTCCATTGCTCACATAAAATCCCGGCCAATATATCAAAACCCTGTGTGTCTGTAGTGAATTGTACTGTATTGCAGGGCTTATCTTAATCCAATATCAGTACCATGTGGAGAGACAAGTGAAGCTGGGATTGTTCTCCTTCGAGCAGTGGAATTTAAGGGGAGATTTAATTGAGGTGTTCAAAATTATAAGGGGTTTTGATGGAGTAAATAAGGAAAAACTATCTCCACTAGTAGGAAGATCGGCAACCAAGTGACAAAGATTTGAAGTAATTGGCAGCAGAATCAGAGAGCAGATGAGATTTATTTTCCATGCAAGTTGCGATGATCTGGAACACACTGCCTGAAAGGTTGGTGGAAGCAGATTCAGTTATAATTTTCAAAAGGAAATTCAATAAATACTTGAAGGGGAAAATTGTGCATGTCTCTGGGGAAAGAACAGTGGAATGGGACTAATTGAATCGCTTTTTCTAAGAGTCGAACCAGGTCTCCTCCTGTGCTGTGTGAATCTATGATTTCATGTTTGGGATGAATTGTTAATCCTGGATTCATTCACTCTGCAGGTCAGAAGCAACACAGGTGATTTAAAAAAAGGTTGAATAAGGAAATGGTTTTAAAAAAAATGCAAAGCCTTACAGTAATGCAAGAGTCCCTGAGAAATGTACAGTTTGGGTAGTAAGCCTGCCTGATTTTAAAGAACATAAATGCAACTTTAGGTTTGGCAAAATAAAAATGTTTGTTTGGAGTGCATCATAACTTGAAATGGGTTTGCCTTCAGAAACCATTCCAGTGAGTTAATTTCTCAGGCCCCCAGAGGAAGCAGGAGGGTACAGCAATTTTAACCTGAGGGCTTCATTTAAATGTCACTGGTCTACCTCCTGCCTGGAGTGGGTGCAGAATGGTTACCAGCAGTGGAAGATTGGGCTGACAAGGGCCACCCGCTGGCTTGCAAGCAAATGGCAGGGAAGGAGTTTTGAAAGGGTTCTCACAAGAGGAATGGGGTGAGGGACCCCACGCTTGTGGAATCATGACTTGCATTGCAGGACCTCACTAAGGAAAGTTTCTCCCGGAACTTGAGGGACATTGCATCCTGCCTGCTTCTACCAGTGTGCCTGCCCCGGTCAAAAGACATCAAAAACCTATTAACATAATGTGGGCCCAATTAGCATTTATACATCACGCTCCTGCCCAGGTCCAGTGGGTGCGTCATCCACCACCAAATCAGCAGCGTTAAAATGCAAAGTCAGCAGGAAATGAAGATGCTCCATATTAATTACTCTACCACTACATTTCTGTTGAGCAGGGAGAGTAACGATTTCCCCTCCTCTGGAGTTGAGATTTTAACTCACTCAAAACCCATTCCCACACAGAGAATTAAAATCCGGCCCCATGTCTAATTAAACATAATACATACAACTTACAGCGGAAAGGCTTTTAGAGAGTCTGTCTCAGATAAAGACGGTGTAGTTGGATACACTGAAGACTGAATGGCTCGATGAGAAGGATGTTGGAATTTACATCATTTTCAATGTGTGTTTTGAATATTTGCACTGGGGCAACATGCACGTTGGAGGCTTATCTTTTAATGTGTTCTTGATGTATGAGGCTCAGGAAAGAATTTGGGATTGTGATGGACTGAGGGGCTTACACTAAAGTACAATAATTCACTGTTCACCTTGAATTCCATTGTTGAAGGGTTAAACTGTTTTGGTGCTGATTATCATAGCAACATTCTGAAAAGATCCATCTTGATCTCAGTGAGTGGGACAGAGCATATCACCAATCATTGTAGAAGACTATTTTTCCCAAGTAGAACAGTCAGCCAAGCACATAATCTTGAGCGCTATCTAGTTCTTTAAGGAGCTTGAAAATAATATGGCATCTCTTTGGAGCTTTAATGTAATTTGAAAGAGATAGAACGGTGTCTAGTGTCTGCTTTGGAACACAGCAGTCAAGCATGAGGCTGTTATTTGGAGCAGGATAAACATTTATTATTTTCAGTTGATTGATCCTGAATTCTGTCATGAATCAGCAAAATGAAAAGAGATATCAAAGTTTCAGTATGCAAGTGGAACCAAAGTGTAGCATTACCTCCACAGCATCTAGGTAGATGTAGCAAGGCCCAGAGATGGAATAGAAAACCCTGGTTTGTATATTCTGGTTTACTGGATTTATCATGTGCCACATCGCTATCCATTCAGCTTCAGTAGATGGAAGGATAAAATGCTATCAGAATGTGGTTTAGTCTACAAACTAGTGGACAAACGGATCCAACATTAAATAACAACTGCAACTTTTCGATATTATCTTTTAAAAAAGGAAATATCCCAAGGAATTTAAAATAGGTGTATAAGTGAAATACTGGCCTTGAACACAAACAGGAGATTTACAGGAAATGTTGACTTAGAATATTCTCCTCTTTATCAAAAGAACAAGACACTTGTGTGGTAACTGTCAACTGACACTTGAAGCATTATTCCTTTACTTATGTGGCAATCCATTAGCACCATGTCCTGTAACAAGTCTTTTACTTCTTCTGGCTTCAAACAGCTGGCTCCAGTTACTGAAGACCAGGAGTAGGCCATTCAGCCAATTGAGCCTGTTATGCAATGGCATATCTCGCTGCCTTAATTCCGTAACCCTTAAGACCATTGCCTAACAAAAATCTATCAATCTCAGTTTTGGAATTTTCAATTAACCCAGAGCCTCAGCAGCGTTTTGGGGGAGAGAGTTCCCGATTTCCACGACCCATTGTGTGAAGAAGTGCTTCCTCACATCACTCCTAAATGGCCTATCTTTATTTTTAAGGTTATGCCCAATTGCCCCAACAGAGGAAATAGTTTATCAATCTACCCTATGAAATCCTTTAAACGTATTCACACCTCAATTAGATAACCTCTTAATCGCCTATACTCAAGGGAATACAAGCCTAGACTATGCAACCGATGCTGATAATTTAACATTTTAGTCCCAGTATCATTCTGGTGAATCGGCACTGTACCCACGACAATATTCCAGCAAAATATAGCCAAAATCTCAGAAGAAATCCTGGAACAAAGGACATTAAAATCATATATCTCCTCAATGCAGTACTGGCAAAGCTATACTTAGTAAAATGTCCCACGATGTCAATCACATTTGATATTTGAATAAAATGGAATGTCTTGATTTATTGATCTTTGCCAACCATTTTAATCAACCTGCATTAGCAAGAATATTTATTACTTTTCCATCCATCTATGATACTTCTGGACAGAATGAGAATCAGAATCACAGAACTGTTACAGCACAGAAGGAGGCCATTGTGTCTGCACCAGCTCACTGAGTGAGCAATTCACTTAGTGCCATTCCCCTGCCTTCTGCCCATAACCATGGACATTATTCCTTTTCAGATAACTATTTAGTTCCCTTTTGAATGCCTTGATTGAATCTCTGGCAGTGCATTCCAGATCCTAACCACTCGCTGTGTGAAAAACTTTTTCCCCTCATGTCACCATTGCTTCTTTTGCCAATTACATTAAATCTGTGCCCTCTCGTTCTTGATCCTTTCACAAGTGGGAACAGTTTCTTCCTATCCACTCTGTCCAAACCCTCGTGATTTTGAATACATCTATCAAATCTCCTCTCAGCCTTCTCTTCTCCAAGGAAAACAATCTCAATAAATATTAGCATCTTGAACTGCCTTTTTGTACCACAGAACAAACTGCGGATGAACCTTAAGGTGGAAAATCAGCTAACGGTACTTATTTTCACACGTACAATGAGCAGCAAGTAAGAATCCCATGAATAATCCGTCACAGGCAGAAATACTTAACTTTTGTCACCATCAAAGTAAGGCAAGGTTTTTCCCTCTACCTAGCATATAGTCATCCATCACTTTCCAAAGCAGTTGATGAGATTGGAAACTTTGAGGGGAATTTTTCAAGTCCTGTGGACTTGGGTTTGGAGGCAGGGGCCGGGAATGTAGCAGAAAACCCCCTCGGGACAGCTTCCCAACATAGTCCTGCCTCCAGGTAAGTTTCCTCGGGGAAGACTGCCACTGGAATTCATAACCGGCTTCACAGAAGAGAACAGGCAATCAAGGTATTTAAGACCTCAATTAAGGGCTATTTTCTAATAGTGATACAAGTTTGCTGGCGTCGCATGGGCCCCCGCTGTGTCAAGAGCCTGGCAACATTTCAGAGGCAACATCTTAGCAGGAGGTCGGATGGCCATCAGAGGCTGCTGCAAATGCCGGTACCAGGGAGATGCAAGGCTTAAAGGGATAACATCGCGGCCTAATGCATAATAGTGAAGGGGTTCGTCCTCCACACTGAGGACCCTCACAGTTCTGGACCTTGATTTTGATTACATTGTCAGGACCTTTGGTGAGCTCCTCCATTTTGCAGCACCCCCTAGGTCTCCCTCTTCCTCAGCCGCATTCGCCTTTGCCACTGGGGCTGCCAGCCAGCCATTCTCTTCAGGCCCTCCAGTTGGCCCTCCTGTGTCTGTGTACCACCCACCATTCCTATTTGGACAGTGAACACAGAGGCAACCTGTTAATTGTCTGCCTCTCAAGTTTGAGCAAGTGGGTGAGGCTGGAACCCAGGAATGGTGCTGGTACCTTTTTGGATTTTATAAGTCTGCAATATTCAGGCCTTTATTCTAGTGAATGTAAAGTGTTAATCAGAATACAGAACAATGTCGAAGTTGCAGCATCATTCTATCACAAAAATTCTAAATTGTTCATCAGTATGAATGAGTGATCTTGGATGCCGAGAGTATTACCTACAGAGTATGAAAGGCAGAAGGTTGATATTTAGCAGCGCAAACAGCTAAATGGAAGATGACTGTTTCAGTGTAAAATATATAAAGAATTCCCCACTTATTTTCCAAGCAATATCATTGGTATTGGACAAATATTGCAATGGAACTCATAACAATAACAACTCAAATTTGGATACTTTTTGTGCCGAATGTAAAATTTAAAATTGCACAATATTGAAGTATTGATATATTTAACAATGATACAAGGGCAGTACCAGTTTCATTTTGTAACAGTGCAATGCTTTTATTAGTAGGTGGATCGAGTTTCGGAGCCACGAGGTCATGCTGCAGCTGTACAAAACTCTGGTGAGACCGCACCTGGAGTATTGCATGCAGTTCTGGTCACCGCATTATAGGAAGGATGTGGAAGCTTTGGAAAGGGTGCAGAGGAGATTTACTAGGATGTTGCCTGGTATGGAGGGAAGGTCTTACGAGGAAAGGCTGAGGGACTTGAGGTTGTTTTCGTTGGAGAGAAGGAGGAGGAGAGGTGACTTAATAGAGACATATAAGATAATCAGAGGGTTCGATAGGGTGGATAGTGAAAGTTTTTTTCCTCGGATGGTGATGGCAAACACGAGGGGACATAGCTTTAAGTTGAGGGGTGATAGATATAGGACAGATGTCAGAGGTAGTTTCTTTACTCAGAGAGTAGTAGGGGCGTGGAACGCCCTGCCTGCAACAGTAGTAGACTCGCCAACTTTAAGGGCATTTAAGTGGTCATTGGATAGACATATGGATGAAAATGGAATAGTGTAGGTCAGATGGTTTCACAGGTCGGCGCAACATCGAGGGCCGAAGGGCCTGTACTGCGCTGTAATGTTTTATGTTTTATGTTTTATGTTCTAATGCAGAAGCAGAATTGCACTCTCCCACTCGATGGGAGGGAAGGAGAGGTCCGGAATTCCATGCATGTATAAATGGGAAATTATGCTTATTAAATGGGCGGCACAGTGGCGCAGCGGTTAGCACTGCAGCCTCACAGCTCCAGGGACCCGGGTTCGATTCCGGGTACTGCCTGTGTGGAGTTTGCAAGTTCTCCCCGTGTCTGCGTGGGTTTTCTCCGGGTGCTCCGGTTTCCTCCCACAAGCCAAAAGACTTGCAGGTTGATAGGTAAATTGGCCATTATAAATTGTCACTAGTATAGGTAGGTGGTAGGGAAATATAGGGACAGGTGGGGATGTTTGGTAGGAATATGGGATAAGTGTAGGATTAGTATAATTGGGTGGTTGATGTTCGGCACAGACTCGGTGGGCCGAAGGGCCTGTTTCAGTGCTGTATCTCTAATCTAATCTAAATGTAAAACAATGGATTGATGTACTCTGCATAGAAGTGTTCCTGATACACTGGTGTTAGTGATTCAACACCATTTCTTCAATGTCATATTGTTGTGGGAGTATTTTACCTTCTCGTTCAGTAGGTACCTCACCATCGTCATGACTACACAACAGCTTCGTTAGAAAAATTACATTTCATCTCTGTTCACGTGCCTCTTTATCTCACAGGTCATCCAGATGGCTGATGATGGCATAGATCTAGATAAGGGAAAATTGTAATTGCTGGTAGATGAGCAATTGCCCAAGATTTTGTTGATGTACTGAGCAAGGTCACAAACAGATGGGAGCCTACATGATAACTGAAATATAGGTTTGCGCAATCATTTTTTCCTTCATTCAGGACAACAGCATTGCCCACCATAATTGCTGCATGATTTAGATGGAGATGTTTCCCAACAGCCGCTTGTCACAACAAAGCATCTTTTCTTATACAATGACACATTACCCTAATCTAACAGGTTTGATCTATTTTTTTCTGCCACATCAGTCAGTCTAGCAAATTATTAATGTATGTGTAATCTTGGGTCCTGTTTTCACCCGAATACACTCTGAAGCTGCACAGATAACGCACCAATAGGTGTTTGATTATATTGTGAAGCACCAACACTTGCTAATCAATTCAGTGTTACTTTAGGGAAGTAAAACTATTATTTACAAATAATATATACACTAAGATCCTTTCTTTATGAATTACAGGTACCATTATTGGAGGAATTTTTCATATCCGGTACAGCACAGTCACTGTTCCATTTTTATTTATATTGTCTTAGAGGAACTGGTGTTTGATGCGTAGAATCACCATAACAGAACAGAAAAAGGCCATTTTGCCCATCATGTCTGTGCTAGCTCTTTGAAAGAGCAATCCAATTAGTCCCACTCTACTGTTCTTTCCTCATAGCCATGCAATTTTTTTACCTTTTTAAAATTTTCTTTGCAAGCTACTGTTGATTCTGCTTTCACCACCCTTTCAAGCAATGCAATCCAAAAAAAAACACCTCCATTTTCCCTCTGGATTTTTTGCCAATTATCTTAAATCTGTGTCCTCTGGTTTCCGACCCTCCTGCCAGTGGAAACAGTTTATCCCGACCAACCCTATTGAAACCCTTCATAATTTTGAACGCCTCTATTAAATTTCCCCTTAACTTTCTCTGTTTTTAGGAGAATAATCCCAGCTTCTCTATTCACTCCATGCAACTGAATTTCTTCATCTCGAGTATCGTTCTGTTAAATCTCCTCTGCAACATCTCCAAGGCCCTTGACATTCTTTTTAAAGAGTGGGGCCAGAATTTTACGGTGGGCAGACGGGAGCTGGCCTCCAACGTAAAAGTCAGTGGCAAACCCGCTTCCGCTTGGCCTGGGAATCCGTTCCAGATTTCACAGGTCCCCAGGCTTTAATTGTGCCGAGGTGGGACTTCCACCCGCTTAAGGACCCTGGTGACGGAAGCCCCGCCCTCTGAGAGTGGCTGGCCAATCAGAGGCTAGCAGCTCTTTAACTAAGCAGCGCCACCATGGAGGCGGTGGCTGCTGCCAGTGGAGCACCTACCCGAAGCCCTGGAACGGCGTTGGACGCAGGCCACACGTAAGTCTGGGTGGGAGGGGTCTCGGGGGGTGGGAGTCGAGGGGGAGGGTCGAGGGGGAGTGGGTGTAGGGGCGTTGGCAGCAAGGGCAGAGGGATGGATCTCACTGAGCTGGGTCCATCTTTCAGGCACTAACTTCCTTTTAACGAGGGATTTCCCAGCTCCCCCCACCCCGAAGCTGACAAGCAACCTACATGATTTTTTGTGCAGTAGTCCCTGTGCAGCGACAGCCCGTCCACCGCTGGGCTAATGTCAGCAGCGGGATGAGGCCCTGAATTGGGAATTAATTGCCCATTTCAGGGCCTCAGTTGGCTATGGGGTGGGAAGGCCGTTTACAGGCCTTCTTGCCTTGGGCTTAATTTCAACAGAGGTGGCACCCGATTACATGGTCTCCCTACCTCCAAATCCGCTGTGGGGGAGAGCATGAAAATCCCCCCCCCCCCCCCCCCCCCCCCCCGCCCCCAGTGTCTTCCATATTAAACAGTGGCAGTTGCTCGAAGAACACCTAAATGTTAAGTGGAACAGGATGACTGTCCTGGTACAAAGTATGAAAGTTTTCTTCAGTATGTTATTGGTAATTCAAACACAAAGGATCTCGGGGTATATGTTATTCATAAATAATAGCTCTACATCTGTAAAGTAACACTGAATTGATTAGCATGTGTTAATGTGTAACAGTGTAATCAAACACATTTTGCAACGTTTATTGCGGCCAAAGCTTGTAAAAATAAATGTGGATAACTCAAATTAAACTGTTATCAGTCAGGAATAGTGACAGGAATATCTTTAAAACAATCGCAAATTGGTTAAGTAGTCAATGAAGCATAATACTAACAGAGCAAGGGTTAAACATTTATTTAAGTTTGTTGTGCAATGCCATCAATGGAGCCTTGAAACCACTTAGAACACAGAGATCTATTAAAATGTCTGGAACAACAATTTTGCATCCCAACTAAATAATGTTTACAACCATTTAGAGCTTTTAGAGAGTGCTTTAATTCAAGTAAACAGCAAAAATTGCTCCCCCGAATTTACTTTGTAATTCAAGGCCAAAGCATTGCTTCTGGTGAGTCAAAGAATAGGCTATTTTAAAATTCCAGGAATGTTATATTTCATTTCATTCTATTTGTCAGTGTTTTATGGTCATTCATTCTGTAAGACTTTCCTTCTCTCAGTCTCCATCCTTTTCCATAAGTCTCTGACATTTTTGCCTTTCCTGATTTACTTAATTTCTACCTCTTATCTTTCTTTGAAGTTCAAAACAATTAAGATGGGAGGCAACATCTATAAGTCAAAGTACTGCAATGCACATACAGATCAGCCTTGATCTAACTGGCTGCATATCAGATCTACTCCTGTTCCTATGTTGGGTGGCACAGGAAGAGGGCTGGGAGGTGGTAGTGATTAAATCATTAGAGTCTGGCTGTACTGCAACTGAGAGGGTCTTGGATGTAACTGTAGCTGGAAGGGACAAGGGGTTAGGTATTGGAGGCCATGGAGCCTGGGACGCTATAACCTGGCTAGTTGGGAGAAATTAGAGCTTGGGAACATAGGGAAAGTTTACGTTTTGGGCCGAGCTGCAAAATAGAGGAGCTGGACCCCTAGGTACTCCTAAATCAATTAGTATTTCTTTTTATAGAGATGGTTGTTTTTGATTGAGACAAATATTTCATTCACTTTTTAAAAAAACACTTAAGTTTGCCCCACATACTTCCTTACATTCAATGCACAGTTTGCTTTACAAACACTTTGTCCCTACAGCGACTTACCAGACATAATTAGTTTAGAGATACAGCACTGAAACAGGCCCTTCGGCCCACCGAGTCTGTGCTGACCATCAACCACCCATATATACTAATCCTACAGTTTTCCCATATTCCTACCACATCCCCACCTGTCTCTATATTTCCCTACCACCTACCTATACTAGGGGCAATTTATAATGGCCAATTTACCTACTAACCTGCAAGTCTTTTGGCTTGTGGGAGGAAACCGGAGCACCCAGAGAAAACCCACGCAGACACAGGGAGAACTTGCAAACTCCACACAGGCAGTACCCAGAATTGAACCCAGGTCACTGGAGCTGTGAGGCTGCGGTGCTAACCACTGTGCCGCCCATGCTTGGGGTCTTAAAATGTCGATTTAGTCTGCATTTTGCACAAGATGTCATTTTGGTAAAGGAGTCAGAATGTGTGTGAGGAATGGCTTCCCAGAGGATTTTTAAGGGGCTGATTGCTACTTAAATTGCCTGCTAGTGCTCATTAAGGAAGCTGCACAGCATTTTGATGGCAAGCTCTTGACTTAATGCTCTCGCTTAACAGTGACCAGTTGATTGGGAACGAACGTCATTGCTGAGAATATTGAGCATGACTTAAAGGTTTATCACCTTTCACTGTTCACTTGTTACTGGAGATTTGAAGGGGACTTTTGAAACACATTGGGAGACTTTCTGGGACAGTTTGTCAAGATTTCACGAACATTCTCTTAATATTTATTCTGGAAACTCTCTCT
The DNA here is from genome assembly GCF_036365525.1 of Heterodontus francisci. Classification (NCBI taxonomy): domain Eukaryota; kingdom Metazoa; phylum Chordata; class Chondrichthyes; order Heterodontiformes; family Heterodontidae; genus Heterodontus; species Heterodontus francisci. The sequence continues at coordinate 14,946,198 of NC_090385.1, forward strand.
GAGGATTTCACCTACAAAGAGAGAGTGCTGTGCTACTCTGCCTCACTGAGCTCTTTATAGGAGTTACCAGGAGAAAGTGTGTGTTTGGTCAATGGCTTCTTGCTAGGGGCCCCCTTGATCCGCAGGAGGACTGAGAGGAGGACGTGAGGCCAGGCAGAGCAACACTAACTGTTGCAGGAGAGAGAGAGAGATAGGAGGGTGAGATCGACTCCTTCCCCACTTAGGGTACAGCACATCCTTTCTGCTCTGCACCTCCTCCACCAGGACCTCCAGTGTCATATCCGAGAACCTGTGAAGTTTCTGACCCTGAGCCATTCAGAAACCTGCTGCTGAGTATCAGACAGTGCACTCCAAGCCTTCAGTGGAAGTGGGTGCAAGCAGTACACATGTACTGCTCTACGAAAATGGCAACTAATTAGCACTTGAGTGCGAAACTGCAGGTGTCTGATTTAGCACCTCCAAGCAAGATCAAACGATGAGAATCTCTTATTAGCACTGCACCCATTTACTCCCTGTTTTCACCCCTTCATCAAAATAACCCCCTATTGTTTTAAGGTAGCTTTGTGTCAATAAGTAAGTATGACATCTAGTGTGTGGTATCTACGAGTGCCGATTATTCAATTTTTAAAACATTAAAATAGATCTATATTCAGTATGAGAAATATGCAGAGATTTTCTTGAGAAAACACAAATAAAAATTTTGACTGTAATTGAGTCTGTTTCATTTCAAATCACAATTGTTATTCCAACTCCATTAAGCAGTGTTAAACTTTCACTACCTGACTGCCCGATAGATCTAGGGAGCATTCGATTGAAAATCTCCCAAGGCCTGATTGTCCCACACAAAGATGCCCCTTTTTATAGAGCAGCGTAGATGGGCAGCATAGTTTGCACTTAATCAATGCGCCTGTCCCTACTGTCATGCACAGAAGGAGCTGTGATGAAATAAACAATGAAATAGATGAACTATAAATTTGAAAAGTCAACTGCTAATCAAAATCACAAGAACATGGATTCTTATACACAGTCAAAATGGAGTAGCTGCAATGTGACCTCTCCTGTACTGGAAATCCACAAACTCATCTTTTTTTATTTGTTTAGGGGATGTAGGAGTCGTTGGCTGGGCCAACATTTATTGTCCATCCTTAATTGCTCTTGAGAAGGTGGTGGTTAGCTACTTTCTTGAACCTCTGCAGTCCTTGAGATGCAGGTACAGCCACAGTGCTGTTAGGAAGGGAGTTCCAGGATCTTGTCCCAGCGATAGTGAAGGAATGGCCAATATAGTTCCAAGTCAGGATGGTTTGTGGCTTGGAGGGGAACTTGCAAGTGATGGTGTTCCCATGCATCTGCTGCCTTTGTCCTTCTAGATGGTAGAGGTCACGGGTTTGGAAGATACTGTCAAAGGAGCCTTGGTGAGTTGCTGCAGTGCATCTTGTAAATGGTACACACTGCTGCCACTGTGCGTCAGTGGTGGAGTGAGTGAATGTTGAAGGTGATGGATGGGGTGCTGATCAAGCAGGCTGCTTGATTGGGGACAAACATTCGGGACTCAGGAGGTGAGTTACTCGCCGCAGGGTTCCCAGCCTGGGTGAGAATTGCAGTTGGGGATGCAGTGATGGTAATGCCATTGAACATCAAGGGGAGATGGTAAGATTCTCTCTCTTGTTTGAGATGGTTATTGCCTGGCATTTGTGTGGCGCGAATGTTACTTGCCGTTTATCAGCCTGAACCTGGAAGTTGTCCAGGTCTTGCTGCATCTGAACATGGGCTGCTTCCGAATCTGAGGAGTCATGAATGGTGCTGAACATTGTGCAATCATCAGTGAACATCCCCACTTCTGACCTTATGATTGAAGGAAGGTCATTGATGAAGCAGCTGAAGATGGTTGGGCCTAGGACACTGCCCTGAGGAACTCCTGCAGTGATGTCCTGGGACTGAGACGATTGACCTCCAACATCCACAACCATCTTCCTTTTGTGCTAGATATGACTCCAACTAGTGGAGAGTTTCCCCCTTATTCCCATTGACTCCAGTTTTGTTAGGGCTCCTTGATGCCCTACTCGGTCAAATGCTGCCTTGATGTCAAGGGCAATCACTCTCACCTCACCTCTTGAGTTCAGCTCTTTTGTCCATGTTTGGACCAAGGCTGTAATGAGGTCAGGTGCTGAGTGGCCGTGGCAGAACTCAAACTGAGCGTCACTGAGCAGGGTTATTGCTGAGCAAGTGCCACTTAATAGCACTGTTGACAACCCCCTCCATTACTTTTCTCACAATCGGGAGTAGATTGATAGTGCGGTAATTGGCTGGGTTGAATTTGCCTTGCTTTTTGTGCACAGGACGTAGCTGGGCAATCTGCGAAGATGAGGTTCGTTAACCTCATCTGAAATATCTCTGGGGGAACCCCTTTGAAATTGAAAGGACCTATTGCATATTAATGACTGATCAACATGAAGGGATGATTCCCATTCAAACACCAAACGATGATCATGGTTAACATCCTGGCCGATTTGTGTGCTCACAACAGGGGAGAGGACCATGTGTCTCCTAACAGGAACTCCAGTGTGATAAATTTTAACCTTAAAAAGGTAGCTCTCTGGACGGAGAGAGGAGAGATCAAGCCATCATCACAGAACGCCTGTGAGAAGGATCCAGCAGACAAGAAAGGAACCCTGCTGACCAAAAACAGCCACTGCAGCAGAGACGTCACAAAGTGACTTTGAGAGTAACCATCTGTGAATGTAACAAACTACACACCACCAGCTTTGTATTGTATTACAACCCAGTAGAGTTCTAGAATACCTCTGCAAGTTCAAGACTGAAAATAATCAGGCCTGCAACTTTTTTTTAAAAAAGACCTTTCCTCCCGAGAAGACTCAATAATCTTCTGTAAACGACAAACACTTACCTCACTTGGGACTTTAAACTACCTCTTATCCTTTTCTCTCTATTTATCTTTTCTTGTGTGTGTATGTTTTTAGTTTTTAGTTTAGTTTAGAGATACAGCACTGAAACAGGCCCTTCGGCCCACTGAGTCTGTGCCGACCATCAACCACCCATTTATACTAATCCTACACTAATTCCATATTCCTACCACATCCCCACCTTCCCTATATTTCCCTATCACCTATCTGTACTAGGAGCAATTTATAATGGCCAATTAACCTATCAACCAGTAAGTCTTTGACATGTGGGAGGAAACCGGAGCACCCGGAGGAAACCCACGCAGACACAGGGAGAACTTGCAAACTCCACACAGGCAGTACCCAGAATTGAACCCGGGTCGCTGGAGCTGTGAGGCTGCGGTGCTAACCACTGCGCCACTGTGTGGGTGAATGCATGGGTGAGTGAAGTTGTGATCATTTTGGGATTTGTTTCAAAAATGAAAAAGGTTATCTTTTTTTAATCTGAGAAAACCTGTCATTTGTCTGTTTATTTGACCCTAAAGGCACTTGGGGGCGAAAACTTAATTTTAACAAAACATTATTGCGATCAGTTGGGAGGTGGATAATCAGACCACCCACACCCCTTACCTGTCTCTACCACCACTATTCTTCAGGAAAGTAGCAAGGAATGAAGGTGGTTGATGATCTGTCCTGGATAAGCCAAATTTCCTCCAGTTAAACATTCAGAAGACCAAAGCTATTGTCTTTTTCACCACCACAAAACAGAAAAGAACTTTTGGATTTTACTAAGCCCTCAACATTGGGCTCCATGGCTCGGGGCGGGGGGGGGTGCCGAAAGATGGAGCCAGCAGCGTTGTGCCACGGAGACCGACGCGTGGAGGGCCTGGCCCGATCCTCCCGGCGGCAGTGAGGTGAAAGGACCTGGATTTCAATATGTAAATTAATGTGCATAAATTTAAATTAATTTACCTTCATTCTTCCGGGCCCACCAAGATCGTCGGCAGGCTCTTAAAATCCAACCCCGAAAGATTTGTATTGATAGAGTGCCTTTCGCAACCTCGAGTTACATCTCTTTTTCCTGGCCGCTGTCTCAGGCTGAACCAGTCGGCGTCATATTTGATCCGAAGCTGAGCTTCTGACCCCATACCCTCTCCATCAGTAAGACTACTTACCTTCACTTCCAAAATATTGCCCATCTCCACCACTGCCTCAGCCCATACATACAAATACATACAATTCATCTTTGCTGAAACCCTGATCCATGATTTTCTTACCTTCAGACTCGACTATTCCAATGCTCTTCTGGCTGGCCATCTATCTTCCATCCTCCATAAATTTAACCTGATCCAAAACTCTTCTGCCCCTTTTTAAAATTTGCATCAAGTCCCGATCACTCAAGTTCTCGCTGACCCACATTGTTACCCAATCCACCAACACTTCGACTTTAAAATTCCTCAATGGCCCCACCCCTTCCAACCTCTGTAGCCTCCTCCATCCTAAAAACCTCCAGGAACTCTGTGTTCCTGCAGGTCTGTGCATCCTCTACTTCCTTCACCTCACCATGAGTGGCTGTGCCTTCAGCCATCTAGGACTTGAGCACTGAATTTCCGTTGCTAAACCACTCCAAATCTCTCATTTCCTAAGATGCTCATTAAAGTTTCTGATTAAGCTTTTAGTCACCCATCCTAATATCTGCTTCATTGGCTTGGTATTAACCTTTGTCTAATTACATTCCTTTGAAGTGCATTGGGATTTTTTTATTATGTTAAAAATGCTTTATAAATGCAAGTTGTTATTGTTGTAATAACTATCCATGGCCTTCTGATGATCTTTTAGATCTGGGAGTGTGAGAGAATGTATAATATGAAAAAAAATCTAAGTATTTGGAATTCTTTCAAATATACTTATCCCATGACACTATTTCGAAGAAGAGCATTCTCTCCAGTGTCCTGGTCAATATTTATCCATCAGCCAACATCACTAAAAAATAGATGGTTTGGTCATTATTAGGTTGCTGTTTGCGGAGGCTTGCTGTGCACAAATTGGCTGCTGCATTTGCTACATTATACCAGTGACTGCACTTCAGAAAGCACCTCCATGGCTGTCGCTTTGGGATCTCCTGGCAACAACAAAGTCACTATGGAAATGCATGTTTTTCCTTTTTTAAATGTTGTTTTCTCTTTATATCTTTGAAGTTCTATTTTCTTTCAGTATTTTTCTTTCCCAAAATATGATAAAATGTGATATTTAATTCAAAACAAGGAATACTGAAGGCTTTGAGCAGGAGAGTCGGATTAGACTGGGTGACTCGTGTGAGGAAAACAGCAGCACGGACTTGATGGGCTATTCCTGTGCTGCAACATTCAATTTTCAATGTTACGGGACTTTTGCCTGAAATGTAGACCATCTCTTCCTTCCCTGCTCCTAGTCATACATTGCGAGGTTCAATCATTTGCAGTTTGTATCCCCGGCTGTGTGAATCACTCCTACTTTGCTCCTGTTTAGCAAAGCATTTGCTGTGTATCTTTGCCCAACTCGCATTGCGTTTCCTCCCCACAAGCTTTTGTAAAACAATGCCCAACTTTTAATCACAATTTCACCAGACATCAGGATAAACAAATTGAATTAGATTTTGGCTTATATTGTTGCAGTATATAAGCCTATCAATATTTCACTCCAACTAAATGTTTAAACAATTCCTTTGCCAGCAGTTTATGAAGTGAAGGCTTTCATGAATAGTGAACTCCTTTAATTTCTACTTTCTTTGTGCTTTAGTGTTGCAGCTTGAACAGATCTCCCAGTACAATTAAAGGTAACCTGTGGGTAAATTATTTACAATTCATAGGACAATTTAATTTATAATATGTTTCCGGTCCAACACTCTCTCTCTCGTATATAAAAAAATTTGCAGCAAGTCAATATTCCTGTGTAACCCTATCCTAACCACAGTGGGACACAACCAATGAGCTTGCAGTGACGAGAGTTATATTCAAATAGATGCAAAGGCTATTGCATGAATGACAGATTTTTTAAAGTGCACTTTTCATCAGATTTTATTAAAGCATGCATATAAGATGCAAATTCATCTCTCAAACATGGCTAATGAAGAGTGGGACATACTTATATTATGTATTACGATTTAATTTTCTCAATTAATTCAGCTGTGGGGACTTGCAATTGCTTTTCTTGTAACCACTTGGTCCCTCAATCTCTGAAATTCGTGTACTCAAAGCTCCAGAAACATGTTTCAGTAATTTGCCACTGGGTGAATTTCCAGTCTTCGCTGTCTGACACACCAAGTACTATAAATATTACAGAAATATAAATACTGTTAACCTTGTAACTTCAATTGGTAAAAAGGGAACATTTTCCAATTCGTTTCATGTTGAAGAAAGCTGCCGATTGCACAGATGAAAAGAGGAATGTATGGCTGGAAGTAGCTTAGCGTTGAGGTCACAAGGTTAAAGTGTGCTCGGATTCAATTTTTTCCACTCTGCCAGTCATGCTGATAGAAATTTAAATGAGTTTCAGGGCAGATTATTAAAATGTAGTGTTTGGGAGGATGGGGAAAATGTACTTTTCCTCTACTTCTTATCTCTAGTTCTCACTGAAGAGAATTTTCATCTGACAGACACAAACCTCTGGAGAGAGATGAAAGCCTGTCAGATAAGGATACTAATCAGTCTGTCCATGTCAAGCCAGCACACCACTAACCTATTTCTTCTTCTTTCTTCTTCTTTGGCCTCCTTGTCTCGAGAGACAATGGGTAGGTGCCTGGAGGTGGTCAGTGGTTTGTGGAGCAGCGCCTGGAGTGGCTATAAAGGCAATATTAGAGTGACAGACTCTTCCACAGGTGCTGCAGAAGAAATTGTTTTTATTACTGTCTATAAACCTATCTATTACTCAGATTTTGATCCTTGCTAACTGCCACTGTAGTGTTAAGTTGGTCCTGGCAGGTAGCAACGATTGCAAGCTAAGGCAGGGCCGTATCAAGATGAGTTAAGTGCAGCCGCAGCAGGAAAAAAAACACTTTTCATGGAAACTATCTAACAGTGAGTTGGACTGAAGAAATTGGAGATCCCTCTGTGTGAATAATAAGCAACAGCGCGTTCAATATGACTTAGTTAACCCTGTGTTCCTGTCCTTCCCTTGGAGTTAATTCAAAAACGAAGAGGCTATTGGCTTTGGGTCAGACGAGAATGCTACTTGGCCAGGCTAGTGCTGAGTATGGACCCTTCATTAAAACTGCAAGATATTACAGATGAGCAGCATTCAAAAAGAAAGACTTGCATTTATATAATGCATTCCACAACCACCAGACGTCTCAAAACACTTGACAGCCAATGAAGTACTTTTTGAAGTGTAATCACTGTTGGAATGCAGGAAGCACAGCTGCCGTGCATTGCAGCTTCCACAAACAGCAAGTGATAATGACCAGATAATCTGTTTTAGTGATGTTGATTGAGAAATAAATATTGGCCAGAACACAAGGGACAACTCCGTTACTCTTTGAAATATTGCCATAAGATCTTTTACATCCACCGCGCAAGCAGATTTCACATCTCATTCAAAAAACGGGACCTCCAACAGTGCAGCTGTCCCTCAGTACTGCACTAGAGTGTCAGCCTTGATTTTTGTGTTCATTCCTTGGAATGGGACTTGAAACCAGAACCTTGGGACTTAGAGGTGAGTGAGCTACCAACTGAGCCACAGTTGACAAGGGAAGCAAATGGAAAAGGGATGAAAGCGCAATGCCACACTCAGGGCAAGAAATTGAATGACCTGTAAAGTGCTTGAGTGGAAAATAGGAGCCGGTTAACTGGCATAAATGTTCCTAATATGAGAAAATAGGAGGCATAGTGAGAGAATTAAAAGGCATCAGAGACACAAACCTGTTTTCTTCTACCAGGCTCTTGGGCCACTGCTCCACTTTGCCAGTTTTTAATGCGTCCCTTCTACTTGCCTATCTCCCATCCATTTAGCTTTCACACGTTTCCTATGACTGGTATAAGGCCCTAAGCTCTGAAATTCCTCCCTACACCTCTCTGTCCCTCTGCATCTCTCTCCTCCTTTTAAGACACTCCTTAAAACCTACATCTTTGACCAAACTTTTCATCACCTGCCCTAATATGTGCATCGATATCAAATATTGGTCAATCACTCGTGTGAAGCACCTCGGGATGGTTTACTATGTTAAAGACACTATATAAATACAAGATGTTGTTGCGTATGTCTTTTATTTTTTCCATTGTGTCTCCTATTGTCTCATGTTAATATCGCTTTGGCCATTGAACCATCTCCTGTTTTCCACTTCAGCGCTGTATCAGACATTTTATTTCTTGTCCAGAGCGCATGGCTGTGTTCCCCTCCACCCCCCCACCCCCCATCGCTATTCTGTGTCTTTATGAATGCTGTTTATTTAATATCTTCCATTTCCATCGAATAGTCCATGTTCTCTCCACAGACGTTGCCTGAATTGCTCAGTGTTTGTAGTGTTTTCTGTCTCTTTCAGTTCTCCAGCATCTGCAGGATTTTGCTTTTTGTTTGAGGATACTGATTGTTTGACAAGTTGTAGTAATATGGAACAATCCACTCATACAGCTCTCCAAAAATGAGTGATTTCTTTTGTTATCTTTGTCATCTGGCTGCTACAGTTCTGATAATGCTGCCTTTTTCCTTCTCTTGAATGAAAGCAAGCCAATCGCCACCTTTTTCCAGACAGCGAATGAGTTTTCACATTTCCAGAGAAACACAGGGGCCAGATTAACTGTAGCAGCACAGAGAAGTGAAATGGGATCTGTGTCTTCGGAAGTTCATGCAATGGCCATTATGGCAGAGTCTGCCAGAAAGGAAACTGAAAATTTTTCATAGACTTACATACACACTTGCTGGTTATATAGAAAGACAGACTTGCATTAATATAGGACCTTTCACAACCTCAGGATGACCCAAACTTTTGAAGTGTGGTTACTGTTGTAAAGTAGGAAATACATTAACCAATTTGGGCACAGCAAGGTCCCACAAATATCAAAATGATCATGGCCAGATAATCAACTTTACAGTGATGTTAGTTGAGGAATAAATGTTACCCCCAAGGAGAACTCCCCTATTCTTTGAATAGTGCCAGGGAATCTTTTCCACCTAAAAGGGCAGACAGGGGCTTGGTTTAACATGTTATCTGAAAGACAATGCCTCCAACAGTGCAGCACTCCCTCAGTGCTGCACAGGAGTATCGGCTTAGATTTTATGCTCAAGTCTCTGGAGTGGGACATGAACTCACAATCTTCTGACTCAGAGTTGACCAGTGCTATCAACTGAGCCACAGCTGACACTGTGCAATGTAAGTGTCCCACAGGAATGCTCAAGAGGATATGGAGAGGTTAGCGTTCATTTCCACGTTTTTCTGTATGGGTCTTCAGTGTCCGCTGTGGCTAAGTTGGTAGCACTCTTAATTCTGAGTCCGACGGTTGTGAGTTTAAGTCCCACTCCCAAGATGTGAGCATAAAAATATAGACTGACACTCCAGTACAGTACTGAGGGATTGCTGCACTGTCGGAGGTGCTGCCTTTTGCATGAAATTTTAAGCTGGGACCCTGTCTGCCCTCTCAGGTGAACATAAATGATTCCAAGGCATTATTTTTACGATGATCAGGGGAGTTATCCCTGGTGTCTTGGCCAAGTTTGATCCCTCCAATCAACATCACTAAAAGGAAATTAACTGGTCAATATCACATGGTTGTTTGTGAGATATTGCTGTGTGCAAATTGGCTGTTGTATTTTCTACACTACAACAGTGACAACACTTCAATAGTATTTCATTAGAGTCATTGAGTCATTTATGGCATAGAAGGAGGCCATTCAGCCCATTGAGTCCATACAGGCTCTCCATGGAGCTACCTAGTCAGTCCTACTTCCCCACTCGATCCCTGTAGCCCTGCAATTTATTTCCTTCAAGTGACCATCCAATTTCCTTTTGAAATCATTGATTGTCTCCACTTCCACCACCCTCGTGGGCAGTGAGTTCCAGGTCATTACCACCCGCTGTGTAAAAACATTCTTCCTCATATTCCCCTCCATCTCTTGCCCAAAACCTTCAATCTGTGTCTCCTCGTCTTTGTACCATCAGCTAATGGAAACAGTTTTTCCTTGTCTAACTTATCAAAGCCTGTCATAATCTTGTACACCCCTAACAAATCTCCCCTCAATCTCCTTTGCTCCGGGGAGAACAACCTCAGCTTTTCCAATCTAACCTTGTAACTAAAATCTTCCATTCCTGGAACCATTCTGGTAAATCTCCTCTGCACCTTCTCAAGGACCCTCACATCCTTCCTAAAGTGTAGACATAATATTCTAGTTGGGGCTTAACCAGAGTTTTATAAAGGTTCAGAATAACTTCCCTGCTTTAGTACTTTACCTCTATTTATGAAGCCCAAGATCCCATATGCTTTGCTAACCACTTTCGCAACATGTCCTGCCACCGTCAAAGATCAATGCACATGTACCCCCAAGTTCCTCTGTTCCTGCACACTCTTTGGAACTGTGCCATTAAGTTTACATTGCCTCAACCTATCCCTTCTGCCAAAATGCATCACCTCATACTTGTCTGTATTAAATTCTATGTACCACTTATCTGCCCATTCTGCTAGCCTGTCTGTGTCCTGTTGCAGGTGGTTTGAATCGTCCTCACTGTTTGCCATACATCCAAGTTTGGTATCATTGGCAAATTTTGAAATTCTACTCTTTATTCCCAGATCCAAGTCATTTATATACAGCGAGAAAAGCAGTTGTCCCAGCACTGACCCTTGGGAAACACCATTGTCTTCCAGTCTGAAAAATAACCATTTACTATGACTTGCTGTTTTCTGTCCTTAAGCCAATCTTTTATCCAGTTGGACGCTGACCATCCTATTCCATAAGTCGCAATTTTGTTAATTACCCTTTTATGTGGTACTTTATCAAACACTTTCCTAAAATTCATATGGACAACATCCACCACATTCCCTTCAACTACCTTTTCTATTACTTCATCAAAAAATTCAATTTGATTAGTCATGCATGATCTACCTTTTTCAAATCCGTGCTGGCTATCCTTAATTCAAGCCTCTCCAAGTGCCTGGTGATTTTTTTTCCCTGATTATTTTTTCTAAAACCTCACCTACCACTGATTTTAAACTAACTGGCCTGTAGTTGCTAGGAATGTTCTTTCATGGTGTGGGAGGTAACATATTGGCATGGATAGAAGATTGGCTAGCTAACAGAAAACAAAGTAGGTATAAATGGGTCATTTTACGGTTGGCAAGATGTCAGGAATGGTGTGCCACAAGGATCAGTGCCGGGGCCTCAACTTTTTATAATTTATATAAATGACTTGGATGAAGGGACTGAAGGTATGGTTGCTAAATTTTGTTGATCACACAAAGATAGGTAGGAAAGTAAGAGGACATAAGGAGGCTACAAAGGGATGTAGATAGGTTAACTAAGTCTGACAAATAGAGTATAATGTGGGAAAGTGGGAAATTGGCCAGTTTGGCAGGAAGAATAAAGAAAGAAGCATATTATCTAAATGGTGAGAGATTGCAGAGCTCTGAGATGCAGAGGGATCTGGGTGTCCTAGTGCATGAATCACAAAAGTGTAGTCTGCAGGTACAGCAAGTAATTAGGAAAGCTAATAGAATATTATCAATTATTGCGTGGGAAATTGAATACAAAAGTAGGGAGATTATGCTTCAGTTATACAGGGCATTGGTGAGACCACATCTGGAGTACTGTGTACATTATTGGTCTCCTTTAAAGAAAGATGTAAATATATTGGAGGCAGTTCAGAGAAGGTTTATTGGACTAATACCTGGAATGAGCGGGTTGTCATATGCGGAAAGGTTGGACAGGCTAGGCTTGTATCGGCTGGAGTTTAGAAGAATAAGAGGCGACTTGATTGATACATCTAAGATCCTGAGGGATATTGACAGGGTGGATGTGGAAAGGATGTTTCCTCCTGTGGGAGAATCTAGAACTAGGGGTCACTGTTTAAAAAGACAGAATCCCCCATTTAAGACAGAGATGAAGAGAATTTTTTTTTTCTCAGAGGATCGTGAGTCTTTGGAATTCTTTTCCTCAAAAGGCAGTGGAAGCAGCGTCTTTGAATATTTTTAAGGCAGAGGTAGATAGATTCTTGATAAGCAAGGGGGTGGAATGTTATCAGGGGTAGGTGGAAATGTGGAGTAATCAGTTCAGCCATGAATTTATTGAATAATGGAGCAGGCTCGCGGGGTCGAGTGGCCTACTCCTGCTCTTAATTTGTATGTTCATATGTACATTCTTTTTTGAATAAGGGTGTCACATTTGCCAGTTTCCAATCCTCTGGCACCTCCCCCATATCTAGGGAAGATTATGGCAAGCCCTTCTGTTATCTCCAACACCACTTCCTTTAGCAACCTGGGCTGCAAGCCCTCCAGACCCTAAGCATACACAGTCTTTCCAAGTAGCTCCACCCTCTCAATTTTTACCCTATCCATTGCCTCTGCTCTCTCCGCCCCTCCTGATATTTTGTCAGATTACTCTTCCTTAGTAAACACCAATACAAAGTATTCATTAAGTATTCTCGCCTTGCCCTGTGCCTTGAAGCATATCTTACCCTCTTTGTCCCAAATAGACTTCCTGAGGTTGTGAAAGACGTTATAGAAATGCAAGTTTTCTTTTTCTTTTTCAGTTAGGTATATTGGGAAATGATCTACTAATCTGTTAAAAGGGTGACTGCGATTATGATCATTCTGAATCTTTGCCTTAGCATGTTGTGGGTGATATCAGATGCAATTGCTTTGTCACATGGATCTGAATTCTTTGGAAGATGAACTTGTTTGATGAAGTAATGTATCATAACTGTCAATCTCCAAGCTGGATCAGAGCCTTGTGACTTGAAAATCAGGGACAATTTGTTTGAATGCATCCGCTATAACATTCAGAAAACCTCATGTTTGATATCTGTGCTAATATTTCCTTGCTTTAATAGGTTGAATGCATTATTATAGTTTCATAAATTTAAAATCAAATTGAGTGTTTTGACCAGGTATGTTTGTTCCCTGCCCTGACATTTCTCAATCAGGACAACTAATTCGATATTATGTTCTGATACATAGTCTTAAATTCTCAAGATGCAATAAAGTGATAATCTCTCCGCTGAACAGCACGAAGAAATTATGATAATGATGCAATGATATTTGGTGCATTTACGTACTTTTGCTCAACATACTTTTCAAAAGATGTTGCACCATTCGAGAGGCTGAAAGAGGATGTGATTCATATCCTGTTCTAAATCAGTGAGGTATGATGAAGGGGATTCAAGGAGTTAAAGCTGTTCCTTCTGGGCAAAAGGGCTGAATGAAATTCTTTGTGAGATGCCGTGCAGATTCACACTTGCTGAGCATTTATTTTAGGTTGGTTAATAATTTTATCAAATAACGCCACAGGAATTTGAAGAGAATGTTTTACCGAGTACACTAAAAATAATGCATCATGGAATCTCAGCTCCAAAGAGACTAGTGATTGCAGGTATTGGTGAGAATGGATATCTTTGTGCTGACAAAATCTTACAGCAACTGCCTGCGTTTATATAGTGCCTTTAACTCAGTAAAACCGTCAAAGCTTGGCATCAAGGGAGAAAAGCAATGAGAAGCAATCCTGCTTACATGCTACTTAAATTAGCAAAACCAGAATGAAGAAAAGGCTATTTTTCAACCTCTCTTGTTTCAAATCTGAAATGGATTAGAGTCAGAGTTATACAGCACAGAAATAGGCTCTTCGGCCCATCGTGTCTGTGCTGGCCATCAAGCACCTAACTATTCTAATCCCATTTTCCAGCACTTGGCCCGTAGCCTTGTATGCTATGGCCTCTCAAGTGCTCATCTAAATACTTCTTAAATGTTGTGAGGGTTCCTGCCTCTACCACCCCTTCAGGCAGTGTGTTCCAGATTCCAACCACCCTCTGGGTGAAAAAACTTTTCCTCAAATCCCCTCTAAACCTCCTGCCCCTTACCTTAAATTTATGCCCCCTAGTTATTGACCTCTCTGCTAAGGGAAAAAGTTTCTTCCTATCAATGCCCCTCGTAATTTTGTATACCTCAATCAGGTCCCCCTCAGCCTTCTCTGCTCTAAGGAAGACAACCCGAGCCTTTTCAGTTTCTCTTCATAGCTGAAATGTTCCAGCCCAGGCATCCTGGTGAATCTCCTCTGCATCCTCTCCAGTGCAATCACATCCTTCCTAAAGTGTGGTGCCCAGAACTGTATACAGTATTCCAGCTGTGCCCCAACAAGCATTTTGTACAGCTCCATCATAACCTCCCTGTTCTTATATTCTATGCCTCGGCTAATAAAGGCAAGTATCCCAAATGCCTTTCTAATCACTTTATCTACCTGTGCTGCTGCCTTCAGTGATCTCTGGACAAGTATACCAAGATCCCTCTAACCTTCTGTACTTCCTAGTGTCCTCCCATCCATTGTATATTCCATTGCTTTGTTAGTCCTCCCAAAATGCATTACCTCACACTTCTCAGGATTAGATTCCATTTGCCACTGCTCCGCCCTTCTTACCAGCCCATCTATATCGTCCTGTAATCTAAGGCTTTCCTCCTCACTATTTATGACACCACTAATTTTCATGTCATCTGCGAACTTATTGATCATACCTCCTATATTCGCATCTAAATCATTAATGTACACTATAAACAGCAAGGGTCCCAGTACTGATCCCTGCGGTACACCACTGGTCACAGGCTTCCACTCACAAAAACAACCCTCGACCATCAACCTGTTTCCTGCCACAAAGCCAATTTTGGATTCAATTTGCCAAATTGCCCTGGATCCCATGGGCCCTTAGCTTCTTAACCAATCTCCCATGCGGGACCTGATCAAAAGCCTTACTGAAGTCCATGTAGGCTACATCAATTGCTTTACCCTCATCTACTCATCTCATCACCGCCTCGAAAAATTTAATCAAGTTAGTTAGGCACGATCTCTCACCGACAAAGCCATGCTGACTATCCCTGATTAATCCCTGCCTCTCCAAGTGGAGATTAATCCTGTCCCTCCGAACCTTTTCCAATAGTTTCCCTACCACTGATGTTAGATGGATTGGTGGTACTTAAGAATGGGATTCTATTTCATGATTGATGTGCCTGCTCGTATCTTGGCATCAATACTGACACAAACCTTCTCGTGGTTGTGACTGGAGAGGTTCTCCACAGCTCACAATTACTATTGTCTATCTGCTGTGAGCTGATCAATGTTCGTTGGAGATCACAAAGCTCACAAAAGACCATTACAGTACTTACCGGTTAAGGAACATTCTGCTAATGAGACTGTTTAGATTTAGAGATCAGTTGGTAAAGTACAGATTTATTCCTTGCACATTCAATAAAAACATTGCATCATTAAAGCAGTTTGAATTGTGATTGCTATTTTATTGGCCTAATTCTTCAGCAGTTCTGCTTATTATACTGCAGCTTCAGTACATTTTTGATTAACCTTTTTTACCTTCGTAACTGATTGAAAAACCATTTGTCTACATAGCATCAGTGACTGCACGTCTGGGGCCGTTAATTGGATGCAAACTGCTTTGGGACACTTCCTGAGGATGTGATAAATTGCTGCATAAATACATGCCTTTTTTCTTCTTTGCTTTTACGCTATTGTATGCTCAGTCGCTGTGAGCTCAGTGAGATATTTAGTTGTAGGTTGTTTTATCACCAAATCCAAGCCTGCTGAGTTGATAAGTTCAGCTCTTGGGTACCTACAAGGCTGCTTCCTTGTCAACTAGATTCAAAATATGAGCAGATAGTGATATTTATTTTGTAAGAATGACGAAATAAAGGGAGAATCTTGTTGCGGATCTGTTCCAACTGAAAGGAATCTTCTCTATTGCCCTTTCTAATGCCATTACTGTTAATTAAAATGCCACAGAATTGACTGAAAAGGAATGAACTAACTTCGTCCTTTCCCTTCTCATAAGTACTCTTTCCCTTGAACTGCGATAATTCTTGACTTTCAGTACTCCGTTGAGTTATATTGAGCCTTATGTGGAAATATCAATCTTACTTTATGAGAACGGATTCAGTATTTTGTTTTCTGTCTGTCATCCTTATCATTTGATGCCATGAAATTTTTGTTTTCAGCAAAAGGGAAGCAGATTATTACCAGTGAGCCATCGAAAAGTCACTTATCTGGCGATAAGTTTGTCTCCACCACACTTCAGGCTAGCATGACTGTTATAAAATATAATTACAAGTGTCATCCTTATATTACACAAACCAAAGGTCACCCACTGTCTCTATTTTTCATTTAGTGGCAAAAAGCCCCACCGTGACCCAGAAATAACTGTTTCAGGGCAGTAACAGACGTGTTTTGTGATGCATAGAGACACACTTTGGAACACAAAGTAGTGCAGAGGGCCTAACAGAATTATACCTTCACAAATGCATTAAAATGCAAATACAACAGTAAATATACGTGACAAATCCTTAGCATCAGGGGGGCTGAGTTTTGAGAAAACACTGAAAAAGCGTTGTCTTTTCAGCTTTTAAAAGAAGCAATTGAGAGGAGATTTGATTGAGATATAGCAAGATCTTAAGCTCGACAGCAGAGGTAAATCTAGGGTGTTACTGCAAATTAAACATTGACACTTGAAGCAGCTCAGGTTCCAACTATGGTAGGTAGGGTGTGGCAGTGTAGTGATTATGTTACTGGATTTATAACCTAGAGGGCTGGACGACTGATCCGTAGAATGTGAGTTTAAATCCCATCATGGCAGATTGAGAACTTGAATTCAGTTTTTAATAAAACTCTGGAAATAAAAAGCTGGTGTCAATAAAAGTGACCATGACAGGGTCATGGATGTCTCTGAGTGGGCAGGGGGCATTCTGAAGGGGGAGGGTGAACAGCCAGATTTGTGGTACACATTGGTACTACAAACATTGGCAGGAAGAGTGATGAGGTCCTGTAGGGGGAGTTCAGGGAGTTAGGTAGTAAGTTAAAAAACAGGACCTCTAGGGTTGTAATCTCGGGATTACTCCCTGTGCCACGTGCCAGTGAGGCTAGAAATAGGAAGATAGTGCAGCTAAACAGCTGGTGTGGGAGGGAGGGTTTCAGATATCTGGATCATTGGGATCTCTTCCGGGACAGGTGGGACCTGTACAAGAAGGACGGGTTACACCTAAACTGGAGGGGCACAAATATCCTGGCCGCGAGGTTTGCTAGCATCACTCGGGAGGGTTTAAACTAGTGTGGCAAGGGGGTGGGAACCAGAGCAGTAGGTCAGCAGGTGAAATAACAGAGGGAACTAGTGAATAAGACTAGTAAGACTGAGAGGAAGAGCAGGCAGGGAGATGTTGCTGAGCACAGCGGGACTGGTGGTCTGTAGTGCATTTGTTTCAATCCGAGAAGTATTTGATTAAGACAGATGAACTTAGAGCTTGGATTAGTACTTGGAACTATGATGTTGTTACTATTACAGAGACTTGGTTGAGGGAAGGACAGGATTGGCAGCTAAACGTTCCGGGATTTAGATGCTTCAGGCGGGATAGAGGGGGATGTAAAAGGGGTGGGGGAGTTGCATTACTGGTTAAGGAGAATATCACAGCTGTACTGCGGGAGGACACCTTAGAGGGATCATGCAGTGAGGGAGAAAAGGTAGAGCTCAGGAATAGGAAGGGTGCAGTCACAGTGTTGGGGGTTTACTACAGGCCTCCCAACAGCCAGTAGGAGGTAGAGGAGCAGATATGTAGACAGATTTTGGAAAGATGTAAAAGCAATAGGGTTGTTGTGGTGGGTGATTTTAACTTCCCCTATATTGACTGGGACTCACTTAGTGCTAGGGGCTTGGATAGGGCAGAATTTGTAAGGAGCATCCAGGAGGGCTTCTTGAAACAATATGTAGATAGTCCAACCAGGGGTGGTGCCGTACTGAACCTGGTATTGGGGAATGAGCCCGGCCAGGTGGTTGAAGTTTCAGTAGGGAAGCATTTCGGGAACAGTGACCATAATTCTGTAAGTTTTAAGGTACTTGTGGATAAGGATAAGAGTAGTCCTTGGGTGAAGGTGCTAAATTGGGGGAAGGCTAATTATAACAATATTAGGCAGGAACTGAAGAATTTAGATTGGGGGGCGGCTGTTTGAGGGTAAATCAACATCTGACATGTGGGAGTCTTTCAAACGTCAATTGAGTAGAATCCAGGACCAGCATGTTCCTGTGAGGATGGAGGATAAGTTTGGCAAGTTTCGGGAACCTTGGATAACGCGGGATATTGTGAGCCTAGTCAAAAAGAAAAAGGAAGCATTCGTAAGGGCGAGAAGGCAGGGAACAGACGAAGCCCTTGAAGAATATAAAGACAGTAGGAAGGAACTTAAGCAAGGAGTCAGGAGGGCTAAAAGGGGTCTTGAAAAGTCATCGGCAAACAGGATTAAGGAGAATCCCAAGGCTTTTTATCCCTATGTAAAGAGCAAGAGGGTAGCCAGGGAAAGGGTTGGCCCACTCAAGGACAGAGGAGGGAATCTATGTGTGGAGCCAGAGGAAATGGGTGAGGTACTAAATGAGTACTTTGCATCAGTATCCACCAAAGAGAAGGACTTGGTGGATGATGAGCCTAGGGAAGGGAGTGCAGATAGTCTGGGTCATGATGATATCAAAAAGGAGGAGGTGTTGGGTGTCTTGCAAAGCATTAAGGTAGATAAGTCCCCAGGGCCTGATCAGATCTACCCCAGAATACTGAGGGAGGCAAGGGAGGAAATTGCTGGGGCCTTGACAGAAATCTTCGTATTCTCATTGGCTACAGGTGAGGTCCCAGAGGACTGGAGAATAGCCAATGTTGTTCCTTTGTTTAAGAAGGGTAACAAGGATAATCCAGGAAATTACAGGCCGGTGAGCCTTACGTCAGTGTAGGGAAATTATTGGAGAGGATTCTTCGGGGCAGGATTTACTCCCATTTGGAAACAAATGAACTTATTAGCGAGAGGCAGCATGGTTTTGTAAAGGGGAGGTCGTGTCTCACGAACTTGATTGAGTTTTTTGAGGAAGTGACGAAGATGATTGATGAAGGAAGGGCAGTGGATGTTATCTACATGGACTTCAGTAAAGCCTTTGACAAGGTCCCTCATGGCAGACTGGGACAAAAGGAGAAGTCACACGGGATCAGAGGTGAGCTGGCAAGATGGATACAGAACTGGCTCGGTCATAGAAAACAGAGGGTAGCAGTGGAAGGGTGCTTTTCTGAATGGAGGTCTGTGACTAGTGGTGTTCCGCAGGGATCAGTGCTGGAACCTTTGCTGTTTGTAGTATATATAAATGATTTGGAGGAAAATGTAGCTGGTCTGATTAGTAAGTTTGCGGACGACACAAAGGTTGGTGGAGTTGCGGATAGTGATGAGGATTGTCAGAGGATACAGCAGGATATAGATCAGTTGGAGACTTGGGCAGAGAAATGGCAGATGGAGTTTAATCCAGACAAATGTGAAGTAATGCATTTTGGAAGGTCTAATGCAGGTGGGAAGTATACAGTAAATGGCAGAACCCTTAGGAGTATTGACAGGCAGAGAGATCTGGGCGTACAGGTTCACAGGTCACTGAAAGTGGCAATGGATGTGGATAAGGTAGTCAAGAAGGCATATGGCATGCTTGCCTTCATCGGTCAGGGCATAAGAGTATAAAATTGGCAAGTCATACTGCAGCTGTATGGAACCTTAGTTCGGCCACACTTGGAATATTGCGTACAATTCTGGTCGCCACACTACCAGAAGGACGTGGAGGCTTTGGAGAGGGTACAGAAGAGGTTTACCAGGATGTTGCCTGGTCTGGATGGTATTAGCTATGAGGAGAGGCTGGATAAACTCTGATTGTTTTCACTGGAACGACAGAGGTGGAGGGGCGACATGATAGAGGTTTACAAAGTTATGAGTGGCACAGACAGAGTGGATAGTCAGAGGCTTTATCCCAGGGTGGTCGAGTCAGTTACTTGGGGAATAGGTTTAAAGTGCGAGGGGCAAAGTTTAGAGAGCATGTGCGAGGCAAGTTTTTTACACAGAGGGTGGTGAGTGCCTGGAACTTGCTGCCGGGGGAGGTGGTGGAAGCAGGTACGATAATGACGTTTAAGAGGCATCTTGACAAATACATGAAGAGGATGGGAATAGAGGGATACGGACCCCGGAAGTGCAGAAGGTTTTAGTTTAGACAGGCATCATGATCGGCGCAGGTTTGGAGGACCAAATGGCCTGTTCCTGTGCTGTACTGTTCTTTGTTCTTTGAAACTTTCAGATTGTCATCCAAACCCAGCTGGTTCATTAATGTCCTTTTGGGGAAGGAAACCTGCCATCCTTAGCCAGTATGGTCTAAATGTGACTCCAGTCCCATCATCAATGTGATTGACTCTTAACTGCCCTTTGAAGTGGCCGAGCAAACCATTCGGTCAAGGCATCTGGGGATGGACAATACGTGTCAACCTTGCCAGTGATACCCACATCCCTGGAATGAATTTTAAAAACTAGTGGAAGAGAAATTTAGGACTGATATCAAGGAGTTTTTATGGACAAGTAGCAAGATGCTGAAACAAAAACTAAACAAGACATTGGGCTGAATTTTACGTTGCCGCCGTCGTAAACAGAGCGGGCCGTAAAAAATGGCGGCCCGCACGTGAGGGCTTTACTCCGCCGAGCCGCCGCAATATTAAACACGGCAGCTTATTTACATGGCCGGATGAACCGCCCCTCCCGCTCTTCCCGATGAAGGGGGCGTGCGGTCCGTTCCTGGCAACGGCATCCAGTGCCACTGCGCAGGTGCTGACCTCAATTACATTTAATTTAAATTTTTAAAGGAATATGCACTTTAGATTTAATTTTTAAAAATTAAAGAAATGTTTCTATCCCCTCTCCCACCCCCCCCCCCAATATCCATTTAGTTCATTCCTTGCCCTCTCACCCCCCCCCCAAAATACTTACCTTGTGTACCTGACCTTCCCCCACCACCCCCCCCAACCAAAGTTCATGCACTTTTACCTTCAACCCCTTCCCACCATCCCATCCACCCATCAGAATAGTTTTTTCCTGGTCTCCGCCCCTCCCCTCAACCTGCACTGAAATAATTACCTGCACCCACCTCCCCACCAGTGTCCCGCATCAGATCTCCAAACGGAGATCTGAAGGCCTGGGAGTGCCAGCCGCCGCCACCATTATGGCAACAGAACAGACGGCGGGTGCAGATAAATATTTAATTAATTCATTTGCATTCCTTTGATTGTGGCTGGAGTTCGTGTTGTGCATTCGCGAGGCAGAGGACTATGTGGATAGCAGAGGGAGGTTTAGGGAGATGGTCACATTGCAGGTTAGGAGCATGCAGGCAGCGAGGGAATGGATGACCGCTAGGCAGTCTAAAAGAACCAGGCAAGCAGTATAGGAGTCCCCTGAGTCTATCTTGCTTGCTAATTGTTTTTCCATTTTGGATACTGGTGAGAGCGATGGTTCCTCAGGGAAGTGTAGTCAGAGCAAAGTCTGGTGCACCACGGGTGGCTCAGCTGCACAGGAAGGGAGGAAGAAGAGTGGAAGAGCGATAGTGACAGGAGATTCAATAGTCAGGGGATCAGACAGGCATTTCTGCAGCAGTAAACAAACCAGGATGGTGTGTTGCATCGCTGGTGCCAGGGTCAAGGATGTCACAGAGCGGCTGGAGGACATCCTTGTGGGGGAGGGTGAACAGCCGGAGGTCGTGGTCCACATTGGAACCAATGACATAGGTAGGAAGAGGGATGAGGTCCTGAAAGCAGATTTTAGGGAGTTAGGAAGGAAATTAAAAAGCAGGACCTCCAGAGCAATAATCTCAGGATTACTCCTAGTGCCACGTGTGAGTGAGCATAGAAATAGGAAGATGGATCAATTGAACATGTGGCTGGAGAATTGGTGTAGGAGGGACGGCATCAGATTTCTGAGGCATTGGGACCAGTTCTGGGGCAGGTGTGACCTGTAAAAGATGGATGGGCTACACCTTAACAGGACTGGAACTAATATCCTCACAGGGAGATTTGCTAGTGCTGTTGGTGAGGGTTTCAACTTGCTTGTCAGGGGGATGGGAACCTGAGGGGTAGCTCAAATTGGAAGGAAATAAAGCTGATAACAGGAGGTCGAAAAGTAGCAAGTGATATTAGAAGGCAGGCGAAACCAGGGCAAGCACCAACTAGGCTTAGAATGCAGAATGTCAAGAAGACAAGGTTAAGGGCATTCTACCTGAATGCATGCAGCATTTGCAACAAGGTAGATGATTTAAAGGCACAAATAGAGGTAAATAGCTATGATCTAATTGCCATTACAGAAACGTAGCTACAGGGTGACAAAGACTGGGAACTGAATATTCAATGATGTTCGACACTTAGGAAGGCCAGGCAAAAAGGAAAAGGAGGTGGTGTTGCACTGATAAGGGATGCGATCAGTGCATTAGTAAGAGAGGATCTCAGATCGAAAGAACAGAATGTGGAATCTGTTGGATGGAGCTAAGAAACAGCAAGGGGTAGCAAACATTGGTAGGAGTTGTTTATAGGCCACCAAACAGTAGCGGTAGTGTGGGGCATGGTATTAATCAGGAGATTAGAGAAGCATGTGGCATCGGTAATATAGTAATCATGGGTGATTTCAATCTGCATATAGACTGGGTAAACCTAATGAGCACGAATTCTGTGGAGAACGATTTTGTAGAGTGCATGAGCGATGGTTTTCTAGAGCAGTATGTTGAGGAACCGACTAGAGAACAGGCTATTTTAGATCTAGTTTGATGTCATGTGAAAGGGCTAATTAATAATCTTGTTGTAAAAGAACCTTTCGGGATGAGGAACCATAATATGATAGAATTTTACCTTATGGCTGGAATTTTACGATAGGTGGACGGGAGCTGGCCACTGACTGAAAAGTCCGTGGCAAACCCGCTTCCACCTTGCCTGGGGATCCGACCCATATTTTGCGGGTCCCCGGGCTTCAACTGGTGTGAGGCAGGACTTCCACCCACTTGAGGTAGGAAGTCCCGCCTAATAGATCTGCCAGCCAATCAGCGGGCCGGCAACTCTTAGTCCCAGCAGCACCACTGGGAGCGGTGGCTGCTGCAGGACTGCAGCCCAGCAGGAAGAGAAGATGCCTGGGAGCCGGGAAGGCAGGTAAGTTTTTGTTTGCCTCGCCGGGGATATTTAGTCGGGCCCTGGAGAGGCAAGGGTGGTTGATTGGGGGGAAATGGGGGCGTGTTAGGTGTTGAGGGTGATTGGGATAGTGGGGAGCAGCCCTCCATCGTGCACAGGGTGCCCGAAAATGATGGGACCCTCGGGACGTTTGAGAGCCATCTGGTTTCGTTAGGCAGCTTCTCCCAGCACCAGGACGCCCGCTTGCCGCACGTAAAATCCACGTAGAGGCGGGCGAAGACCCTTCCGTGGCCATTAAGTGGCCACTTAAGGGTCTTGATTGGCCTGGGGTGGGCGGGCCGTTTGTTGCGGGAGCGAGTTGGGAATGTCTCCCGATGCCTTCCGCTCCATTTTACACCACCCCCCTGCCATCATCCAGCTCGTCGGGGTGGCGTAAAATTCCGGCCTGTGTTTGAAAGTTGGGGTTGTTCAATCTGAAGCCAGGCTGTTAAATTTGAACAGAGGAAATAATGAAGTTATGAGGGGCAAATTGGCTGAGGTGGATTGGGAAAATACATTAAAAGGTATGACAGTACATAGGCAATGGTCTTTAAAAAATTATTATATAGTTTACAGCAACTACACATTCTTTCAAGGCACAAAACCCCCAAAGGTAAAGGCAGCCAACCGTGGATAATAAAGGAAGTTAAGGATTGTATAGGATTAAAAGAAAAGGCCGATAAAGTTGCCAGAAATAGCAGTAAACTTGAGGATTCCAAGTCACACACCATCCTGACTTGGAACTATATCGCCATTCCTTCACTGTCGCTGAGTCAACATCCTGGAGCTCCCTTCCTATCAGCACTGTGGGTGTACCGACTTTACATGGACAGCAGTGGTTCAGGAAGGCAGCTCACCACCACCTTCTCACGGGCAATTAGGGAAGGGCAATAAATGCTGGCGTAGCCAGCGATGCCCACATCCCATGAATGAAAACAAAAAAAGATTGAGAGGATTTTGGAATACAGCAAAGGAGGACGAAGAAACTGATAAAGAAAGGGAGAATAGAATATGAATATAAGCCAGCAAAAAATATAAAAAAAGGACTGTAAAAGCTTCTATGGGTACGTAAAAAGGAAACATTTGGCTCAGACAAATGTGGATCCATTACAGGCAGAGTCAGGAGAATTTATAACGGGGAATAGCGAAATAGCAGAGATGCTAAATGATTACTTTGTGTTTGTGTTCACTGAGGAAAATACAAGAGATTTCCCAGAATTAGAGATCCAAGGGATTAGGAGGAATGAAGAATTGAAGGAAATTAGTATTAGTAAGAAGGTTGTATTGGAGAAATTGATGGAGCTGAAGGTTGATACATCCCCAGGACCTGATATTTTACATCTCAGAGTGTTGAAAGAGGTAGCTAGGAAGATATTGGATGCATTGGTGATCATCTTCCAAAGTTCTATAGGTTCTGGAGCGTTTCCTGCAGATTGGAAGGTCGCAAATGTCACCCCACTATTTAAGAAGGGAGGGAGAGAGAAAACAGGGAATTACACACCTGTTAGCATTACATTATGTAGGGAAAATGCTAGAATATATTATAAAGGATGTGATAAATGGACACTTGGATAATAATGATCTGATTGGGCATAGTCAACATGGATTTATGAATGGGAAATCATGTTTGACGAACCTGCTGGAGTTTTTTTGAGGATGTTACTAACAGAATTGATAAAGGGGAGTCAGTGGACGTGGTATACTTGGATTTTCAGAAGGCTTTTAATAAAGTCCCCCACAGGAGGTTGGTTAGCAAAATTAAATCACATGGGATAGGAAGTGATATACTGGCATGGATTAAGGATTGGTTAACAGGCAGAAAGCAGAGTATGAATAAACAGGTCATTCTTGCGTTGACAGGCTGTGATTAGTGGGATACCGCAGGGATCAGTGCTTGGGCCCCAGCTGTTCACAATATATATCAATGATTTGAATGTGGGGACCAAATGTGATATTTCCATGTCCGCAGAGGACACAAAACTAGGTGGGAATGTGTGTTGTGAGGAAGATGCAAAGTGGCTTCAAGAGGATTTGGACAGACTTAGTGAGTGGGCGAGAATGTGGCAGATGGAATATAATGTGGAAAAATGTGAAGTTATCCATTTTGGTAGGAGGAATAGATGTGCAGAGTATTTCTTAAATGGTAAGAGATTAGAAAGTGTAGATGTACAAAGGGACCTGGGTGTCCTTGTCAATAAGTCACTGAAAGCTAACATGTAGATGCAGCAAGCAATTAGGAAGGCTATTGGTATGTTATTCTTTATCGCAAGAGGATTTGAGTACAAGGGTTGTGAAGTCTTCCTTCAATTGTATAGAACCTTGGTTAGACTGCACTTGGAGTACTGTATGCAGCTTTGGTCCCTTTACCTTTGGAAGGATATTATTGCCATAGCGGGAGTGCAACAAAGATTCACCAGACTTGTTCCTGGGATGGCGGGACTGTCCTATGAAAAGAAATTGGGGAAACTGGGCCTGTATTCTCTGGAGATTCGAAGAATGAGAGGTGATCGCATTGAAACCTACAAAATACTTAAAGGGATAGACAGGGTTGAAGCAGTTAAGATGTTTCCCCTGATTGGGGAGTCGAGAACCAGGGGACACAATTTCAAAATAAGGGGGAAGCCACTTAGGACAGAGATAAGGAGAAATTTCTTTACTCAGACGGTTGTGAATCTTTGGAATTCTCTACCCCAGAGGGCTGTGGAAGCTCAGTCATTGAGTATGTTTAAAGCAGAGATTGACAGATTGCTAAATACAAATGACATAAGGGGATATGAGGATAGTGTGGGGAAAAAGGCATTGAAGTGGATGATCAGCCGTGATCATATTGAATGGTGGGGCAGGCTCGATGGGCTAAATGGCCTACTCCTGTTCCTCTGTTCCTAATTAGGGGTGGGCAATACATTCTGTCCTTGCCAGAAACTGTTTGGGCAAGAAATGCAATACTGTACTAATGTGCCTTTTGGCTTGCCATAGTCTTGGGACCTCTACCATGAGGCACTCACTGTCGGCATCCATCAGAAGGCAGTTCAATAGAGGCAGAGCACAAGCAAGACTGTTGTCATGTGAGCTCGTAATAGAGATGCTCACACCCATAAATGACAAAAAAATACAGATAGGTAGGATGGTGTGACATCTGTTTGCAAAACTTAAATGGCATAACTTCTATTTTACTTATATACACGTGTATAAGTATTTGTCCATAGAATCACACTGTTAGCAATTCCATACCAAAGATGACAAATTATGAGTGCAATTTTTTTGAACAACGCTCCACGATAATTCTGAAATAGTGTATTAAGTAAGAGTTTAATGCTAAAACTAAAATGTTGATGCTGAATCTAATCTTTTGTGAGCGCTGTAATTGTGACAGTAAATGTTCATTTTTTGGTCCTCTTTCCTCAATTTTTCTGCTTTATTCATTCTCCCACAATATTCCCCATGATTGGGAAGATGGGATGTTTGCTTGGCCGACAAACCATTTTAATTCTGCCAAACAGGTCTTTTTGCCTGCAATGAATTTGGCCTAACCATCAGCCTCAAGAAAACGAATATCATGGGACAGGACGTCAGAAATGCTCCATCCATCAATATTGGCGACCACGCTCTGGAAGTGGTTCAAGAGTTCACCTACCTAGGCTCAACTATCACCAGTAACCTGTCTCTAGATGCAGAAATCAACAAGCGCATGGGAAAGGCTTCCACTGCTATGTCCAGACTGGCCAAGAGAGTGTGGGAAAATGGCGCTCTGACACGGAACACAAAAGTCCGAGTGTATCAAGCCTGTGTCCTCAGTACCTTGCTCTATGGCAGTGAGGCCTGGACAACATATATCAGCCAAGAGCGACGTCTCAATTCATTCCATCTTCGCTGCCTCCGGAGAATACTTGGCATCAGGTGGCAGGACCGTATCTCCAACACAGAAGTCCTCGAGGCGGCCAACATCCCCAGCTTATACACACTACTGAGTCAGCGGCACTTGAGATGGCTTGGCCACGTGAGCCGCATGGAAGATGGCAGGATCCCCAAAATCACATTGTACAGCGAGCTCGCCACTGGTATCAGACCCACCGGCCGTCCATGTCTCCACTTCAAAGACGTCTGCAAATGCGACATGAAGTCCTGTGACTTTGATCACAAGTCGCGGGCGTCAGTTGCCAGCGATCGCCAGAACTGGCTGGCAGCCATAAAGGCGGGGCTAAAGTGTGGTGAGTCGAAGAGACTTAGCAGGAAAAAAGACAGAAGCACAAGGAGAGAGCCAACTGTGTCACAGCCCCGACAAACAAATTTTTCTGCAGCACCTGTGGAAGAGCCTGTCACTCTAGAATTGGCCTTTATAGCCACTCAGGCGCTGCTCCACACACCACTGACCACCTCCAGGCGCTTACCCATTGTCTCTCGAGGCCAAAGAAGACAGCCTCACTGCAGACAAGTAGAGAAAGCATGTTACTTCATCGATTTGACGGAAAAACTGTGGGCCAAAAACCCCCCAGTACTACCTCTTTAAGGGGCATGTGTACAAAGTCTAAGAATAAAGTAATTGCAAGAAGTGGAGCAAGAGTAGTAGAAAGCACCATCACAAATATTCTTTCATTTTCAGAAAATCTTCCTCCCATCATATATTGTGTTGCCCAAATTTAGCCCTTTAAAAGAAGTGCTTGTCAAGACAGCATTTATATCTATATACGTTTAAAGTAATAAAACATCCCAAGGCACTTCAAAGGGGTGATTATCAAACAAAATTTGGCATTGAGCCACATCTGGAGATATTGGGACAGGTGAGATAGATTTTTAAGAACTTGTGGATGGCCAATTTTGAGAAACTGTCAGAATTCTATGCAAGGGGTGTGAAATGAAAAGTAAGTTATCAAGTCACTTGCAGGTGGGAAAGGTCAGTGCAGCTAGTGGGCTGAGACTTACGGTACGGCAGCAGATGTAAACAATGGCGGTCTGCCCGTGCGGACTGCATGACGCGTAACCGCTGCGATATTCAGCGCGGCGGCTCATTTAACTGGCTGGGGCGGACCTCCCACCCCGATGACATGGAGGAGGCAGGCTGTCTGTCCATGGCAATGGTGTCAGCTGCCGTTGCGCAGGCACTGAGGCCATTTATAAAGGGCTTCAACCCCTTCCATTTAATTTAAATATGTGAAGAAAGAGGTTACAAAATATTTTTAAAACATTTAATTGGGCCCTCTCCCACCTACCTTCAATAACCATGCAATGCATTACTTGCCCTTCCCCCCCCCCCACCAAAAAAAACTTCCCCTGCCCACCTGACCTTCATCCCCCCCCGCAAAAGATCATAAACTGTGCACTGTAACCCTTCCCACCACCCCCTACACCAATCAGTTGAGTTTGACCCCACTTCCCCCCTCCCCCACCCCCCCCAGCCCCCACACTGTAAAACTTACCTACTCCCCACCAGTGTTTCGCCTCAGATCCCCAGACAGGGCTCTGAAACTACAGGAGTACTGGCAAACCGTCACCAATATCACTCCGGGATGGATGTGCGAGTGCGACTGTCATTAATTCAGTTATTTACTTTAATTGACATATTGAAATTGGTCTCCCGTCACCGAGTGGTGAGGGGGCGCCACCACGAGGCCACGCCGCCACCGGCAATATGAGGCTGGGCCTTCCCAGCGTCAAGGTCTGTGGCGGGCCTCTTCCGGAGGCATTTTCCACCACCCCCACCCCCGCCATGACTCCCGATGTCAGGGGGGGGGTCTGTAAAATTCAGCCCAGTATCGTCAAAAATAATCTCAATATAATGCTGTTCAACTCCAACACAAAGATGAAACTATAATATTAAAGCAGAGTGATTGAATCTACTTTCACAGCAATATAGAAAGAGTGAGATGATGTTTAATCTATTTACTGTAAGTGAACAGTAGTCTAGGAATATGTAAGAGTTTCTTGTCGGTAATTAATCCAGATATTTTTTCCAGTGCACACATCTATATGATCACAGCTATGCAATCTAGCATTTAGCACCTGAAAATGCAGCTTCAGTGGAGTCACTCCATAGAATGGTGACAGCACAGAAGGAGACCCTTCAGCCCAAAGAGCTCATGCGAGCTCACAGCAACAGCAATTTAGCTAGTCCCACTCCCCTGCACCTTCCCCATAGCACTGCAAATTATTTTCCTCCAGTTGCTTATTCATTTCCCTTTTGAAAGCCACAGTTGAATTTGCCTCCACCACCTTTTCACGGAGTGCAGCAGATCGTAACTACTTGCTGTGTAAATAAAAAGCATTTCCTCATGTCTCCTTTGATTCTTTTGCCCATCACCTGAAATCTGTGTCCTCTGGTTCTCAACCCTTCCACCAATGTGAACAGTTTCGATCCACACTGCCTGGACCCCTCATGATTTTAAACATTTCTATCAAATCTCCTTTCAACCTACCCTTCTCTAGCTTCTATAATCTATCCATCTAACTGAAGACCCACATCCTTGGAAACATTCTCGTAAATCTCTCCTGCACCCTCTCTAAAGATTTCACTTACTTCCTAAAATGTGGTGCTGAGAATTGGACACAATAACAACCTCGCCACAGGGACTTGTGCAACTGTCGAGCACAAAATAGTCATTGTCTCAACTAACCACTTGTTTCTGTTTACAATTTCACTTAATTAACTAATAAACAAGTGACTGTAAAGCGAATAAATCTGAGTAATCAAGCCCTTCAATTTTTTTTCAAAGTTGCTAATCAAGAGTTAGTCAACCAAATTGCTCAGATAACTTCTTCATCCTATTTTTAGCCGCCATCTATCAAGTCAATATATGAATTTAGAAATAACATTTATAATATTAAAAGAAAAATCATACTTCTGAAAAGATCATTTAAGTTATGTGTAAAATTGGTTATTTAATGTTTGAAATAAGAATGGAAAACAATCAAAATTATTGACAGCTTAAGCAAGTTTTGTTGAGTGGTAGGAAAATATTATTTCAGATATGGTGTTTCGGCCGGGTGGTGGGAACTGCGCAGGCATTGCAACAGCTGCCGGCCTAATCAGAGGGCTGGCAGCTCAGCAGCGCCACTACTAGTGGTGGCCATTGCTGAAGCTGCAACTGCAGGGAGAGGGCACCTCAACAGCTGGGCACTCTCAAAGAAGGGGAAGTGGGTTTGGGGGATGCCAAGACCAGGTAGACCCTGGTGGGTGGGGTGTGGTGCGGTCGCTGAGTGCCAGCAGCGTCATTGCCGCAAAGTTGGTCATTGCTGCTGGCAGGCCCCTCCATGTGCCTTAGAGTGCCCCCAACCGAAAACCTGTTGGGAGGCCACCAGGTTTCACTCGGCACTCTCCCACGCAGTGGCAGGCACACACCCCCAACCCCCAGCAAAATACCCACAGAGGTGGGAAGTGGCCCTTAAGTTGATCAATTGGCCTCCCAGTGGATAGCCAATCTGTGAAACTTCCCGTCACTGGCAAAACGGCACAGCAGTGGGAAAATGTATGGCCCCCCTTCCCCCCTCAATGCCTTCCAGGCCGTCGCCAAAGGACCTGGAAAATTCCATCCATTATATCAGTGATATATTGCCTCAATACATTTGCTCTATTACAGTGATGAATGAATTATTCTGTTTTGACTGCTGCAAGACCCTGTAAAATATCTAAAACTCTTCTCCAGGTCTTAGTCTGCTTGTGAGCAAAACCATGGGTGTTCCATTAATTATTAAACTGTTTTCTTTGTATCTTAAATTATGTATCCGTCTCTCTTATGTAGTTATGCATTATTTGCAATATTACAATATTTTCTTAAGAACTTCTACAATCCATTTGCTTTATAGAGGTTGTAAGAGGTACACAAGCTGTTCTTATATGGTGTTTGGCTATATTTTGAGTGTGTACTGTCTGAATTCAAAGTGACAGCACATGATTTTATGTTAAATATGGGGATTAAGAAGAAAACTGCATCAGTGTCAATCAAGGTGCAGATGATATGGAGCCACCCCTGACCGAGTGATCGGCCTTTGCTGTCTAATGTCCTTTACCATGGTCCCATTATCCAAACTCCAACCAATTTCCTTTCTCTTTCATCTTAAACGAGCTGCAGACAGCGAAGGGGTGATTTACATTCTGCTTAAAGAGATTTTCTGTTGGTGCTCAGTCAGTTATATGGATCATTCAGCAAAGCTGCTGCCCTTGCTGCTGTCTGTCTGCCGCCTGCTGAAGAACAGTGACACTTGGTTAAAATGCAAATGTTTTACTAAAAGTCCCTTTCTCTGTAGCACAGAGAAAGGCAGAAGTTGCATTGATGTAGCACCTTGTTAGGTTCTCAGAACAGCTCAAAGTGCTTAAGGGATGGCATCTCACCCAGCAGCCTGGTTACTGGTTGGCACCAGTGATATTTTATTCTCTGACCCTCCCTTGGAATGCAGCTGCATATATTTGGACAGAATATAAACTCATATTAGAAAGTTCCTATAATAAAAACAAGAATTGCTGGAAATACTCAGCAGGTCTGACAGCATCTGTGGAGAGAGAAACAGAGTTAATGTTTCAGGTCAATGACCTTTCATCAGAACTGGCAAAGGTTAGAAATATAATAGGTTTTAAGCAAATAAAGTGGGGGTGGGCAAGAGATAACAAAAGGGAAGGTGTTGATAGGACAGGGTCACAGAGAATAACTGACCAGAAGGTCATGGAGCAAAGGCAAACGGTATGTTAATGGTGTGATGAAAGACAAAGCGTTTAGTGTAGCGGAGGTGTTAATGGACAGAAAAATGAACAGCCCTGGCCCAAAGCACAAACATGAAAAAAAACAGTGGGCAGGCACATGATAAAAAAGAAGAATAATGAAACAAACTAAAATAAAATAAGAAGAAAAAAGAAAAAGTAACGGAAACTAAAAAGGGGGGCCCGTCATGCTCTGAAATTATTGAACTCAATGTTCAGTCCGACAGGCTGTCGCATGCCTAATCGGTAAGTGAGATGCTGTTCCTCGAGCTTGTGTTGATGTTCACTGGAACATTGCAGCAAGCCCAGGTCAGATATGTGGGCAAGAGAGCGGGGGAGTGTGTTGAAATGGCAAGCAACCGGAAGCTCGGGGTCATGCTTTCGGACTGAGCGGAGGTGTTCTGCAAAGCAGTCACCCAATCTGCGTTTGGTCTCCCCAATGTAGAGGAGACCACATTGTGAGCAGTAAATACAGTAAACTGAATTGAAAGAAGTACAAGTAAATCGCTGCTTCACCTGAAAGGAGTTTTTGGGGCTTGTATAGCACTATCCAAGGCCCCTAAACACTCAATAATTTCAGAGCATGACGGGCCCCCCTTTTTATTTTTAGTTATTTTTTCATTTTTATTTTCATTTTAGTTTTAGTTTGTTTCATCATTCATTTTTTTCTTACCATGGGTCTGCCCACTATTTTTTTCATGTTTGTGCTTTGGGCCAGGGCTGTTCAATTTTCTGTCCATTAACACCCTCTCTGCACTAACGTTTTGTCTTTCATCACACCATTAACATACCGTTTGCCTTTGCTCCATGACCTTCTGGTCAGTTATTCTCTGTGACCCTGTCCTATCAGTACCTTCCCTTTTTGTTATCTCTTGCCCCTCCCCTGCTTAATTTGCTTAAAACCTATTATATTTCTAACCTTTGCCAGTTCTGATGAAAGGTCACTGACCTGCAACATTAACTCTGCTTCTCTCTCCACAAATGCTGCTAAACCTGCTGAGTATTTCCAGCATTTCTTGTTTTTATTTCAGATTTCCAGCATCTGCAGTATTTTGCTTTTATATTAGAAAGTTCCTACATGTGCTGGTTTGTTGCTGAAATTAGTAAATGGAGTGTACTTCTATACCTGAGGAACAGCATCTCAATTTTAATTGAATCAGTAATTTTATTGCATTGTGCCACAGACAATATTAAGGGCAAAGCAATACAGAGCTTTCAAGTTGGCATGGTACAGGAATAAAAGTTGCACATGAGACTGCTGATTGTGTACATCATTCTAAAATATGGGCTGCTGCTTTGATCATTAATTAAGGAATGCAAGTAAAACTACAGAAATGTTTGCCAAAGCAATGTTTGTTATATAAAAAAAAATTCTGAATTCTTCAATATATGATTTCATCAAAGTGTGCAAAGTATTTTCACATAAACAACTTAACTTCAGAGAGAATGCAGACTTTCAGATCTGGAACTTCCTTCTAACAGAGACTGAAGCTGCTTTTATGGCACTGTACTGAGCCATTGGCTCTCAACTTATGAACACATGGTAAAGGATTTTAAAAGCTGTGTCTTGGTTGATCAAAGCCTGTCCCATGCCAGCATCCCAACACAGTCTAACCTACGCACACCATCTACAAACTATAGCGCAGACGTGGCCTGGTGTGAGGAAATTCAAAATAGGAAGAAAAACTTAAAAGAATTGGGTCTGTTTTTGTTTGAACAAAGAAGTAATTTAACAGAGATGTTTAAAATTGCAAAGGGATGGAAAGTAATAGACAGCAACATTAAACATAAAAGTTTCGGACTGAGACCAGGTGAAACATTTTTACACAGAGGTTTCTGAGGCAGAGCTAATAATTGAAGCATGTCAGTATTTAAGAATAAGTTAGATAACTGGTTGAGGGATAAGGGAATAAAGAGTTATATGAACAGGGCGGGTACACAGGATTAGGACTGGTTCTCGTATGGAGAATTAGCATGGACTGGTTGGGCTGAAGGGCTTTCATTCCATGTTTTATAATTTCTACATTGGTTATTGTTAGTTGCTTGTTTAGCTACTTGAGCAAGAAATAGGCTATTTGGCCCTTCAAGCCTGTTCCACCATTCAAGTGGACCATGGCTGATCTACTTCAAAACCAATCTCCTGTACTATCCCCATATCCTTTGCTATCTTCAATATCTAGAAATCTATCAATCTCTGTCTTGAATATACTCAACAACTGAGCCTCCACAGCCCTCTGACGTAGAGAATTCCAAAGATTCACCAACCTCTGAAAATATGGAAGAAGCATGATTACATGTGTGGCACTATTGCTCAGTATCCTTCTATTTGTAAATAGATTTTCATTGCTTTAAAACTTCTGTAACAAAATTGTATGCAATTACTATCTTAAATTTGTATTCCTGACGCTCGATGCATATCTTAAATTATTGAAAAGAACATACTGGAGAAGGAATATCTGTCTCATCTGATCTTTTCACCAACTCTTTCAGATAGACACTTTTTAAGTAATTATACTTTTGCAGACAGGCTTAAGGACAATCCTTGTGTACCTTGTGTCCTGGCCAAATTTATCTCTCAATCAGCATCACTAAAACAGATTATCTGGCCATTATCATACTGCTGTTTGTGGGAGCTTGCTGTGCATATGTTGGCTGCTGCCTTTCCTACATTACAACAGTGCACATACATTGAAATGTACTTAATTGGTTGTAAAGTGCTTTGGGAAGTCCTGAAGTGGTGGAAGGTGCAATATAAGTGTAACCCTTTCTTATTGTCAAGAGATTCTCTAGCCAACTGCACAAGCTCTCCACTATACTGACTGATATCAACTACTCAGCACAGACTAGGGATCAAAGCTTTCAGTCCCATCCCTCACAGGGCATTTTCTTTTGCTTGTTCTGGGCACGCGGCTGATGTTGGCAAGGCCGCATTTGTTGTCCATCTCTAGTTGTCTTATGATGATGGTGCTCCCACGGTGGTGCTTGGAAGGAAATTACAGGATGTTGACCCAGTATCACTGAAGGAACAGCAGTATATGTCCAAGCGGTTGTGATATTGCTTTAAGTGTTGCAGTATTGCTTAAAAGTGTGTATCTGAAACGGCTGTCCATCACCAGACAGAATGTGATGCACAGAACCTTGTGAGCTCCAAGCACTTGCTGCAAGCAGCCACAGAAACAACAATGTAAAACTCCTTCCCAGTATTGCTGTGTACAAGTTAGTACCTTCAATGAAAGATCCTGCCTTTTGGATTCACTGATCTTGACTGCATGATTGCTGTGTCAATGTTATAACACAAAGCACAACACAAGCCAGGATAGTGTATGGTTTGGAAAGGAATTTGGAGGTGATGGTGTTTCCATGGTATTGCTGCTCATGACCTTCTCAGCAATAACGGTTATGGGTAAATAGGGTAGATATAGAGAAACTATTTTGTCTGATGAGGGGATATTATCATAAAATTGGAGCAAGACCATTTAGGAGTGAAATCAGAAAGCACTTTTCAAACAAAGGGTAGAAGAACTCTTGAACTCTCCGCACCTCCCCTCCAAAGAAGGCTGTGAATTCCAGGGGTGAGGGGATAAGTGGAGCTTTCAAGACTGAGATAGATAGATTTTTATTTGTTAAGGGTACCAAGGGATATGGTGCAAAGGCAGGAAAACGCAGTTGAGGTATAGATCCAATTGAATTTAATGTTACAACCAAGGTGGGAGCAATGCACTGTCAATTCAGTCCCATCACTCCACAAGTCATAGCATATTAAAGTTTTCCCACCTACTGGAAAACATCCAAATTAAACACTTTATTAACCCCCCCAGAATAAAATACACCAACCCAGGTATCTTTAAGCAACAACAAATTAACTATTTATTAATAAACTAAATCTTAAATACTATTAAGATAAATTTATGTCTAAAGACCTTATAACTTCTTATTTATCCTAAACCCCATGCACACACACATACATTCAAAAGTCAATGGTTAGCCAGTTTTAAAAATAGTGTTTCTGAGAAATAAAATAAGTAGCTGGGTTGTAAGTCCTGGTGGGTTACATTCCCAGTTGATGAGGTGTCCCAGAGTAGAATAATCAAATGCCACTCGAAGTCTCCAGCTGAATTAGATAAACAATCTTTAAGGAATATGCGTTCAAAGTACATCAGCTGCAGCAGGCGTCACAGTTCTTTCAACAAGGAGTATAGTAACCAGTCTATTTGGATTTTTAAATTGGCAGTCTTTCGGTAAAAACTTTACTGTGAAGTCCAGCACACACAAACAGAGCGAAGACTTCTTAGAGCTTTGAAGTAAAATGGAATTCATTACCTCCAACAATGAAAATGTTTTTCCAGGGTATTTTTCCTCCTTAGGCAAACATAGACTGAGTTTAAAGTAGATTTTCCTGCTAAGATATAGACAGCTTCTTTTTAGTAAGCACACTTCGTTGGTCTTCAGATCCCTACGCAGTTAAACGGATACATTTACAGAATGTGGCGTCTCTCTCCTGTTGTTGCCTAGAAAACAGGCTTGTTGTGGCACACCGTTCTCAAAGCATCTAAAAGCTTCTCTCTCTGTCTTAAAGGTACACTGTTTGTAGACAGAGTCCTAAAGGCACACTGTTTTAAACAAAGGAGGAAAAAAAAGTTCCATGAATAACAGGGAGACGCAAGGGGCTGAATGGCCTATTCCTTCTCTTATGTTACTAAGATCCAGTTAAATTTGTTCATGGTATACTGTCACAGGATTTGCACAACCTTTATCTACTATTATGCATTGTAGACTATAGTTAGATGATAAAATACCCGTAAGCAGCTACAATATGCAATATAAGGGGGGTTGTAGCAGAATGGTTATGTTACTGGACTAATAATCCAAGATCTGGAA
The DNA here is from genome assembly GCF_036365525.1 of Heterodontus francisci. NCBI lineage: Eukaryota > Metazoa > Chordata > Chondrichthyes > Heterodontiformes > Heterodontidae > Heterodontus > Heterodontus francisci. Next base: position 14,982,851 of record NC_090385.1, read on the forward strand.
ATATGATTTTGAATCCAACCACAGCTGCTGGGGAATTTAGATTCAGTTAATTAAATAAATCTGGAATTAAAAAACTAGTCTCAATAATGATGACCATGAAACTAACAGATTGTTGTCAAAACCCATCTGGTTCAAATAATATCCTTTAGGGAAGGAAATCTGCTGTCCTTACCCAGTCTGGCCTTTATGTCACTCCAGATCCACAGCGATGTAGTTGATTCTTAACTGCCCTCTGAAATGGCCTAGCAAGCCATTGAGTTGCATTCGAGAAGGTGGCTCACTTTCTCAAGGGAAATTTGGGTTGGGTGATAAATGCCAGTGATGCCTTCATCCCATGATTGAATTTTTTTTTTAAAGCCTAAAAGTGTTTTTCTTTAAAGAGTCACTTCTGTGTAATATTTCCTGCAATCCAGCAGAATATTTCTGATCAAGGAAGAATTGTGCTATGTAACTGCCAAAGGTCTCAATATATGTAGGCATGTGATGAGTTAATTCTACTCCATCGTAACTGGTTGATGGCAAAGAGAAATAAATAGCAAAGTTGGCCACAACCTGTTTTAATCGCTCAGCTGAATTCTCAATTTTCAGCCTGAAGGTCAAATTGCACATGCAACAACCCAATACCACTCTTTTTCTGAAAGGGTATGTAAATGTGTTCAAGCATGCACTGAATTAAAGGGCAACATTTTATCTTCAGTAAAAGCTTTATAAACTTGTCAGAATCTCAGCATATTTAAAAAATGGTAATCATAAGTATTGCCACGGAGGACTGTTTCCTATATGCGCTATGGTAGCAAACCCATAAGCTGTGACTTTATATAAAAAGGGTTCACAATTTTGTTAAACACAGTGGCACAGTGGCAAGCACCGCAGCCTCACAGCTCCAGCGACCCGGGTTCAATTCTGGGTACTGCCTGTGCGGAGTTTGCAAGTTCTCCCTGTGACCGCGTGGGTTTTCGCCGGGTGCTCCGGTTTCCTCCCACAGCCAAAGACTTGCAGGTTGATAGGTAAATTGGCCGTTATAAAATTGCCCCCAGTATAGGTAGCTGGTAGGGGAATAGAGGGAAGGTGGAGATGTGGTAGGAATATGGGATTAGTGTTCTTTGGTCTCCTTATCTCGAGAGACAATGGGTAAGCGCCTGGAGGTGGTCAGTGGTGTGTGGAGCAGCGCCTAGAGTGGCTATAAAGGCCAATTCTAGAGTGACAAGCTCTTCCACAGGTGCTGCAGAAAAATTTGATTGTCGGGGCTGTTACACAGTTGGCTCTTCCCTTGCGCCTCTGTCTTTTTTCCTGCCAACTGCTAAGTCTCTTCGACTCGCCACACTTTAGCCCCGCCTTTATGGCTGTCCGCCAGCTCTGGCGAACGCTGGCAACTGACTCCCACAACTTGTGATCAATGTCACAGGATTTCATGTCACGTTTTCAGACGTCTTTAAAGCGGAGACATGGACGGCCGATGGGTCTGATACCAGTGGCGAGCTCGCTGTACAATGTGTCTTTGGGGATCCTGCCATCTTCCATGTGGCTCACATGGCCAAGCCATAGGATTAGTATAAATGGGTGGTTGATGGTCGGCACAGACTCAGTGGGCCGAAGGGCCTGTTTCAGTGCTGTATCTCTAAATAAATTTTAAAAAATACTGCAAGGAGGAAATTATTCCCTCTTGCTCTCATCTCCCCTTCTTCACATTGAAACATGCCGGCAAGAGTAAATGTCTCACCCGGTGTGATACTAAACAACGCAGTTCAGCAAGATTTTGGACTGCTAATGGACCAAACTTTGCCACGTAATGAGGCCTACCAACTGCTATCTTCTGATTAGAAGTAAGCATACCTTGGACATAAAGCAGGGGAAAATCTATCCCTTTAAATCTAATCTATAAAATGACTTGCAGATGCTGCTTGGGTATCTCCATTTCAATTCACTCTCACTAATCTCAGGTTTAACTTCTTGTTCTGGTGTTTTCTTATTTCTTCAGTATTTCTTAGCTCTTCTTGGCCTGGCTCCAGCCTTTCAGATATTTCAATGACATCTCCATCTGTTGCTCCTCGCCTGCTCTCAACTTGTCACTGTCGATGCTGAACAATTGCTGGGCTCCAATCATTTTTCTTAAGTACAATGTGCTCTGACTGCATCTCCTGGGAAGCTGCAGTATTAAAGGATGAGATGTTAAGTTGTACTTAAGCTGTTGAGAAAGTTCCTTTGAGGAATTTCTTTTGATTTGAGCAGCTACTGAAGTGGGATAGAGTGTTCTCATTCTACCGCCCATCAACAATTGCATCGGGGACGTTATACTCATCTATGGGCGTGCTCCAGTAGCCACGCAAGGCTTAACGTTTTTTCTAAAAAGCGTTTTTCTTGGCAATTGGAACAGCTTTCTCATTGCATTACAGGTACTTCACCCTAGCTTTGACCCTCCACCACTGGCTCACAGTGACAGTAGTGTGTAACATCTACAAGATGCACTCAGCAACTCGTCAAGGCTCCTTCAACAACCCCTCCCAAACCCACGACCTCCACCACCTAGAAGAACGAGGACAGCAAGCACATGGGAACAGCACTGCCTGCAAGTTCCCCTCCAAGTCCCACAACATCCTGACTTCGGAAGATATCGCCATTCCTTCATCATCGTTGGGTCAAAATCCTGGAACTTGCACCCTAACAGTACTGTGTGTGCACCAACAGCACAAAGACTGCAGCAACTCAAGAAGGTAGCTCACCACTACCTTCTGTCGGGCAATTAGGGATAGGCAATAAATGCTGGCTTGACAGCGACGCCCACATCCTATGAAAGAATCTTTAAAATTCCATACTTGCAAACGGGATTCCATTTTCATTTTCATGATTGCAATGCACAATTACGTTCAAACTCTTGGTGTTGTTAATATATTCGGTTCAAATAAATAATTGAAAAGCAGTCTACGATTATGAAATATTGATTTGACTTGAGGCAACATGCAGAAACATTTTTTTTACACAGCGAGTTGTTGTGACCTGGAATAGACTGCCTGAAAGGGTGGTGGAAGCAGATTCAATATCAACTTTCAAAACGAAATTGAATAATTACCTGAAGGGACAAAAATTACAGGGCTATGGGGAAGAGCAGGTGCGTGGGATTGATTGGATAGCTGGCACAGGCACAATGGGCCGAATGGCCTCCTTCTGTGCTGTGCCATTTTATAGTTCTGTGACTCTATCCATCCCAATTTTGTGCCGTGGTGTGTTTGGTATGTCAAGCACATTCATCAGCTTTTTGTACACTTTGGATGAGTACCTGCATTAATGTAAATGTTGTGAGATTTGTGCTATGTATGCCTATTTGCGAAATAGGAGCGTTGGCACGGATCCTCACCAGATTGACTACATCGTAGTATTCCAGCACTAGGTTTGCTCATTATTTTATATTATTGCACAAAGACAAGTCATAATGGTTGAAATAAGTAAATCTGATCATGAATGTTGATCTGTGGAATCACTTGCTGTGAAATAAAGTCATTAACTTGGCCTTGGCTCACCAAGCATTTTCTAAGTCTGCCTTCAGAGAGAGTGAAAAAGACACATGCAAAAGACTCAAATATCTGGTTCAGACTGCAAAGGAGTTACTACTGTTACACCCCTGGATTATGCTATTGTATAGTTAAGTATTGGGGATTACAAGCACAACAAAAACTGGCACTCAGTCACAGGAATATAGGAACATAGGGAATAGGAGCAGGAGTAGGCCATTCAGCCCCTTTAGCCCATTCCACTATTCAACAACTTCTTTGGCCTCCTTGTCTCGAGTGACAATGGGTAAGTGCTTAGAGGTGGTCAGTGGTTTGTGAAGCAGCACCTGGAGTGGCTATAAAGGCCAATTCTAGAGAGACAGACTCTTCCACAGGTGCTGCAGATAAAATTGGTCATTGGGGCTGTTACACAGTTGGCTCTCTCCTTGCACTTCTGTCTTTTTATCCTGCCAACTGTTAAGTCTCTTCGACTCGCCGCTCTTTAGCCCCGCCATTATGGCTGTCCGCCAGCTCTGGCGATCACTGGCAACTGACTCCCATGATTTGTGATCAATGTCACAGGACTTCATGTCGTGTTTGCAGACATCTTTAAAGCAGAGACATGGACGGCCGGTGGGTCTGATACCAGTGATGAGCTCACTGTACCATTCCAGAGCGTAGTCGCCGATATTGATGGATGGAGCATTTCTGACGTCCTGTCCCATGATGTTTGTTTCCTTGAGGCTGATGGTTAGGCCAAATTCGTTGCAGGTAGCTGCAGTCCTGTCGATGAGTCTCTGCAGACACTCTTCTGTGTGGGATGTTAATGCAGCATCGTCAGCAAAGAGGAGTTCCCTGATGAGGACGTTCCGTACTTTGGTCTTCGCTCTAAGATGGGCAAGGTTGAACAACCTGCCATCTGATCTTGTGTGGAAGAAAATTCCTTCTTCTGAAGACTTGAACACATGTGAGAGCAGCAGTGAGAAGAAGATCCCAAACAGTGTAGGTGCGAGAACACAGCCCTGTTTCACGCCACTCAGGATAGGAAAGGAGTCTGATGAGGTGCCGCTATGCTGAATTGTGCCTTTCATATTGTCATGGAATGAGGTGATGATACTTGGGTGGAAATCCAATCTTTGCTATTAGTCTGAAGAGACCACGTCTGCTGACGAAGTCAAAGGTTTTGGTGAGATCTATGAAAGCAACGTAGAGGGGCATCTGTTGTTCGCGGCATTTCTCCTGTAGCTGGTGAAGGGAGAACAGCATGTCAATGGTGGATCTGTCTGCTCGAAAGCCGCACTGTGCCTCAGTGTAGACACGCTCAGCCAGCTTCTGGAGTCTGTTTAAAATGACTCGAGCGAAGACTTTCCCCACTATGCTGAGCAGGGAGATTCCACGATGGTTGTTGCAGTCACTGCAGTCATCCTTGTTCTTGTAGAGGGTGATGATATTGGCATCGTGCATGTCCTGTGGTACTGCTCCCTCATCCCAGCACAGGCAAAGCAGTTCATGGAGTGCTGAGAGTTTAGCAAGCTTGGCACTCTTGAACTAGATCATTCAACTAGATCATTGCTAATCTACCTCAAAGCCATTTTCCTGTACTATCTCCATATCCCTTAATATCTTTAATATAAAATAGAATCATAGAAAGTTTAAGGCACAGAAAGAGGCCACTTGGCCCATCGTGTCTGTGCCGGCCGAAAAACAATCCACCCATTCGAATTCCACCTTCCAGCATTTGGTCTGTAGCCCTGCAGATTACGGCACTTGAGGTGCATATCCAGACTCCTTTTGAATGAATTGAGGGTTTCTGCCTCAACTACCCTTTCAGGCAGTGAGTTCCAGACCCCCACCACCCTCTGGGTGAAAACGTTTTTCCTCATCCATAAATATATCTACAAATCTATCAGTCTGTCTTGAATATATTCAAGACACTTAGGGGAATGACTATACAATGCTGTCACCAGGAAAATATCTAAGGCAAGACTCTAAACTTATAACAAATATTTATTTTCTCTCTCACCATATGGAACCATATCCATAACCTCCAAGCAATCGTGTTTATGCTTTGACTGAAATTGGAAAACTGGGTGTAAATTGTATTTATTCAGGGTGAAGTTGATTCATGTTTTCCCTCAAACAAGTAGTGCAATCAAGCAGTGTTTTAAAATGTAATTCTTTACTTTTTCTTTGTATTAAAAAATATTCCTTGATCTGGTAACCTGGTGTTGCTTTATTAATACAGCTGAAAATAGGCTTATCACAAAAAGTGCACTTTTAATAAGAGCATCCAGTCCACATCTGTGAGTAGATTTTAAATCACTGAAAATGACAAAAAATATTGATCCATTTACTAGTTTCATTGATGTACACTAGTGTCTTAGTAATGTTACGATCGAGGTTGGAGGAGTGCAGTCTCTTTCTCTAGTTCCACTTCTCCATAGATCACAACATATGTTTAAATTTCTTACCCAGTTACCGATGCAGCCAATTATATACTTTATCTATTTTAGTTTCAGAATAAAATCCACCAAACAGGTTTCTTTAATAAACAACAAAATTATTGATTTATTTCAAAACAAGACTTATTCAATATAGATGCAAAGCTTGTTAACTCACAGGTTGAAATATGGAAGCTCCCTTCTAAATTAACCCAACACACACTGGTTAAAGAAAAAAAAGATGTTTTCTCTGCAGAGAAAACAAAGGAAACAAAAAAGCTTGGGCCAAACATTTGTTAATTCTTGAAGGAAAAGGATAAGATAGGGTCTGTTCCCATCTGGTCCTTTATTCTAGCATCCAAATATGCATAGATGGCTGTCACTGGGATCTTTTTGGAGCAGTTCTTTTTAGGCAACACCAAGGATTAGTCTGGCAGGCTTTCCAGGAGAATCACTGCATCAGGGGTTTCAGCTATCACACTGGATTCTCAGGGTTTCTCAAAGTGGTGGAAAAAGAATGAGATGATGGCTTCTCTCTTAGCAGGTTTACCCCCAACTGACTGAAAACAATATCCAAAAACAAAACCAACTCTTGATCACCATAAATCTTGACATGTCACTTTTCTGTAAACCACTCCCATAGTCATCAAGGCTCCTGCTGTTTACTTAGCTTAAGACATGTGACTTCCAGTAAGGGTTTGTTTTTAAACAAAGTCTCAAGTCCTTCCAGTGGCCATTTAAAAAAAAGTCCAGCATCTATGGACTCGCTTCAGTCTTTCAAATGAATCAATTTCCACAATTTTTAAACATGAGGCCTCAATAAATATTTTAAAAATGGAAACACTTTCATAACAGTAAATTTTTTTTTATTATGTAAAACTTTAAAAATGTGCCTACCAGTGCCTTTGTCCCTAGCAATACTAGCTTAATTTGAAAAGCCTCCTCAAATGACTGCAAACAGGTGCAATTGGCAGAAACTTGCTGCAGTGATTATTTGATCTGGGGGTGTGGCCAGTTTTGTGGGTAGGGCCAGTGCAATTTTTAAAAATCTAGCACAAAAGATTGCAGAAACCTTATCTGCACTGGATGTAACTTGCACTTGAAATTCCTCGATCTTTTGCACTGGTTTATTTGTTTGCGGATGAATTATCTTAAAAATAAAGCACAACCTAGCTGAAACATACCTACTGCATGCGGTGAAGTACCAATCTGTTTTGTCTCTTAAGCCCAGTGTCATTACAAATAATTTTCTCCACACATCAACAAAATTTCCTTCCAGTCTCAAATGATCTGTGATTTTTAAAACTTCCATTACCAATCCGATTCTTAAACCATGTAGAGACCTGTAGTTTGTTTTAATTACAATACTCGGGAGTCTGTCTGACTGTCTATAACATGTGTCAAGTTATGTTCCAAAGTGTCAGCTCATGTCAAAGAGTACATGGTTTTTTAAATTGATATATTGATCCCATCACTGACCATTACATGGATCCTCAACTTTAAATCCATTGTTAAGTATTGTCATATTTCTACTAGCGCTTTTTAATTTCTAACACATTCAATGCATTATCTTCAACAATTAAATTTAATTAGACTGTTCTCACCTAAAACCATGATACTGGTCCACTTAGCAAAATGAAGTCATTTGTTTCAATTTGCACCACATCTGCTGGAATTGTCCTCATTACCGCAGAGCCTCTTTCTCATGTTTAGTCAATAAAACATTTGTAGGAACAGAATTTTTTTAATAGTCTGAGCAACAATAATTAAACTAATGCAAGCATGTAGTGAGTAAGAATAAGTCAGACTCTGCACACTTTCAAAAGGGAGTTGGACTCCTTGACTGGGGCAGAGATTGTATCTTATAAAAGGAAAATGATTTAATAGTTGACGTAAGCATAGCCAATGTAATCTTCTGGACTCGCTTTGATCAGTTGGAGGAATTGGAGAGAAGTATTCCAGGGTATTTCTGTATTTTTTTTGCTTTTCCCAGGAGAATACATGGTTGGGGGAGGGGGGAAGGGGGTGTTCATGGGACATGAGTGGGGAGGGTACACTGTGTTAGTGGTGGGGGAGGTAGTCACAATGCTCAAGCATCAGGAGTGCGGGGCAGCCTTGATGGACCAGCTGGTCTTTTCCTGCCTGTCAGTTTTGTAGGTTTGTATGTCTCATACCCACAATTTTACCAAACAAGCGACTCCACCTCATATTGTCTTTCTTGTGTTGTGATCAACAAAGATTTTGAGATTTTTAGGAGTTGGGACAGGGTTATAGCTCTTTTAATGGACTGGTTAATGCCTTCTGCTCCAGACTGCAGCTGGAGTTACTGGGCCGCCTCCTTTCCTTTTCTTCCTCCTTGTCTTCAAAATACATAGGATATTTGCATTCATCAACGTGAGGATTATGAACACAATGAAATGAAACAATTCCTATTGTAGAATCACTGAATAATGCAGCATAGAAGGAGGCCATTTGGTCCGTTGCTGGCTCTTTGAAAGAACTGTCCAATTAGTCCCACTCCCCAGCTCAATCCTTAGAGTAAATTCTTTCCTCTTCAATTATTTATCAAATTCCCTTTTGCAAGTTATTATTGAATCTGCTTCCACCGCCCTTTCAGGCAATGCGTTCCAGATCATCATAACTCACTGTATAAAAAAGAAAAATGTCCTCATGTTGCTTCTAGTTTTTTTGCCAATCACCTTCCACCTGATTCCTCCAGTTACTGATGCTCTTGCCACTAGAAACTGTGTCTCCTTAATTACTCTATCAAAACTGTTCATGATTTTGGACACCTCTATCAAATCTCCTGTTAACCTTCTCTGCTTTATGGCACCCAGTGCCAGAGTGGGTATTGACGGATCAAGAGTTCGACTCAATGAAAGTTTTGTAGGTGCCGTCTCAATGTAGACCATTGCCTGGACACTGTGCCCGGTGGAAAATCAGATGGGGCAGATCGCACACTCTTAACAGAGCTTTCCCAATTTTCCTTGAATGAATTGAAGGAAAATCAGGTTTGCTGTGTTTGTCAACTGTAATCCTCCACACCTGATTCTCCTTCCTGCATCAGGCGACATTTTCCACCCAAGCAGTACAGACCAAAATCTGCCCCAATGGGGATCATTTTGAATTTCACTGCCTGAGTTGCAACCTGGCATAACGGATAGACTGCCCATCAATGACCTCACCCACTTTTAATCTGATTCAAATCAGTGGGATGAAATTTGGGTGGATTCTACAATTGACAATCAATCCTTTCCATTAGATTACTGCCTAGGTAGTCAAGTTGAACAACACCCTCTCATATAATAAAAGCAAAATACTGCGGATGCTGGAAATCTGAAACAAAAACAAGAAATGCTGGAATCACTCAGCAGGTCTGGCAGCATCTGTGGAAAGAGAAGCAGAGTTAACGTTTCGGGTCAGTGACCCTTCTTCGGAACGCCCTCTCATATGTCTTATTACAATCTTTGAGGAGCTTTCGACTTAGTGCACTAACGATTCTCATTGCCTCACTGAGTGGGATTGTCGATTTGTGTATCTGTATTTCCACCACAACAGGTTTCTTCTCCTCATTCCCCAAACAAAGGAATTTTTAGGTTCTTAGCAACTCAAATGACCTAGGCTGACACTCCAGTGCAATATTGAGGGAATGCTGCACTGTCAGAGGTGTAGTCTATCAATGAAACTTTAAACCAAAGTCCCATCTGCCCTCTCAGTTAAACATAAAAGATTCCATGGAACTATTCCAAAGAGCGGGAGAGTTATCCCTGGTGTCCTGGCCAATATTTATCCTTCAATCAACATCACAAAAACAAATTATCTGGTCATTATCACATTCTTTTTTGTGGGAGCTTGCTGTGTGCAATTTGGCTGTCACATTTCCTACATTACAACACTTGAAAAATGTTTAGCTGTAAAGCCATGTTAGGACATCCTGAGCTCGTGAAAGGTGTTTTATAACAGCACATCTTTCTTTAGGTTGTAAGAAATGTGTGTATACATCTTTAAGAGGTGTGGCTACAAGATTATGCTAGTCATGATGTAGCACACCACGTGATTCTGTTAAGCAGTCTTGAAGATATACCTGTGCAGTCAACACGTCTATGTGTAGCTGCTCTCTCAGTATTCAATATAGAATCCACAATATTGCGTTAACGATTCTATCTGGAGTAGACAGTCTTTGTGTACAGTCCATAGTAGTACGGAGGTTCAAGGAACATGCAACATGTTGGCAGCGGTGGAATTTTTGAAGCGTCAAAGAGGATTCTGAAGACAGCAGACACATTTCTTTTTCCTCTTGGAAGATCAGACGCGACAGCAGGAATCTGGATCTCCAGCACCCCAGCTCGTCAAGATTTCTTACCTTTGAGGTAATGCAGTCAGCAGCAACTGAGTAAACTGCTTTCAACTTCAAGCTGTGAAGTTGGGTGGCTGCAGATTCCTGTTGACTCGACTAACACGGAGATTCTGAGGTCAGCTTCTCATCGGGAGCAACTTGAGGAAATCTGGATGAGTGAATACTGTCCAGAGATAACAGACCCCGTTACTTTTGCGAGGTGCGTTGGATGGTTCAGCACCATCACGACAGTGGGGGACTAGGCCAAGCACAGAATTGGTATACTTGCGTTATGGGAAGTGCCGCAATCTGAACAGCGGCATGGGCAACAGTCAAGACATAGAATGGAGGAGATCTTCTTCATTGTGGTTTCAGGAGGAGCTTTTGCTATTTTTCGAGGGAAAATCGCCATTACAGTTCTTGACCTTTGATTTTTCTTCACGTGAAATTCACCCTTTGTGGGCAGGGCTAATCCAAAAGTGCATGAATTCAGCAACAGCGCTACAACCTCCAAGCTTGTCCATCAGTTGTATTGCAACAAGTCTTCACAGCAAGATACAGCATCACAACCTCTAAACCAGTTCATCAGTGGAACTACAACTGCTTTTTTTCATTGCAGAAAACAGCACCACACCATCCAAATCTGTTCAGAAGTGGTACTGCAAGTCTTTCTAGTATTTGACTTCAAAGCTTATCTTTTTTTTCTGTAGGTGCAACAACACAGTTATTGCAATCATGGCAACACTTTTTCCTACTATTAATTGGAAAGCATCTGACCTGCTTTCAGAATTTCTTTTTAAACAGAGTTACGCTTTGCTTCGATGCCCCAGCCATTGATGATCTACAGAAGCAAGCAGTAACGATATGCAAAGCCATTGGCAATGAAGGACTATGTTGCCTCAACACGTCTGGTTTCAAATATGAAGAATAGAAGGCCCATGCAAAGATTTGGTCCACTCAAGAAGACCAATTATACCTCCAGCTCAATTTTCGACGACATCGACTCAAATTCATGTCTTTCAGACAACAGCCTCGCGAATCCATAGACCATTTTGTCAGTTGTTATCAGGCCAAAGGCCAAGAATGTGATTTTATCAACTCTGAGCTGGTAGTTCATATCATTGATCTTGAAATCACATTCACACCGATGGAACTCTACCAAAAAGATCTTTTGAACAAACCCAAAGACCATACGGTTGATGTTTTATTGAAGGATGGCCACAAATTTGAGTCTATCATCTCAGTTCAACAAAGTCTTCAAACTCTATGCATATCAAATAGCATAGGTGCATTCCAAATCCAAGACACCAAGTACAAGGTGCAGACTTTTGCATTCACTTAAAGCCTGTCCAGCACTTAATTCCATTTGCAAAGCATGTGGTGTTAGAGTTCATTGGAGAAGACAGACACTGCAGGCAAGAGTCCTGAGCACAAACAGTCAAACCGCAGGACATCTTTGCACCCTGACAAGCTTCACAGTTTTCCGTCACGACACAACTGATTCATCCACAAAGATTCGAGTGCCACTAACACTACTGATCCTGAACATCAGCGTAGAAGCACAAGTGAGCGATTGGAACAGTCATTCCAAGTTGTCAATGTTACCGAGCACGTTGATTCCATTACTCAGATCGAAGCTTTTGCATCCGTTCATATTTCCTGTCCAGGACAAGAGTGACCCTCAAGGAGCTAAACCCCCAGTTTTCAGGTGCTCGCTTTTTCTCCAAAGTTGATGCCAAGAATGACTACTGATCCATGCATTTAGCCAGGTGCTCACAGGAGATCACTGTTCTCTGTGGCCAAGAGCGAGACTCCAGAAGGCTGTGTTGCCTGCCCAGTGCCAGGGTTTGGGACATCTGCTAGGGGCTGGAGAGGATCTTGCAGTGAGAGGGGGAAGATCCAGTTTTTGTGATCCATGTGGGTACCAATGACATAGATAGGACTAGGAAAGAGGTTCTGCATAGGGAGTATGAGCAGTTAGGGGTTAAATTAAAAAAGCAGGACCTCAGCGGTGGTAATCTGAATCATGAGCAAGTTGGCATAGGATAAATAAGATTAGAGAGGTGAATGCATGGCTCAAAGACTGGTGAGGTAGAAATAGGTTTCGATTCATGCCACCAGTATTGGGGAAAGTGGGCGCTGTACCATTGGGACAGTCTTCACCTGAACCATGCTGGGACCAGTGTTCTGGCGAGTCATATAACTAGGGTGGTAGAGAGACCTTTAAAATAAATAGCAGGGGGGAAGGGATCATGTGAGAGGAGATGTGGTAAATCAAAGGGAAACAAGGAGCTAATAGAGCAGGGTAGCGATTTGGGTAATGATAGCCAGAGTGTGGCAAGAAGGGACAGAGCGTAAAAACGTTAGACTGCACCAGCAGATAAGGCCAAAGATTGCAAAAATGGTAAAAAGACCAAGTTAAAGGCTCTGTATCTGAATGCACACAGCATTCCTAACAAAATGGATGAACTGTTAGCATAGATAGAAATAAATATGTATGACCTGATAATCATTACAGAGACATGGTTGCAAGGTGACCAATGCTGTGACCAAATATTGAAGGGTATTCGTCATTTTGAAAAGACAGGAAACTAGGAAGAGGTGATGGGGTAGCTTTGTTAAACAAAGATGTCATTAGTACAGTAGCGAGAGATGACCTTCGCTTGGAAGAGCAAGATGCAGAATCATTTTGGGTAGAGATAAGAAATAGGAAATGTTAGAGGGCACTATAAGAGTAGTTTATAGGCCCCCTAACACTTGCTACACTGTAGGACAGAATATACAGGAAGAAGTAAATAGGGCGTTTAAGAAAGGTACCGCAATAAGTCATGGGTGACTTTAACCTACATGTAGATTGGACGAATCAGATTGGCAAAGGTAGCCTGGAAAATGAGTTCATAGAATGTATTTGGAACAATTTCTTAGAGCAGTGTTAAACAATAGGACCTCTAGGGTTGTAATCTCTGGATTACTCCCTGTGCCACGTGCCAGTGAGGCTAGAAATAGGAAGATAGTGCAGCTAAACACGTGGCTGAGCAGCTGGTGTAGAAGGGAGGGTTTCAGATATCTGGACAATTGGGCTCTCTTCAGGGACAGATGGGACCTGTACAAGAAGGACGGGTTGCATCTAAACTGGAAGGGCACTAATATCCTGGTTGCAAGGTTTGCTAGGGTCACTCGGGAGGGTTTAAACTAGTGTGGCAGGGAGGTGGGAACCAGAGCAGTAGGACAGCTAGTGAAGTAAATAAGGAGGGCATAGTAAATAAGGCCAGTAGGACTAAGAGGAAGAGCAGGCAGGGAGATGTTGCTGAGCACAGCAGGACTGGTGGTCTGAAGTGCATTTGTTTCAATGCGAGAAGTATAACAGGTAAGGGAGTTGGTGATTCACCCCGATCAGACCTGTACTGTACCCGGCAGGAAGATCTCTGATAGTCTCGCGCTACTCAGGGATACGATCGCCTACGTACGGGACAGGAGGGTGGACACCTGCCTCATCAGCCTGGACCAGGAGAAGGCTTTTGACAGGATATCGCACACCTACATGATGGACGTGCTTTCCAAAATGGGGTTTGGGGAGGGAATCTGCAATTGGATCCAACTGCTCTACACAAACATCAGTAGCGCAGTGTCAATCAACGGGTGGGAATCTGAAAGTTTCCCGATCAAATCTGGAGTCAGACAGGGCTGTCCTCTGTCCCCGGTCTTGTTTGTTTGCTGTATTGAACCCTTTGCTGAGTCTATTAGGAAGGATGCGAGCATAAGAGGGGTGACAATCCCAGGCAGCGGAGGCACTCAGGTCAAAACCTCCCTGTACATGGATGAAGTCGCCGTCTTCTGCTCGGATCCGCTGTCCGTGCACAGACTGATGAGCATCTGCGACCAGTTCGAACTGGCCTCGGGAGCCAAAGTTAACCACGGCAAGAGCGAGGCCATGTTCTTTGGGAACTGGGCTGACCGATCCTTTGTCCCCTTCACCGTCAGGTCAGATTACCTGAAGGTGCTGGGGATATGGTTCGGAAGGGCCGGGGCGTGCACCAAAACATGGGAGGAGCGAGTAGCCAAGGTACGACAAAAGTTGGGCATGTGGGGGCAGCGATCTCTCTCCATTGTGGGTAAGAACCTGGTCATCAGGTGCGAGGCGCTCACGTTGTTGCTCTACGTGGCGCAGGTCTGGCCCATACCCCACTCCTGCGCCGTGGCAGTCACCTGAGCCATTTTCCGCTTCGTCTGGGGATCTAAAATGGACCGGGTCCGGAGGGACACGATGTTCAAACCTCTGGACATGGGCGGGAAAAATGTACCCAACGTGGCCCTCATCTTGATGACCACCTTCGTCTGCGGCTGCATCAAGCTATGTGTAGATCCCCAGTACGCAAACTCCAAGTGTCACTACGTGCTGAGGTTCTATCTGTCCCCGGTGTTGCGAAGGATGGGCCTGGTCACATTGCCGCGGAACGCACAATGCAGTTGGGCGGCGCCGTACCACCTATCCTTCGTGGAGCAGTTTCTGCGGAAAAACACCTTTGACCACCGGTCCATCAGGCAGTGGTCTGCACGGAATGTCCTCAAGGCCCTACGGGAAAAGGAAACGGTGGATCCTGTCGGATGGTTCCCCGAGCAGACCGTCAAAGTCATTTGGCGGAATGCCTCATCACCAGAACTTTCAAACAAGCACCAAGACGTAGCTTGGCTGGTGGTGAGAAGGGCCCTCCCCGTCAGATCCTTCATGCACACCCGAAGTCTCGCCCCCTCCGCACAGTGCCCCCGCGTTGGCTGTGGTGGGGAAGAGACGGTCGCCCACCTCCTCCTGGAATGTGCCTTTGCAAAGCAGGTGTGGAAAGAGATGCAGTGGTTTTTGTCAAGGTTCATCCCAAGCAGCTCTGTAACACAGGAGTCTGTGCTCTACGGGCTGTTCCCAGGGACGCACACCGAGACAAACATCAACTGCTGCTGGAGGACTATCAATTCGGTGAAAGACGCCCTTTGGTCTGCCCGAAACTTGCTGGTCTTCCAGCGCAAAGAGTTGTCCACCACCGAATGTTGCAGACTGGCACATTCCAAGGTCCAGGACTACGTGCTGAGGGACGCACTAAAGCTTGGGGCAGCCGCAGCAAAGGCTCAATGGGGAAAGAGCACAGTGTAAGGTTCCCCCACCAAGCTGGACTGAGGGGCTGGATCCATGGGAAACCCCTCGAACTGTATCGTTAATATTCTGAATTGCTGTAAATGTAAAACTGGAATTGACATGACAATTGTGAAACGGAAGGGTTGGGAAGAAACTCATGACAGTATTGAAGGAAACTGATCTCCCTTGCAATGTTTGTATTTTTTGGTGCTGTTTGGAAACTGTTTGGCAATGTAATTTTTACAGATTTTTATGAATAAAGTATATTTTGGAAATAAAAAAAAAGGTAAGGCAGATGAACTTAGAGCTTGGATTAGTACTTGGAAATATGATGTTGCTATTACAGAGACTTGGTTGAGGGAAGGGCAGGATTGGCAGCTAAATGTTCCAGGCTTTAGAAGCTTCAGGTGGGATAGAGGGGGATGTAAAAGGGGTGGGGGAGTTGCATTACTGGGTAAGGAGAATATCACAGCTGTACTGCGGGAGGACACCTCAGAGGGGTCATGCAGCGAGGCAATATGGGAGGAGCTCAGGAATAGGAAGGGTGCAGTCACGATGTTGGGGGTTTACTACAACCCTCCCAACAGCCAGCGGGAGGTAGAGGAGCAGATATGTAGACAGATTTTGGAAAGATGTAAAGGTAACAGGGTTGTAGTTTTGGGTGATTTTAACTTCCCCAATATTGACTGGGACTCACTTAGTGCTAGGGGCTTGGATGGGGCAGAATTTGTGAGGAGCAACCAGGAGGGCTTCTTGAAACAATATGTAGATAGTCCAATTAGGGATGAGGCCATTCTGGACCTGCTATTGGGGAATGAGCCCGGCCAGGTGGTCGAAGTTTCAGTGGGGGAGCATTTCGGGAACAGTGACCATAATTCCATAAGTTTTAAGGTACTTGTGGATAAGGATAAGAGTAGTCCTCGGGTGAAGGTGCTAAATTGGGGGAAGGCTAATTATAACAATATTAGGCAGGAACTGAAGAATTTAGATTGGGGGCGGCTGTTTGAGGGTAAATCAACATCTGGCGTGGGAGTCTTTCAAAAGTCAGCTGATTAGAATCCAGGACCAGCATGTTCCTGTGAGGAAGAAAGACAAGTTTGGCAAGTTTCGGGAAGCTTGGATAACACGGGATATTGTGAGCCTAGTCAAAAAGAAAAAGGAAGCATTTATAAGGGCTGGAAGGCTAGGAACAGATGAAGCACTTGAGGAATATAAAGACAGTAGGAAGAAACTTAAGCAAGGAGTTAGGAGGGCTAAAAGGGGTCATGAAAAGTCATTGGCAAACCGGATTAAGGAAAATCCCAAGGCTTTTTATACATATATAAAGAGCAAGAGGGTAACCAGGGAAAGGGTTGGCCCACTCAAGGACAGAGATGGGAATCTATGCGTGGAGCCGGAGGAAATGGGCGAGGTCTAAATGAGTACTTTGCATCAGTATTCACCAAGGAGAAGGACTTGGTGGATGATGAGCCTAGGGAAGGGAGTGCAGATAGTCTCAGTCATCTCATTATCAAAAAGGAGGAGGTGTTGGGTGTCTTGCAAAGCATTAAGGTAGATAAGTCGCCAGGGCCTGATAGGATCTACCCTAGAATACTGAGGGAGGCAAGGGAAGAAATTGCTGGGGCCTTGACAGAAATCTTTGCATCTTCATTGGCTACAGGTGAGGTCCCAGAGGACTGGAGAATAGCCAATGTTGTTCCTTTGTTTAAGAAGGGTGGCAAGGATAATCCAGGAAATTATAGGCCAGTGAGCCTTACGTCAGTGGTAGGGAAACTATTAGAGAGGATTCTTCGGGACAGGATTTACTCCCATTTGGAAACAAACAAACTTATTTGCGAGAGACAGCATGGTTTTGTGAAGGGGAGGTCGTGTCTTACTAATTTGATTGAGTTTTTTGAGGAAGTGACGAAGATGATTGATGAGGGAAGGGCGGTGGATTTTGTCGATATGGACTTTAGTAAAGCCTTTGACAAGGTCCTACATGGCAGACTGGTACAAAAGGTGAAGTCACACGGGATCAGAGGTGAGCTGGCAAGATGGATACAGAACTGGCTCGGTCACAGAACTCAGAGGCTAACAGTGGATGGGTGTTTTTCTGAATGGAGGGATGTGACTAGTGGTGTTCCGCAGGGATCAGTGCTGGGACCTTTGCTGTTTGTAGTATATATAAATGATTTGGAGGAAAATGTAGCTGGTCTGATTAGTAAGTTTGCAGACGACACAAAGGTTGGTGGAGTTGCGGATAATGATGAGTATTGTCAGAGGATACAGCAGGATATAGATCGGTTGGAGACTTGGGCGGAGAAATGGCAGATGGAGTTTAATGCGGACAAATGTGAGGTAATGCATTTTGGAAGGTCTAGTGCAGGTCGGAGGTATACAGTAAATGGCAGAACCCTTAGGAGTATTGACAGGCGGAGAGATCTGGGCGTACAGGTCCACAGGTCACTGAAAGTGGCAACGCAGGTGGATAAGGTAGTCAAGAAGGCATTCGGCATGCTTGCCTTTTTCGGTCGGGGCATAGAGTATAAAAATTGGCAAGTCATGTTGCAGCTGTACGGAACCTTAGTTAGGCCACACTTAGAATATTGCGTGCAGTTCTGGTCGCCACACTACCAGAAGGACGTGGAGGCTTTGGAGAGGGTACAGAGGAGGCTAACCAGGATGTTGCCTGGTCTGGAGGGCATTAGCTATGAGGAGAGGTTGGAAAAACTCGGATTATTTTCACTGGAACGACGGAGGTGGAGGGGCGACATGATAGAGGTTTACAAAGTTATGAGCGGCATGGACAGAGTGGATAGTCAGAAGCTTTTTCCCAGGGTGGAAGAGTCAGTTACTAGGGGACATAGGTTTAAGGTGCGAGGGGCAAAGTTTAGAGGGGATGTGCGAGGCAAGTTTTTTACACAGAGGGTGGTGAGTGCCTGGAACTTGCTGCCAGGGGAGGTGGTGGAAGCAGATACGATAGCGACATTTAAGAGACATCTTGACAAATATATGAACAGGAAGGGAATAGAGGGATATGGGACCCGGAAGTGCAGAAGGTGTTAGTTTCGGCAGGCATCAAGATCGGCGCAGGCTTGGAGGGCCGTATAGCCTGTTCCTGTGCTGTACTGTTCTTTGTTCTTTGTTCAGTGCATTCTCGAGTCAACTAGGGAGCAGGCTATTCTAGACCTGGCAATGTGCAATGAGACAGGTTTAATCAATAACCTCATGGTAAAGGAGCTTCTAGGTGATAGTGATCATAACATGATAGAATTTCATGTTCAGTTTGAAAGAAAGAAGTGTGGGTCTAAGACTAGTGTTTTAAACCTAAATAAAGGTAATTACAAGGGTATGAAGGCAGAGCTAGCTCAAGTGAACTGGGAAACTAGGTTAAATGGTAGGACAGTAGAGATGCCATAGCAGACTTTTAAGGAGATACTTAATAACGCTCAGCAAAGATTTATCCCAGTGAGAAAAAAAGATTCTCTGAGAAGGATTCATCATCTGTGGCTAAATAAGGAAGTTAAGGATCGTATCAAATTAAACGAAGCACTGTACAAATCTACAAAGGTTAGTGGTAGGTCAGAAGATTGGGCAGATTTGAAGAACCAGGAAAGAATGATGAAAAACGTAATTAAGAGCGAGAAAGTAGAGTATTAGAGAAAACTAGTTAGTAATATAAAAACAGATAGTCAGAGTTTCTACAAGTATTTGAATAAGAAAAGAGTAACTAAAGCTAGAGTTGGTCTGCTAGATAGAGAGTCTGGGGAATTGATAACGGAAAACAAGGAAATGGCGGAGGACTTGAACAAGTATTTTCTGTTTGTTTTCACTGTAGAAGTCTTAAAAAACCTGCCAAAGATACTTGAAAAAAAAGAGTTGAAAGGGAGGGAAAGTCTTAAAACAATCAACATCACCAGGGAAAAGGTGCTGGGCAAATTATTAGGCCTAAAGGTCTTCAAGTCCCCAGGACCAGATAGGCTGCATCCTAGGTTCTTAAAAGAAGTGACTGCACAGATATTTAGGCTTTGGTTATAGTCTTCCAAAATTCCCTAGATTCTGGAAAGGTCCCATCAGATTGGAAAATAGCTAGTGTAACACCTCTATTCAAGAACGGAGGGAGACAAAAAGCAGGAACCCAGTTGGCATAACATCTCTCATAGGGAAAATGTTAGAATCCATTATTAAGGAGGTTATAGCAGGACATTTAGAAAATCATAATGCCATCAGGCAGAGTCAACATTGTTTTGTAAAAGGGAAATCATGTTTGACTAATTTATTAGAGTTCTTTGAGGAAGTAACAAGTAATGTGGATAAAGGGGAACCTGTAGATGTGGTATACTAGGATTTCCAAAAAGCATTTGTTAAAGTGCCACATGTTTAGTTTTAGTTTAGAGATACAGCACTGAAACAGGCCCTTCGGCCCACCGAGTCTGTGCCGACCATCAACCACCCATTTATACTAATCCTACACTAATCCCATATTCCTACAACATACCCACCTGTCCTATATTCCCCTACCACCGACCTGTACTAGGGGCAATTGCTAATGGCCAATTTACCTATCAACCTGCAAGTCTTTGGCATGTGGGAGGAAACCGGAGCACCCGGAGGAAACCCACGCAGACACAGGGAGAACTTGCAAACTCCACACAGGCAGTACCCAGAATTGAACCCGGGTCGCTGGAGCTGTGAGGCTGCAGTGCTAACCACTGCGCCACTGTGCCGCCCTCAAAGCTTACTATTCAAAATAGGAGCACAGGCTGTAGGAGGAAACATATTATCATGGATAAAGGACTGGTTAGCTTCCAGGAAGCCAAGAATAGGGATAAGTGGGTCTTTTTCAGGTTGGCAAGCTGTAACTAATGGAGTGCCACAGGGATCAGTGCTGGGACCTCAACTATTAACTATTTATATCAATGACTTGGATGAAGAGACTGAATGTATGGTTGCTAAATTTGCCGATGACACCAAGATAGAAAGGAAAGTAAGTTGTCAAGAGAAGGTTAAGAGTCTACAAAAGCATATAGATAGGTTAAGTGAGTGGGCAAAAATTTGGCAGTTGGAGTACAATGTGGGAAAATGTGAACTTGTCCACTTTGGCAGGAAGAATAGAAAAGCAGTATATTATTTAAATGGCGAAAGACTGCAAAACCCGGTGGTACAGAGGGATCTGGATATCCTGGTACATGAATCACAAAAGGTTAGTATGCAGGTATAGCAAGTGATTAGGAAGGCAAATGGAATGTTGGCATTTATTGCGAGGGGAATCAAGTTTGAAAGTAGGGAAGTTTTACTGCAGCTGTACAGGACCTTGGTGAGACCACATCTGGAATAATGTGTACAGTTTTGGTCTCCTTATTTGAAAAAGGATATAATTGCACTCGAAGCAATTCAGAGAAGGTTCACTTGATTAATTCTGGGGATGAAGTGCTTATCTTAGGAAGAAAGGTTGAACAGGTTGGGCCTATACTCATTGGAGTTTAGAAGAATGAGAGGTGATCTTATTGAAACATATAAGATCCTGAAGGGACTTGTCAGGGTGGGTACTGAGACAATGGTTCCTCTTGTGGAGGAGATTAGAACTAAGGGACACAGTTTAAGAATAAGAGATCTCCCTTTTAAGATGGAGATTATTCTGTGGAATTCTCTTCCCCAGAAAGCAGTGGAGGCTGGGTCATTGAATTTATCTAGACAGGAAAGTGGAGTTGAGATCACAACCAGCTCAGCCATGATCTTATTGAATGGCAGAGCAGGCTCGAAGGGCTGAGTGGCCTGCTCCTGCTCTTATGTCCTCTGCTATTATGTTCCTTCCGCACCTTTTCGGCAGGTACTGCTTTCAGCGCATCCCTTTCAGTTTATCCATCAGCCAAGATGTATTCCAACAGCACATGGACCACATCACAAGTCAGGTGCCTAGCTGCATGTGCATTGCTGATGATATCGCTGTGGTGGGCAGGACCAGAGCAGAGCATGACCACAACTTGCATGCCTTGATGCATAAAGTGCAAAGCGAAGGCTTGTTTTTCAACAGCCATAAGTGTCAAATTCATGACCGCCAAATTAACTTTTTCAGCTCCATCTACTCGGACCAGCGCATTTGATCAGATCCTGACAAATTGGACGACGTCCAAGCGAGCCTGGCCCACAGGACAAAGAGGACCTTCAGCGATGTGTAGGTTTCTTCAATTTCCTCTTCCCCTTCATCCCAGGGTTTGCTCAGAAGGCAGCACCACTAAGAGATCTCCTGAAGAAGGACACCCCCTTCCTCTGGCATCAAGACCATCAACATCTCTTTGACCAACTGAAGACCTCGCCGACTGAGAATGCTTCAGTACTACAGTTTTATAACCCTGCAGAGACAGCGACGATGGAGCTGGAGGCCTCACAGAAGGGCTTGGATGCCTGCCTGTTTAAAAAGGGGCAACTGGTCATTTTCACGTCCATAGCCTTGTCGCAAGCCCAAGCCAACTACTCAAACACTGGCTCCCGTTTTCAGCATCACACACATCCATATGTACCTTTTTGGCAAACGCTTTGGGTCAAAACTGACCACAAGCCTTTAGAAATGATTTGGCAGAAGTCACTGATGAGAGCACCTCACGCCTTCAGCGACTGCTGGTAAAGATACAAGGCTACAGCTGTGAAGTGAAATAGAAGCCAGGAAAACTGATGACCACCTCTGACACTGAAATGAGGAGAAATTTCTTTACTCAGAGGGTGGTGAATCTGTGGAATTCTCTTCCTCAGAGGGCTGTGGAAGCTCAATCATTGAGCATGTTCAAGACAGAAATTGATAGATTTCTGGATACTAATGACATGAAGGGATATGGGAATAGTGGGGAAAAATAGTGTAGAGGTAGATAATCAGCCATGATCTGTTTGAATGGTGGAGCAGGCTCGACAGGCCGAATGGCCAACTCCTCCTATTTCCTATGATCCTATGACACACTGAGCCAACAGCCCAAACCTGCGAACACTGAAGATGTTTCAGTGGAATGGAAAACCTACCTTGTCAACGTTAAGTTAGAGGACATAAAAACTCCATTGGCCTAGTCCAGCTCGCACAGCGGAAGTGTGACCAGCTGCGAACAGAGACAGCGGCAAGCCCCACCTTCCAGGAGTTCTTGAAGACAATCGTACAAGGCTGGCTGGACTCAATTCAGGGCGTCGCCGAGTCCAGTCGATCATTCTGGGCTTTCAGGGATGAGCTGGGCATTGCGCATGGTGTCATATTCAAGGGCTGACAGGTCCTGATCCCTGTGTCACTCCATGCTGATATTCTCCAGCAGCTTCACCAGTTGCACATGGGCATTGACCCCGCCAGACGATTGTCAGACGACTGTCTATTAGCCAGGCATTCACCATGACATGGCGTCTGCAGTCTAGGCCTGCCAGGCATGTCAGCTCACCAGCCAAGTCAGTGCAGAGAGCTCCTCATCCCCCAAAAGGTTCCCACGGCCCCATGGGCTATGATTGCTGCAGATCTATTTTATGTTCACAACAGCGATATTTCTCTAAATATCCAATTGACCATTGCCTACACAACACACATCAAATGCTCCGGTTGCAAGCTCTCTCAGTGCTATTTTCAATCTTTTTGGAGCACCCAAGAGGGGGTGATCTCCCCTCAGTATGCTGACGGACCATTCCATGACATGTGCCTGAAATGGGGTGTTAAGCACACCACATCATCACCCCACTACCCACGGTCCAACAGCCGTGTGGAATGTATGCTTCGCCCCATCATGTCATTGATCCTCAAGTACCAGCAGATGGGTGAGTATCTGCAAACTGCCATGCTCCGCCTTCGTGCAACGCCACTGAGCTCCACCCTTCCGTCCCCAGCTGAACTCACCAGGTTCGTACGGATCTTCCTGGCTTCCATTGATCTGTCTAGCCTGAAGTTAGAGATATTCTTCTTGAACAGTGCATCAAAATGAAAGAAATGCATGGCAATCATGCTGGCAGTGAACTTCCGTCAGTAAGTTACCATCCAAAATCCTATCACTGGTACATGGAGTTCTGCAACAGTCTCCAAATGATTGACCAGAACCACGTTCTTAGTTACTACACCTACTGGCAGTACACTGGAAATAATTTCTCCTTGCTTACTCTATCAAAATCTTTCATGATTTTGAACACCACTATCAAATCCCCACTTAAACTTCTCTGCTGTGAGGAGAACAACCCCAGCTTCTCTAGGTTTTAGTTGCAATTTGTTTAGTGGTGTTGAGTTTCAGTGTTCAGTGACTTTGGTTGAGGGGGGTGGGGGTGGTGTTGTTGGAGGGGGCTGAGGAGAGAGGAAACATTAACATGAGATAAATGACAGAGCAGCCATCTGCAAAGATCAGGCCCGGTTCCTTTATTCATAGATTTACAGCACCATATGGAAAGAAAAGAGACAAGGCAAGAAAATCTATTTGTTTCTCCTTTCCCACTGGATGGTTGACAACCATATTTGTGCTTCTATTTTAATTTGACAGTTTGTCATAAAAATTTCAATAATATTTAGGAATAGTTATAAATGAAAGAATTTAACATAGTTCAGCGTAGAAAGACAAGTATAGCTGGAAGATGCAATTTGCTCAATTTTATACTGCAGTTCTGTCATTCAAATTACTTCCTGATACCCTGCGTCTTTGTTGGCTAAACAGGGTGGCTGCCTTCTGCAATCATTTGTCATTCAGTGTGCATTTACTTCCCAAGAAAAGCAGTCAAAATACGAAAGGCAATCCATCAAGTAATTGTGCATTTAAAAGAAAAAATATCCCAACTGACCACTTCTTGTTGCTCTTAGAGGAATTATGGTTGAAAGAAATTGTCTTAAGTCTTCCCAGCACCTGCTTTTTGAATCACATTGAAAGTCTGACCGAGCAACAAGAAGTATATGTATATATAATACAGGTATCAATGGAAGGTCCATTGTAGTGGGGCATAGACCATTTATAAGAGAAATAAACACCACTGGTCACAGCAAGAGACTGGAAATGCTGAAAGTCTCATTTCCTGTTGTGTGTTCCTTGAACCTCTGTGCTACTATGGATTGTATCTTAAGACTGACTACACCAGATGGGATCAGGAACGCAATATTGTGGGTTCTTTATTGAATACTGAGAGAGCAGCTACTTATGGAGGTGTTGACTGTACGGGTATATCTTCAAGATTGCTTAACACTCAGAATCACATGGTGTGTTACATCATAGCTCTTGCATGACTAGCATGATCTTGTAGCCACACATGTTAAAGGTGTAGACACACAAAATCCCCTTTTTCCTGAAAGGAAAAGAAGAAAAACATGTTCACGAGTTTGAACATCTCTTTTAGGGAAGTAGAAATTAACTATATATGTACATAAATGTGTTATGATATAATACAAAGAAATATGCAAGAATATCAATTGCGAAAACAAACATCAGTTTCAAAAATGTAAAGGTGGTTTTTGAAACAGGGTAGCAGTTCCAAGATACTGGAACAGATGTTTGTGAATTTGATGTCATGGAAGAAAACTGTGTAGACTCTGCTTGAGATACAGTCTTTGATCTTGTAGGTGTTGCAATGGACTCATCCATGGACTTGCAATTATGAACAGCTCTGATTTGACCTTCCCACCCTCCCTGTAGCCAATAAAAAATGTTTTCCCCGCTCCCTCCCCACCTGCCCTGATGGTTTTAGCACTCCCTCCACCCCACCAGTTTCTCACCTCGGGACACTGACTTCCGAAGGTGCGTGAGCTGCGATCGTCGGCCGTAAAATCGGCGTGGGACGGCCGGTGGCGGCGGCAGGTAAGTTCATTTGCATGTTAATGTTTCTAATTTTCATATTTTAATGAACAGGGTGGCCACACTGAAGGCCCGCTGCTGCTGGAAAAATGCGGCAGGGCCTTCTCAACATCGGGGGTTGAGGCGGGCCTCTCCCGCCAGAATTTTACGGCCCCCCCACCCCTCCCCTGCCATGACCCCGATGTCGAGGGGTTCATAAAATTCAGCCCCAAACGTTTGAGAAGAAAAATTATGCTCAGTTAACAGACTTTTCAATATCTTCTGCCTCTTTATCCACCATAATAGATATTTAAGAGTGAGGTAAAAGGCTCACAAATGGCGACAAACTACAAAAGCAGGTTTTAAATATAGTTGAACTCCAGGGTGTAGTTAGAGTGCATAGGGGAAATTATTCTTTTGCCCTGCACCTGGCAGTCAACATTTTCAGGCACAGAGGAAATATAAATGGGATAGAGATCTGATCAGTCAGATTAACATCCGCCATGGCCTGCCTTAGCCCTGCATCTGTATTAGGACATCATTTTACAAGATATCCCACCTTTGGGGACCCTGAAGAAGAAACTGATGCAATGGCCTACCCAAAATCCCCACCAACCAAAGGCTCAGCAGAGGTCGCAGGAGCAGGACAAATATACTGAAGGCGAGTTCAAAGGTGACCCTGACAACCCATTTCCTCTTCCAGGATGATTTGGGGGCATGACCTCAAGCAGCTGCCAGAAGAGCTCAGCTACAAGGCTTTGAGACCTGCAGCCTACATTTATCACTGCAAGGCCGTGTAGGTGGGCCTATACCTAGACTTCCTCTAGCTCATGTAAATGATCTGGGAGAAGAAAAATCAAGTGCAGATCTATGGGGAAAGAGCAGTGGAGTGGGACTAATTGGCTGTCTCTTTCAAAGAGCCAGCATAGGCTGAATGGCCTCCTTCTGGGCTGTACGATTCCTTGAACTTGTGGTCCCATAGAGGAAATTCACTTCTCATAATTTCTACTGAGGATTATGGAGTATATCTGACTTTAGAAAATTTAAGTTAAATGTTTAATCCTGCCTTTGTAAAATTTTCTGGATTTTTCAGCATTTTCAGGAGCAGTTTCAGTACAGTGATGAATGACGTTAATAGAAAGGTTATACTCTTGTGATTTTATTACTACTGAGTAGTATATTTTATACACTTCTGTCATCTCTGAAAGGGAGAATGAATTATCATGAAGAACTTTCCCATTTTCTTGTATTAACTTGTAGAATAATCTAGACAGCTGTAGTCATAGTGCTACAAAACAAACAACAAAATAGCTTGAGAACTGCTCAATATTTATGTAGTTTACTTTCAGGGTGAAATTGTCACTGATTAATATATCAATGGCATAGTTTAATGAAAGGAAATACTTGACCCTGGTAAAATTATGATTTGTTACATTGGGGATATTTCATTTCAGTTCATTAATGATGCAATAATATCAATTCTTTAATATTTCGGTGGCATAAAACTCTTCACAGCTATTAGGAAAATTAGGGAGACACATCACCTAGATTCTTCAATTTGTGTTATTCAATGCCATCATCAATGAGTTTATAATCAATAAGTGTTAAAATAATACCAATAGGAAAATCCAGTGGACCCATTAGATGTCCACAATTAGCTCAAGTGGTCCTCTGGTATAGTCTTCTTGGGCTTTTGCACCATCCCTTTATATCAGGATTGGGTACAGCATATCATGAGAAAAGTATGCCAAAAGTTTTAACATTACAGTTTTTATTGGGATTGACATTACTGGAATTATGTAGAGCAGTGATAAATAAATCCAATTTTGTATGGCAGAAAAAAGACTTGCATTTATATAGCACCTTTCATGTCCACAGGACATTTCAAAGCACTTTACAGCCAATGTAGTACTTTTGAAGTGTCGTCCTGTTATAATGTAAGAAGTGCTGCAGCCAATTTGTGCACAGCAAGCTCCCATAAACAGCAATGTGATAATGACCAGATAATCTGTTTTTTGTGATATTGATTAAAGGACAAATATTGACTAGGACACTGGGGATAATTCCCTACTCTTCCTTGAAATAGTGCCATGGAGTCTTTTACATCCACCTGAGAGGGCAATCAGGGCCTTGGTTTAATATTGCGTCTGACAGTGCAGCACTCCCTCATTACTGCACCGGAGGGTCAGCCTTGATTTTTGCTGGAGTGGGACTTGAACACATCTGACTCAGAGGCAAGAGTGCTACCAACTGAGCCAAGTCTGACACATTATCAGGAATATTGCTGGTGTTTATTACTCCTTTTCAGTCTAATGTGACTGTCATTTTCATTAAAACATAATGGCCCAAAATTTACACCAAAATAGTGGCATTATTAATGTATAAATCATCTAGTAACTTGTGGTGAGGAAGGGTCACCCTATGAATTACATTGTTTGGCTTCACCCCTGTCTCAACTCATCTGCTGCTGAAACCCTCATTACTGCCTTCATTACCTCTAAAATTGACGATTCCAACACACTCCTGGCTGGTCTCCCACTACCCTCTAGAAACTTGAGGTCAACCAAAACTCTGCTGCCTGTGTCTTAACTCACACCAAGTCCCATTCCCCTGTGCTCACTGACCTACATTGGCTCCCAGTCAAGCATTGCCTTGATTTTAAAATTTTCATCCTTGTTTTCAAATTCCTCCATGGCCTCACCCCCTTCCTATCTCTGTAATCCCCTCCAGCTTCGCAAACCCCCCCCCCCCCCCAACAAGATATCTGTGCTCCTCTAATTACGAACATGCGCACATACTGTCATGCAATGTGCTTTGTTGAATGATAATTTTCTTTGATCCACTGACTGGAGACCTGAATTTATATTTTTTTTAAGAAATTTAAAAAGGAACAGATAAAAGATGTCTTTGCTAGCAGCTTAAGATGGCCAGCTAAGTTGCAACACTGTATCCTACATTGCAAGGCCTGTGAGGAGGGAGATGAAATGTGTTTTCATCCCAGAGGATCCAAGACCCAGGAAGTTTAAGGGAACTGCTTGTTCCTTTTCTTTTAGCAAGAAGAAATACTGCTAACCACTATGCTTGAATCACTGGGTGACTGTCATGTGACAAGTCACTCCCCATCTATAATTTTCAAACTGGTTTTCTCTGCAGCAACAAGGAGAAGCCTCTGGACACTGACACGTGCCGACCCAAGTGAGGGTCCCTCTTTCTCTCTCTCTCTCCATTCCAGCTTGCAAACTTCAAATCCTGCCTGTTGACTGACCACCTTTGCATACTCCGTCTGTAATCAGAAACCCCGTTGGAGGAAATCATCGGCATCGCTGTCTCCAAGAGACCCACCAAATCTGTCATCTATCTCATCGAACTAAAAACTTCAGGACCACTGAATGCAGCTAGAAGTCAGCGGAATCACCAAACTCCACAGACTGTAGAACCCTTTTATCTATGGACTCTAACTTGACCAATCTACCTTTCCCCACTCTGTAACCTATTTATGTGTGTGTGAACACCTAACGTGTGTGTGCATGTTGAAAGTTGGTGAATAGTTTATTTTAATTAGTTTGATTTAAAGTACAATAAAGTTATCCTCTTTCTTTGTTAACTCAAGAAAACCTGTCTGATTGGTTATTGTTATGATGATAGCAAGTAAGTAATCAAACACCTATTGAATTGGCCAGTACATCCATTTTAAAAAAGAATTAAACCTGTTGTGGTCAAACAGAAAAGGGAAAAGAGGAAAGCCCTTCGACTCTCCTCATCTGACCGTAACAATCAACATACAAACTAGGAGCAAGAGTAAGCCACTCAGCCCCTAGAGCCTGCTCCACCATTTAACAAGATCATGGCTGATCTGATTGTAACCTTAACTCCACATTCCCACCAACCCCCGATAGCCTTTCATCCTCTTACTTATCAAGAATCTCTGCCTTAAAAATATTCAAAGACTCTTTTTCCACCGCCTTTTGAAGAAGAGAGTTCCAAAGACTCACGACTGAGAGAAAAAAATTCTCCTCATCTCTGTCTTAAATGGGCGACCCCTTACTTTTAAACAGTGACCCCTAGTTCTAGATTCTCCCACAAGAGGAAACATCCTTTCCACATCCACCATGTCAAGACCCCTCAGGATCTTATATGTATCAATCAAGTCACCTCTTACTCTTCTAAACTCCAGCG
This sequence comes from Heterodontus francisci, assembly GCF_036365525.1. Taxonomy (NCBI): domain Eukaryota; kingdom Metazoa; phylum Chordata; class Chondrichthyes; order Heterodontiformes; family Heterodontidae; genus Heterodontus; species Heterodontus francisci. The sequence continues at coordinate 15,012,157 of NC_090385.1, forward strand.
GATATAAGCCTAGCCTGTCCAACCTTTCCTCATAAGACAACCTGCTCATTCCAGGTTTTAGTCTAATAAACCTTCTCTGAACTGCTTCCAATACATTTACATCCTTCCTTAAATAAGGAGACCAATACTGTACACAGTACTCCAGATGTGGTCTCAACAATGCCTTGTATAACTGAAGCATAACCTCCCTACTTTTGTATTCAATTTCCCTCGCAATAACTGATAACATTCTATTAGCTTTCCTAATTACTTGCTGTACCTGCATACTAACCGTTTGTGATTCATGCACTAGAACACCCAGATCACTCTGCATTAAAGGCCTGCTCAGGTCGGGAAAAAACTCCAACCCGAACCCGACAGAACCACATTGGACCCGAGCCCGACCTGGCCCGAGACCCTCCATTTTTTCCCGCGCCCGACCCGACCTGACCCGATCTGAGCCCAACCCGACCGCCAGAATGTTCACTTTACCTATCTTCCAATTCTGAATCTGCAGGAAGCTGCAGCATGAGCGCGATGGCATCATAGAGGTGCTCACTCACTCACTCACTGCGCAGACTCAGAGTTTCCCTCCTTGACGTGCCGGACTCCCAGCTCAGGTAGACTTTTCAACTTTTGACACTGACTAAACTCAACTTCCCAGCAGAGCAAAATATAATACTTACTGTGTGTGTCCGACCCGGACCTGGCCTGACCAGACCCAAGCCCGAAAGCCAGACCCGGAAGAGCGACCCAAACCCGACACATGTCGCCGGGCCCTGTCAGCTTCGGGTCGGGTAGCAGGCCTTTACTCTGCATATCAGAGCTCCGCAATCTCTCACCATTTAGATAATATGCTTCTTTTTTATCCTTCCTGCCAAAATGGACAATTTCACATTTTCCCACATTATACTCCATTTGCCAGATCTTTGCCCACCCACTTAACCTATTTACATCCCTTTGTAGCATCCTTGTATGCTCTTCACAACTTACTTTCCTACCTATCTTTGTGTCATCAGCAAATTTAGCAACCATACCTTTGGTCCCTTCATCCATGTCATTTATATAAATTATAAAAAGTTGCCCTAGCATTGATCCCTGTGGCACACCACTCATTACATTTTGCCAATCAGAAAATGGCCCATTTATGCCTACTCTGTTTTCTGTTAGCTAGTCAGTCTTCTATCCATGCCAATATGTTACCCCTACACCATGAGCTTTTATTTTCTGCAATAACCTTTGACATGACACCTTATCAAATGCCTTCTGGAACCACCAGTTCCCCTTTATCCACAGCACATGTTACTTCTTCAAAGAACTCCAATAAATTGTTTAAACATGATTTCCCTTTCACAAAACTATGTTGACTCTGCCCGATTGCCTTGAATTTTTCTAAATGCCCTGTTATAACGTCTTTAATAATAGCTTCTAACATTTTTCCGAAGACAGATGTTAAGCTAACTGGCCTGTAGCTTCCTGCTTTCTGTCTCCCTCCCTTTTTGAGTAAAGGAATTACAGTCACTATTTTCCAATCTTCCCCAAATCTAGGGAATTTTGGAAAATTAAACCAGTGCATCAACGATGAACTTGACAACAAATCAAATTTGAAGAAGAGCAGAGGAGTTCCCCCCGGTGTCTTGATCAGTATTTTTGCCTCAATCAACATCACAAAAACACATAAATCATTATCACCTTTCTGTTTGTGGGAGTTTGCTGTGTGCAAATTGGCTGCTGCATTTCTGACATTACAACAGTGAGCACACTTCAAAAGTACTTCATTGGCTTTAAAGCACTTTGAGATATCCTGAGGTCATGAAAGGCTCTATATAAATGCAAGTCTTCCTTTTTATTGATGTCATGGCCAGATACTTGCAGGTCTATCAATGGATCCATATGCTTCCCAACCCATCACCGAGAATGTAAAATAAATATATGCGGCTTTGACCATTGAGATCAAAGAGGCTATTGCAGGATCTTCCTAAACTGCAGAAACATCTGTCATCTTGGCAAAATTATGTATTTTGCTTATCAGTTCTTTTAATATTTGTAACTAGTTTGCAGTTTATTCATGCTTTTGCATAATCCACCAGTTATGTAATTTGCAGTCCATTTCTAAAGTGCAGAATTTATTTATTTTTTGAAACTGCTATATAAAAATCAGTCAGAATATTGCTACTGGCCTGTAACAAAAAGTGGTCAGAGCCAAGTTGTTAGTTCATTTATTACAGCTATAATTGTAAAGAGTACACAGTGCAGATACTGGTAATCAATTAAACATGAAAAATAGCTTGTCCTGGGCACCCAGACCGATAGCGTTTAAAGAGCGTTTAGGACACCAGTACTTTTCAAATAAATGATGTCTCTAATTTATGCAGGTGAATAAAACTGAGTAGAATTAATGCATGCACCATTTTATTTTGTACAGGGCTTTAAATTTTGCAGCAGAGATGTGTAGTCCACAAACAAGATTTAATGATAAAAATTGCATATCAAATTGCCAGTGGCACTTTTAACATTCGGCAGGATTTCTAATTACTCAGTTGAAGAATATATGACTTTTCAAATCCATTATTTATTAACCATTCCAATGGAGCCACAGACAGCCATGAAATAAAGATTAATCCAACATAATGTAGACAGTTTGTTTACAGCACAGGCAACAGCAAACATTTTGTAGCATTTTTGATGCAAAATAAATGTGTGCTCCTGAATTAAGTATATTTGTCAAGGTGAAGGCAACAGATCACACACTTGGATTTGATTAATGTATATATTAAGACTAGAAATATTGATTTGGCCTTATGGTATCACTTGACTGGATGAATGCAGCTCCAAAAACACTCATGAAGCTCGATACTATCCAGGGCAAACAGCCCGTTTGGTCGGGACCCCATTCACCACCTTAAACCTTCACACCCTCCACCACCAAAGCACAGTGGCAGCAGTGTATACCAGCCACAAGATGCACTGCAGCAACTCGCCAAGGCTCCTTCCAAACTCATGAGCTCTATCACCCAGAAGGACAAGGGCAGCCGACACAATGGAGCATTTTTAAAAATTCTTTCATGGGACGTAGGCGTTACTGGCAAGGCCTGCATTTGTTGCCCATCCTTAATTGCCCTTGAGAAGGTGGTGGTGAGCTGCTTTCTTGAATCGCTGCTGTCCATCTGCTGTGGGCACATCCACAGTGCTGTAAGGGAAGGAGTTCTAGGATCTTGCCCCAGCGACAGTGAAGGAATGGCGATGTAATTCCAAGTCGGGATGGTACATAACTTGGAGGGGAACATGCAGGTGGTGTTGTTCCCATGTGTCTGCAGTCCTTGTTCTACTGGGTGGAAGAGGTCATGGGTTTGGAAAGTGTGGTTGAAGGAGGCATAGTGAGTTTTGCAGATGGTACGCACTGCTGCCACTATGCGTCTGTGGTGGAAGGAGTGAATGTTTAAGGTAGTGGATGGGGTGCTGATCAAGTGGGTTATCTTGTCCTGGAAGCTGTCGAGTTTTCTGAGTGTTGTTGGAGCCGCACTCATCCAGGCAAGTGAAGAGTATTCCATCACATTCCTGATTTGTGCCTTGTAGATGGTGGACAGGCTTTGGGGAGTTAGTATGTGGGTTAGTCACTGCAGAATTCCCAGTCTCTGACCTGCTCTTGTAGCCATAGTATTTATGTGGCTGGTCCAGTTCAGTTTCTGGTCATTGGTAACCCCTAGGATGTTGATAGTGGTGGATTCAGTGATTGTAATGCTGTTGAATGTCAAGGGGAGCTGGTTAGATTCTCTTTTATTGGAGATGGTCATTGCCTGGCACTTGTATGGCACAAATGTTACTTGCCACTTATCAGCCCAAGCCTGAATGTTGTCCGGGTCTTGCTGCATATGGACATGGGCTGCTTCAGTATCTGAAGAGTTATGAATAGTACTGAACATAGTACAATCATCAACGAACATTCCCACGTCTGACCTTATGATGGTGAGAAGGTCATTGATGAAGCAGCTGAAGATGGTTCGGTGTAGGATACTACCCTGACGAACTCCTGCAGCAATGTCCTGAGGCTGAGATGATTGACCTCCAACAACAACAACCATCTTCCTTTGTGCTTGGTATAACTCCAACTAGTGGAGAGTTTTCCCCTTGATTCCCATTGACTTCAGTTTGGCTTGGGCTCCTTGATGCTTCACTTGGTCATTTGCTGCCTGGGCAATCCAGGGCAATCGCTCGCACCTCACTCTGGAATTCAGCTGCTTTGTCCATGTTTGGTCCAAGGCTGTACCACTTGCAAGTTCCCCTCCAAAGTCACACACCATTCCAACTTGGAAATATATCACCATTCCATCATCATCGCTCAGTCAAAATCCTGGAACTCCCTCCCTAACAGCACAGTGGGTGTACTTACACCAGAAGAACTGCAGCAGTTTTAGAAGGTGGCTCACCACCACCTTCTTAAGGACAATTAGGGATGGGCAATAAATGTTGGCATTGCCAGCAATGCCTACATCCTATGAATTAATCACAAAATTGCATCTATGTGTCCTATGTACCGTGGCAGCTGACAGGGCCATATAAATTTATGGAGGTGAGCAACATGCTGTGGCGTGAGTTTTGAAATATGTCTTTATCAATCTCTTTCTTGTCCAGTGAAATGGCTTGATAGGTCACTTTTGCAGGCAATGAAGAGTCACCTAGGTTGGAATCACATATGACCAAACTGGGTCAGGAACAACAGTGATCAGCACCGCAGCCTCACAGCTCCAGGGACCCGGGTTCGATTCTGGGTACTGCCTGTGCGGAGTTTGCAAGTTCTCCCTGTGACCGCGTGGGTTTTCGCCGGGCGCTCCGGTTTCCTCCCACAGCCAAAGACTTGCAGGTGATAGGTAAATTGGCCGTTGTAAATTGCCCCTAGTAAAGGTAGGTGGTAGGGAATATGGGATTACTGTAGGGTAAGTATAAATGGGTGGCTGTTGGTCGGCACAGACTTGGTGGGCCGAAGGGCCTGTTTCAGTGCTGTATCTCTAAATAAATAAATAAAGGGCATCAGTAAGCCAATTGTTTGTTTACAACTTTTCACCCACACCAGCTTTTTCGCTCCAGATTTGTTTTAACTGAATTCAAATTCTCATGTGCCATGGGAGGATTTGAACTCATGTTCTCTGGATTATTAGTGCAAGCCTCTGGATACTAGTCCAGTAAGATAAACACTCTTCGACCATATTATTGGTTTCTATTGGTTATTCATGGCCCATAAAGGAATATAAATTTCAATCTGGAAAATTAATGTCAATTAATAAGCCCTTGATGGTTGGTTTCTCACAAGCAAAGAGCTGACTTAGGTGCTAATGTCAATTCGATGTGAAGTTATTGGTATTGATTTGTTAATAACTGGATCATTACAGCAGCAAGTCAGTCTAACCCATTTTCTGTATGTTTTTTTAAAGTACTGTTTGAATTTGAGAAGAATAGTTGAGTAATACTTGTCTTCAGAAAATTGTGAAGCAGGTTGGTCAAATTTTCTGGCACAGAACAAAAGGGGATGATTTTTGCCAGCTATGCCAATTGGACAGATGGCAGGTGTTGGAATTATGCCACCCACCTGATCACACCAGCGACTAGCCCAAACCATCTTGATAGTCGTATCTCAATAGCATGCAGCTGGTTAACAATGAGCGGTTGCCATGAGATTGATTGCAGGTCAGAGAGGGCAGGAAATTGCTTGGCTCCTACAGCAAGCTACACCGTAAAACTGGATGGTAGGCATTAAAAAAAAAAAATTACTGCCAAGGAATCGAGCATCTTCAGGTGGTTCTGATTGACACCCGTGCCTGTGACCTGTGAGTAGGGTCATCAAATTATGTGACACAGAAAGAAACGATTTGCCCCATTATGTCTGTGCTGGCTCTTTAAAAGAGCGATCCAATTAGTCCCACTTCTTCTTCTTTGACCTCCTTGTCTCGGGAGACAATGGGTAAGTGCCTGGAGGTAGTCAGTGGTTTGTGGAGCAATGCCTGGAGTGGCTATAAAGGCCAATTCTAGAGTGACAGACTCTTCCACAGGTGCTGCAGAAAAAATTGGTTGTCGGGGCTGTTACACAGTTGGCTCTCCCCTTGCGCTTCTGTCTTTTTTCCTGCCAACTGCTAAGTATCTTCGACTCGCCATACTTGAGCCCCGCCTTTATGGCTGCCCGCCAGCTCTGGCGATCGCTGGCAACTGACTCCCACGACTTGTGATCAATGTCACAGGACTTCATGTCGCGTTTGCAGACGTCTTTAAAGCGGAGACATGGACGGCTGGTGGGTCTGATACCAGTGGCGAGCTCTCTGTACAATGTGTCCTTGGGGATCCTGCCATCTTCCATGCGGCTCACATGGCCAAGCCATCTCAAGCTTCGCTGACTCAGTAGTGTGTATAAGCTGGGGATGTTGGCCACCTCGAGGACTTCTGTGTTGGAGATGCGGTCCTGCCACCTGATGCCAAGGATTCTCCGGAGGCAGCGAAGATGGAATGAATTGAGACGTCGTTCTGGGCTGACATACGTTGTCCAGGCCTCGCTGCCGTAGAGCAAGGTACTGAGGACACAGGCTTGATACACTCGGACTTTTGTGTTCTGTGTCAGTGCGCCATTTTCCCACACTCTCTTGGCCAGTCTGGACATAGCAGTGGAAGCCTTTCCCATGTGCTTGTTGATTTCTGCATCGAGAGAGGTTACTGGTGATAGTTGAACCGAGGTAGGTGAACTCTTGAACCACTTCCAGAGCGTGGTCGCCGATATTGAAGGATGGAGCATTTCTGAGGTCCAAATTCATTGCAGGCAGCCGCAAACCTGTCAATCAGTCTCTGCAGACACTCTTCAGTGTGAGATGTTAATGCAGCATCGTCAGCAAAGAGGAGTTCCCTGATGAGGACTTTCCGTACTTTGGACTTCGCTCTTAGACGGGCAAGGTTGAACAACCTGCCCCCTGATCTTGTGTGGAGGAAAATTCCTTCTTCAGAGGACTTGAACGCGTGTGAAAGCAGCAGGGAGAAGAAAATCCCAAAAAGTGTGGGTGCGAGAACACAGCCCTGTTTCACACCACTCAGGATAGGAAAGGGCTCTGATGAGGAGCCACCATGTTGAATTGTGCCTTTCATATTGTCATGGAATGAGGTGATGATACTTAGTAGCTTTGGTGGACATCCGATCTTTTCTAGTAGTCTGAAGAGACCACGTCTGCTGACGAGGTCAAAGGCTTTGGTGAGATCAATGAAAGCAACGTAGAGGGGCATCTGTTGTTCGCGGCATTTCTCCTGTAGCTGATGAAGGGAGAACAGCATGTCAATGGTGGATCTCTCTGCTCGAAAGCCACACTGTGCCTCAGGGTAGACATGCTCGGCCAGCTTCTGGAGCCTGTTTAAAGCGACTCGAGTGAAGACTTTCCCCACTATGCTGAGCAGGGAGATTCCACGGTAGTTGTTGCAGTCACCGCGGTCACCTTTGTTTTTATAGAGGGTGATGATATTGGCATCGCGCATGTCCTGTGGTACTGCTCCCTTGTCCCAGCACAGGCAAAGCAGTTCGAAGAGTGCTGAGAGTATCGCAGGCGTAGCACTCTTCATTATTTCAGGAGTAATGCCGTTCTACCCAGGGGCTTTTCCGCTGGCTAGAGAATCAATGGCATCACTGAGTTCCGATTTTGTTGGCTGTACGTCCAGCTCTTCCATGACTGGCAGAGGCTGGGCTGCATTGAGGGCGGTGTCAGTGACAACATTCTCCCTGGAGTACAGTTCTAGGTAGTGCTCAACTCAGCAGTCCATTTGCTTGCGTTGGTCAGTGATTGTGTCCCCTGATTTAGATTTGAGGGGGGCGATCTTCTTGATGGTTGGCCCAAGAGCGCAATCAATGCCATCATACATTCCTCTGATGTTTCCGGTGTCTGAGGCCAGCTGAATATGCCTGCATAGGTGTTGCCAGTAGTCATTTGCGCAGCGCCTGGCTGTTCTTTGTGCAGCGCTTCTGGCTGTTTTAAGTGCTACGGATGTTAACTCGCTGGGGGCTTTTTTGTAGTTCAGCGCAATGAGCTTAGCAGCTATGATAGGTTCCAGCTCTTCAAAATGAGATTGAAACCAGTCTGCATTCCGCTTCACACATTTGCCATAGGTGGTCATTGCTGAGTCATAGATGACGTCTCTGATGTGGGCCCACTTGCTCTCTGCATCCCCTGTGGGAGTGTTTTTCAAGTGAATTTCAAGTGAACTATCCTGCTCTTATCCTGTAACCCTACAGCTTTTTCTTTTTCAAGTATACATCCAATTCCATTTTGAAAGTTATTATTGAATCTGCTTCAACAACCTTTCAGGCAGCACATTCCAGATTGTAGTAACTTACTGCACAAACAAAAGCTCTCCTCAATGCCCCTTTGGTTCCTTTACCAGCTTACAACTGTTCCCTCCTTCCAGTGCAAATAGTTTATCCTTATTCACTCTATCAAAACCCATCATGGTTGTTCTTCTTTTGGGCCTCCTTATCTCGAGAGACAATGGATATGCGCCTGGAGGTGGTCAGTGGTTTGTGAAGCAGCGCCTGGAGTGGCTATAAAGGCCAATTCTGGAGTGACAGGCTCTTCCACAGGTGCTGCAGAGAAATTTGTTTGTTGGGGCTGTTGCACAGTTGGCTCTCCCCTTGCGCCTCTGTCTTTTTTCCTGCCAACTACTAAGTCTCTTCGACTCGCCACAATTTAGCCCTGTCTTTATGGCTGCCCGCCAGCTCTGGCGAATGCTGGCAACTGACTCCCACGACTTGTGATCAATGTCACACGATTTCATGTCGCGTTTGCAGACGTCTTTATAACGGAGACATGGACGGCCGGTGGGTCTGATACCAGTGGCGAGCTCGCTGTACAATGTGTCTTTGGGGATCCTGCCATCTTCCATGCGGCTCACATGGCCAAGCCATCTCAAGCGCCGCTGACTCAGTAGTGTGTATAAGCTGGGGGTGTTGGCCGCTTCAAGGACTTCTGTGTTGGAGATATAGTCCTGCCACCTGATGCCAAGTATTCTCCGAAGGCAGCGAAGATGGAATGAATTGAGACGTCGCTCTTGGCTGGCATACGTTGTCCAGGCCTCGCTGCCGTAGAGCAAGGTACTGAGGACACAGGCCTGATACACTCGGACTTTTGTGTTCCGTGTCAGTGCGCCATTTTCCCACACTCTCTTGGCCAGTCTGAACATAGCAGTGGAAGCCTTACCCATGCGCTTGTTGATTTCTGCATCTAGAGACAGGTTACTGGTGATAGTTGAGCCTAGGTAGGTGAACTCTTGAACCACTTCCAGAGCGTGGTCGCCAATATTGATGGATGGAGCATTTCTGACATCCTGCCCCATGATGTTCGTTTTCTTGAGGCTGATGGTTAGGCCAAATTCATTGCAGGCAGACGCAAACCTGTCGATGAGACTCTGCAGGCATTCTTCAGTGTGAGATGTTAAAGCAGCATCGTCAGCAAAGAGGAGTTCTCTGATGAGGACTTTCCGTACTTTGGACTTCGCTCTTAGACGGGCAAGGTTGAACAACCTGCCCCCTGATCTTGTGTGGAGGAAAATTCCTTCTTCAGAGGATTTGAACGCATGTGAAAGCAGCAGGGAGAAGAAAATCCCAAAAAGTGTGGGTGCGAGAACACAGCCCTGTTTCACACCACTCAGGATAGGAAAGGGCTCTGATGAGGAGCCACCATGTTGAATTGTGCCTTTCATATTGTCATGGAATGAGGTGATGATACTTAGTAGCTTTGGTGGACATCCGATCTTTTCTAGTAGTCTGAAGAGACCACGTCTGCTGACGAGGTCAAAGGCTTTGGTGAGATCAATGAAAGCAATGTAGAGGGGCATCTGTTGTTCACGGCATTTCTCCTGTATCTGACGAAGGGAGAACAGCATGTCAATAGTCGATCTCTCTGCACGAAAGCCACACTGTGCCTCAGGGTAGACGCGCTCGGCCAGCTTCTGGAGCCTGTTCAGAGCGACTCGAGCAAAGACTTTCCCCACTATGCTGAGCAGGGAGATTCCACGGTAGTTGTTGCAGTCACCGCGGTCACCTTTGTTTTTATAGAGGGTGATGATGTTGGCATCGCGCATGTCCTGGGGTACTGCTCCCTCGTCCCAGCACAGGCATAGCAGTTCATGTAGTGCTGAGAGTATAGCAGGCTTGGCACTCTTGATTATTTCAGGGGTAATGCTGTCCTTCCCAGGGGCTTTTCCGCTGGCTAGGGAATCAATGGCATCACTGAGTTCCGATTTGGTTGGCTGTATGTCCAGCTCATCCATGACTGGTAGAGGCTGGGCTGCATTGAGGGCAGTCTCAGTGACAGCATTCTCCCTGGAGTACAGTTCTAGGTAGTGCTCAACCCAGCGGTCCATCTGTTTGCGTTGGTCAGTGATTATGTCCCCCGATTTAGATTTGAGGGGGGTGATCTTCTTGATGGTTGGCCCAAGAGCTCTCTTCATGCCATCATACATTCCTCTGATGTTTCCGGTGTCTGAGGCCAGCTGAATATGGCTGCATAGGTGTTGCCAGTAGTCGTTTGCGCAACGCCTAGCTGTTCTTTGTGCAGTACTTCTGGCTGCTTTAAGTGCTGCGGATGTTAAATCGCTGGGGGCTTTCTTGTAGTTCAAAAGTGCAATGCGCTTAGCGGCTATGACAGGTTCCAGCTCTTCATTATGAGATTGAAACCAGTCTGCATTTCTCTTCGCACTTTTGCCGTAGGCGGTCAAAGCTGACTCATAGATGGCGTCTCTGATGTGGGCCCACTTGGTCTCAGCATCCCCTGTGGGAGTGTTTTGAAGGGCTGTTACAAGTGAATTTAGAAATTTTTGTAACAGCTGTGGGTGAGAAATTCTGCTCGTGTTGATGCGCGGGTGGCCCTTCTGCTTGGAATGATGCAACTTCTTTGGTCTGAGTCTAACCTTGCTGCACACCAGGGAGTGGTCGGTGTCGCAGTCCGCACTGTGGAAGCTGCGTGTGATTTGAACACTGTTTAAGGCGGCTCGCCTTGTGACAATGAGGTCTAGCTGGTGCCAACGACGTGATCTTGGGTGCCTCCATGAAACCTGGTGACAGGGTTTAGTGTGAAAGAACGAGTTGGTGATGCAGAGGTTATGATAGGTACACAACTCAAGCAGTCTCTGCCCGTTCTCATTCATCCTTCCAACGCCATAGCGCCCAAGGCAGGAGGGCCATGAGTCATGGTCGGCCCCAACCCTGGCATTAAAGTCCCCCAGCAGGAATAGGTGTTCGGTGTTGGGGATGCTGCTAATGATGTTATGGAGTTGTTCATAGAACTGGTCTTTAGCTTCAGGTGCGGAACAGAGTGTTGGAGCATAGATGCTGAGTAGGTGTACTGGACCAGAGGTGGTGAGCAGTCGGATGGACAGTATGCGTTCCGAGCCATTTGAGGGAGGCTCTATCATGCTGAGCAAGGAGTTTCTGATGGCGAAGCCCACTCCATGCTGTCTTGGTTCTTCAGGATCCCTGCCCTGCCAGAAGAAGGTGTAGTCTTGCTCTGCTAGAGAGCCACTCGCGGGGAGGCGAGTCTCCTGAAGTGCTGCAATGTCCACCTTGAGTCTACTGAGCTCGTTGTTAATGATGGCGGTCTTCCGAGAATCGTTGATTTGTGTAAGGTCTTCCGACAGGCCAGGACACATAGTTCTGACGTTCCAGCTTGCAAAGCGAAGGGCTGGTACCTTCTTTCCTTTTTTCATGTTGTTTGGTGCGGTGTATCAGTCCACCTTTCGGGCAATGACCCTGAGCTCCAAGCACCCATTGAAGCAGGCAGACTGTGGCGGGACAGAACCTTATTGACCGGGGGCTGCCCGGTTTGAGGCGGGCGGTAGCTGTCCAGTGAGGTGCAATGACCTCTCCCACCGACAAAGGCAACCCGTGGCGCCCAGTTTCTACGCCAATTTATCTGGACTTATAACCCGTAACTGCTGCCTTCCGTGTTGTTTTAGTCGCTGTGAGGCAACTATGGAGTGACCTCTCCATGGCGCATGCCTGGGCAAATTTATGGAGGTTGAGAGTTGCCCAGTCGTCAAAACCCCCCTCTCGGCCTTTCTGGTGGGGTCCAAAGGAGTGCAGGACACGACGTTTGGCACCAGTATGGTTGCAGGAACTGCCGGAAACATGCCAAAGGTGACACATGACCGCCTACGGGGTTCCGCTCCGGATTTTCTGTTAGGGTTTACTCCCTTAGCCTTGGTCTCTCCCGAGACGCCCACAAGGCAGTGGGGTTGTTGGGGCCCCTACACAGGTGTAGGATGGTGCCGGTGGGAGGAGGGGATGCAAGGGGGAGGGGTAGAGGGAGGGGGTGGGGGGGGGGGTGCAGGGGAAGGGGGTGCGGGGTGAAGATGGTGCGAGGGGGGGGCGGGCTGGGACGGGGTTGTGAGGGGGTGAGCTGAGAGGGTGGAGCAGGGAAGGGGACGGGGGTGGGGGGGGGTGGAAGGGGGGTAAAGGGGGGGGAGGGGGGGGGGAGGGGTGGTGGAATCTGGTGCAGGTAATAAGCCATTTCCTCAGTGCCCACCATCGACGTCCGGAAAGCTCATCCACGTCCTTCGGGAGGTGAAGCATCATTTGGCAGACTTAGAGGTGATTACATTTGCTAAGGGTTTTTTTTTTGCAGTGCTTTAAATAAAGGCATGCAGCATTGCCGACAGTGCGCTGCAGATGCTCTCCGAGCCATCTCCCGCGGGCGCTTTGAAGTTGCGGCCGGGGGGGCCGTTCGTGGATGTTTTGGGTGTTCGGGGCACCTTTTCACAGGACTTCTCTCGGGTCCCGCAGCTCCTTCTTCACCTCAATGGACTTACCGCATGCCGTGGCTGCAGACACTCTGGACTGTGAAGACAGCAGGATCGGAGATTAAAGTATCGGCAGCTGTGCTCGTCAGTTTCATCCGGATCAATTTCATTGAGAAAACAAAGAGCAGGTGTGGCTGGGGGAGGGCAGTGGGCCCAGGTAACATACACTAAACTAACTGTTAACTTTTAGATAGGGCTAAAATGAACTGAAATGAACTAAAATGAAAAAAATCAGTTCATGGTTGTTAACACCTGTATTAAATCCCCTCTTAGCCTTCTACACTTCTTGCCATGGACAATGATTGACTATAATCCTTTCATGGACGACTCAGCAACTGCATGTTTCTTGTATGGGCTTACGTCTAACTGAAGAAGCACAGATCATTAGTCCCATCTACAGCCAGCAGATGGTCTGGTCTAATTAGATGCTGTCAATGAATTTCCCCCGTAAGAACTGAGTGGCCCTTTACTAGGAATCTAGTTATGTTAAAAGATTGCTCATGGAAAGTATATTTGTCATCCTTCACAATATATAGGAGTAACAAAGTTGTGAACTTTTGTAAATACACTGCTTTACACAGTTTTATTCTATAGTATATTGCATTTTTAAAATCTTATTTAGATATATTGTGTAAAGTGTAGCATGGCACAACAAAGATTCATATATCTTGTAGAGCTGAGCATTGTTCATTTACCTGTTCTATGTTAAATAAATTGTCTTTTTTTATAGCATGAGTCATGGTGTAAACACGGAAAACCATGTGGTGATGCATGGTACATTCCATTAAGCCAAGTACAGTGGCAAGATTCCTTGCATCTTGCAACTGTTTACCTGAGTACTGGTGCTAATATACTTTGTTCATATGGCATGCAAGGCCCACTTGCAGGGGTAGTCAGTAATGCTGTCCCCAAAAATGCAACACAGTTGTACAACAATCTGCACATCTCATATGCATGGTGTATGTTTCAGTTTGTGTAGCTCTGGGCTTATACATGCTCTACCTAACAACAACGTTGTGGACTGGAATTTGTATATTATCACTGCAAGTCCTATGGAAAATATCAAGCATTGGATGCAATTTCTACTGGCTGAAGTAACTAGTCTCATTTATTTATTAACGGATAATTTACAATCAAGAAGTCTGCAATTATTTGAGTACATTTGAATGGAAATGGCAAGGATCTAAGGAAGACCAATGAGGTGCTGGATCTAGAATGCTAAGAGTGAGTTGTCACAAAAGGTGATGTCAATGATTGAAGTGGTCAGCTTTGTTCAGAACCAACAACAGTTGAATGAATTCTTTCTGCCCTAACATTGCTGCTGAGTTGACAGATGGGAATTTAGTTATTGTAGTAATTGACAATAGCAATGCAATAGCTGAATACTGTACAACCAAAAAGATGTATAAAGCATCCAGAAATATTCAGAAAGTATTAATTTGCTCTTTTCAAGCTCCAAGCCTTTTCCAGGTAGCCATTCAATAAATGTCTTCCAACTTTTCTTACAGTTTTGTCGCACAGACTTGTTCCTCAACACACAATGGATGAACTTTCTCATCTTGCTTAATAAATAGAATGCCATCACGGGATGTATCCTTTAGGTAGTGGCATTTTACATGGAGTAGGTGAGCACCAGTTGCTTACAAAGTTCTGAGCATCCAAATGAAAATTTGCTCCAATGCCAGAACTATTGAACACCAAAAGAGTCTCATGTCTTGTATCCTTAGATAACACAGTTGTTAATCAATGATCATCAAAGGAACAGTAGCACAGATTCTTGTAATTTTAAATTACTGTGTCTTGAATACATTGCCAATTCTGTGGCTGCACATGTGTTTTACTGAATCCAAGCACCCGAATACCTGCAAAGTACAATGACCTGTAGTACACAATCTAATTTACACATAGATGAAAAAATACTGTGGTTGGACATAAGGACGTTTTCCGAGCAACCATTTTAAATTTTAACCAAGTGAATGAAATCCATCCTAGAATTGGGTTCCTACAATTTTTAAAAGAGAATATATACAAGATACATGAGATTTAGGTGACAAATATTCTGTTTTAGACCAGTTAAGCTCATCAATCTCTGACTACTACATAGACCCCATAACTATTCAGCACACTGGAGTTCCTCTCCCACAGTTACCATGTGCAGATGGACATACATATCAAAGAAACTGTATCCCCAGCAGTATGCAGCTTATATCAGAGAAAATAAAGTAAAACCAAAGGGAAACTAAAAAGTGAAGGACTCCATGAAAGAGAAATTCAAACTGAATTGCAAAGAGGTTTACCAAGTCAGCAGGATCAGAACAGATTACTCTTAGAAAATCTCGAATAAATTTCCATGGAAGTGAACATGAGTGTGGTGTTCTTGGGACTGAAGTAAGGTTCGGTCGAGAATAGTAAAAGGTATGAGACTGCATGCTGTTGAACAACAATGGATTCTTCTTTATTCTCTTTTACTTTTACTTACCAGCCCCTCTGCTGGCATGTGTGCGTAGCCTCAATTAGTTATGTCAACTTCAACGAAAGCAGTTATCCCAAAACTTGACCATATCTTTGTCTTGTTTGGAATCCCTGGACAATGGATCCCTATTCAACAGCGATGAGGTCACTTGTCGAAAAATCACACCCCATTGGCCAAGAGCTAATGGAAAAGTCGAGAGATTAATGTGTACCTTGAAAAAAGTGATATGTACAGCTACAGCTGAGAACAAGTCATGGAAACAAGAACTATATCACTTTC
Source organism: Heterodontus francisci (assembly GCF_036365525.1). NCBI lineage: Eukaryota > Metazoa > Chordata > Chondrichthyes > Heterodontiformes > Heterodontidae > Heterodontus > Heterodontus francisci. The sequence goes on from NC_090385.1 coordinate 15,027,698, forward strand.
TTTGTAATTACAGAGCAACTCCTGTCTCGACTACTGGAAAACCTCCAGCTGCATTCAGCTTTGCACATCCAACGTACACACGTCTTCTTGAGCGACCTCAAGTGAACAAAATGCACAATGCAATATTCAAAATATTACATCCCTCCCCTTCTTAGTAAATGAGAGACATAGCATGGTTCAATGGTTTGTTTCCAGAAGTGTAAACAATAAACTTAGACACAAATAGCTCACTTCATAACAGTCACTTAAATACGATGGACATCTCTCATGAGTAGGATATCGTCTGACATCAGTTGACTCATGTTCTTCATCTGAAGCGTCGATGTCAGAATCAGATTCAATGCTTTCGACTGGTGTTTTCAGTGCGTTGAAGAATGACGCGTTTCATGTAATGATTTGTGAACTGCGCTGAGCAGTGATCATTGATCCTTTTGTGTTTGTCACAACAAACGGTTGGATGTCATAAGGGGCTGTTTGTTTTTCAACAGGATCATCACATTTCACAAGTACTTTATCTCCTGGCTTTAGTGTATTAGCTCTAAATTTCCTGTTTCACTCTGCATTTACTTTCATTCGACCCTTCTGTCTTGACTGTGTTCGTGTACATGTTGATCATTAGCTCCGCAAGGTAGTTCTGGAAGACGTGTGTGCGTTGGATGTGTAAAGGTGAATATAGCTGGAGGTTTTCCAGTAGTCGAGACAGGAGTTGCTCTGTAATTACAAAGAAAGTGATATAGTTCTTGTTTCCATGACTTGTTCTCAGCTGTAGCTGTGCATATCACTTTTTTCAAGGTACACATAAATCTCTCGACTTTTTCATTAGTTCTGGGCCAATGGGGTGTGATTTTTCAATGAGTGAACCCGAGGTAGTTCACAATTTTGCTGAACTCATCACTGTTGAATAGGGGTCCATTGTCACTACTTATCATTTAAGGGATTCCAAACAAGACAAAGATCTGGTCAAGCTTTGGGATAACTACTTTCGTTGAAGTTGACATCACTAATTCCATGATTGGGAATCCGCTGTAGTCATCAGTGACCAGAAGTAAATGTTCACCTGTGGGCAAATCTGTAAAGTTAATGCTAACTCTAATCCATGGTCCTGAAGGTAGTTCAGACATCTTGAGAGGATCATGAAGATTTGATATTGTGGTTGCTTGACATGGCAATGATTGACTTTGTGCTCTACCATGCGATCAATTCCTGGGAACTATACCTTTTCCCTAAGGAGCTTTTTGATTTTGACAATTCCCAGGTGTCCTTCATGTGCTATATCGATAACACATTCCCTCAATGAGTGTGGAATAACAATACAGTTGTTGCCTAATACGAGATCAGATGTGGTTGTAACAGTGAGCTCATTTCGAACGTTGTGAAGACATTGTAGCGTTTGTAGATGCTCTCTTGATCACATCTTTCCAGTTTCATGATTCCATAACCTTCATACTATCATGCTGCAGCTCTATAAGGCCCTGGTTCGACCATACTTGGAATATTGTGTTCAGTTCTGGTCACCTCATTATAGGAAGGATGTGGAAGCTTTAGAGAGGTTGCAGAGGAGATTTACCAGGATGCTGCCTGGACTGGAGGGCATGTCTTATGAAGAAAGATTGAGGGAGCTAGGGCTTTTCTCATTGGAGCGAAGAAGGATGAGAGGTGACTTGATAGAGGGGTAGAAGATGATGAGAGGCATAGATAGAGTGGATAGCCAGAGACTTTTTCCCAGGGTGGAAAGGGCTATCACCAGGGGGCATAATTTTAAGGTGATTGGAGGAAGGTTTCGGGGAGATGTCAGAGGTAGGTTCTTTACACAGAGAGTGGTGGGTGCGTGGAATGCACTGCCAGCGGTGGTAGTAGAATCAGATACATTAGGGACATTTAAGCGACTCTTGGATAGGTACATGGATGATAGTAGAATGAAGGGTAGGTAGTTAGTTTGATCTTAGAGTAGGTTAAAGGTTCGGCACAACATCGTGGGCCGAAGGGCCTGTACTGTGCTGTACTGTTCTATGTTCTAATTGCAAAGCCTCATCTTGTTTTGTTGCTGCTTTAATGTCAGGTAGTTTTAGTGACTTAGGCACTGCATTTATGCTTACTTAGTTAAGATGTTGTTCGGCAACCTTTTCCTCACGTTCTTTCTCGTTGTATGGCTTGGTTTGGTGATCGCATATCAACACAGATTCTAATCTGGTTCTCTTGAGGTTCACTAGATTGATTCTAGGGATGAGGGGTTTGTCTTATGAAGAGAGATTGAGCAGTTTAGGCCTTTATTCTCTCAAGTTTAGAAGAATGAGAGGAGATCTAATTGAGGTATATAAGATGATTAAGGGTATTGACAAAGTAGATGTAGAGAGGATGTTTCCTGTTGTGGGGCCATCTAGAACGAGAGGTCATAGTTTTAGGATTCGGGGTAGTAGATTTAAAACAGAGATGAGGAGAAATTACTGCTCTGAAAAGGTCATGAGTCTTTGGAATTCACTACCCCAGAGTGCGGTGGATGCCGGGACATTGAGTAAATTTAAGGAGGAGATAGACAGATTTTTAATTAGTAATGGGTTGAAGGGTTATAGAGAATGGGCAGGAAAATGGAGTTGAGGCCGAGATGAGATCAGCCATGATCATATTGAATGTCGGAGCAGGCTCAAGGGGCTGAATTGCCTACTCCTGCTCCTAGTTCTTATGTATGGGTGACACCCAAGGGGTAGGCTCATCCCCAACTTTCTCAATAATGTCAAGATCAAGTAGGCGTTGAAGTTCCTTCTCTGTCTGTTTCCTGACATGAAATGGTATTCGATGCCGTTGATGCATGATTGGGGGCACAGTAGGGTCTACATGCAGCTTGCATATAACACCTTTCGGCTTGCCGATACCAGTGAAGCAATCAGCAAACAGTTCAAGAATGTTTTTATTATGCTTAGGAATCACGTATGTGACTACAATCGTGCAAATCTGTTGCTGTGTTGAAACTGATAAGTCTGTCACATTCTCCAGATTTGTTCCTATGTCTTTGAATGAGACTGGCATTTCAAAAGTCCCAAGGATTTTCAGCTATTTGTTGCAGTTATAAGGGAAAATTTTTGTATTACCTGATTTGCAGAGAATGGGACAATCCTGAAATTTGTTGAATGTTTTGTTTCCTGTGATATTGACAGATGTTTCTGTATCTATGAGAGCATCTACGTCCGAGCAGCCAATGGTCACTGTCACACATAGCTGTTTGCTGTGTTTGAGAGAGAGGACAAAATGTGTTCAGGGTCATCTGCCTCTACTTTGGCTACATTCTCTTGCCTTTTTGCTGTGGTACCCATAACGTGGCACCCTTCTGTTGGTATTGGTCTTAGTAATTGATTTTGTTGATGAGCAACAAATACACGCTCGGTGCTTGGGTTTTCCACAAGCTTTACACCATTTACCAGTAGCAAGACACTCTGCCTAGTGTGGGTAAGCACCGCCACAGTGGAAACATTCTTTGGACAAGTAGAAACTCTATTTGTGAGACAGCTGTTGTTGCTTTGCAGGTGGTTTCCTGGGATAAGAGCAATGAATACTGTTCACAGGAGTTGCAATTGGAGTGTGGAGTTACTGTTAGCAGCCTCAATTTCAGTAGTTCTGGACTCTGAGAGCGATAGTGATCTTGCTATCTCCAGCAGTTGTGACAGTTTTCTGTCTTTCTCAAGTGCTTTTCAGTGTAGTTGACTAGAGAAACAGCCTTCGATTATTTATGCTTTGATTTCCCGTTCAACAGGTTCAACATCACCAAAGTCACATTTGGTTGCTAGTTGCCTCAATCGCATGTAATTTTGGTTAATTATCTTTTTGGCTTCTTGCTTAGTGCATCAGAATATAATAGTCTTATTTAGGGTATTTTTCTTGGGTGTAACATAGGTTGTTAATGCATTTTTTGCTGAGTCATAGCCATTTTGTTCAGGCGGACGTATCTCAAAGATGTCCTCTAATTCTTCACCTCTGTATTGGAGAAGACGGCCTTTTTCCTTGTTTCATCTCTGATTGCAAAACCTGCCGTTGTGCCTTTGAACCATCACAGCCACTTTTGCCAATGTGGGGATAACAGATGAATGCACATCAAATGGTAATACATTGGGCATAGACAATGCCATATTGATCAACAGCACAGTGATAATGCATGATCAAGGATCAGGATCATGTTCCTTTCAAAGGAAAGTTCTCTGAAATGATCCAAGATTATTTTTTTTTTTGATTGGATGATTATTTTGGAGAGATCACCGTGTGTGTATGCACTGTACAAGATTCCTGTGCTTGTTTAACACAGTTTCCAACTTAAAATGCTGTCTTCAGAAAGCAAACAAAAACCTTCCAAAAGTTTCATACCTAAAAGCAATGTTCCCTGTTTTTCACCATTCATTTTCTGTTCACCTCGCTGTCATTGTGGTGTTCTCGGGACTGAAGTAAGGTTCGGCCAAGAGTAGTAAAAGGAATGAGACTGCATGCTGTTGAACAGCAATGGATTCCTCTTTATTCTCTTTTACTTTTACTTTCCAACCCCTCTGCTGGCATATGTGTGTGGTAGCCTCAAGTGAACAAAATGCACAATGCAGTTTTCAAAACACTACACTCAGCTTTTACATGTCTATGTTTATGATAAACAATATTTTGTCTGTGGACACATGCTGTCAACTTTTCCTTTATAAAGTCCTTACTTAAAACTACATCACCACTATAGGCAGGAGAATAGAAGTACAGTGCCACAAGATAATATAAGCAATTTCCATTATAAGTTCTGTCCGTATGGTCCACTCAATCACTAATTTAATTCACCTGAAGATGAAACTTGATCTTGAGTGCCTCAGCATCATTAGAAATTGATTCTTTCCCTCTAGGAGAATTGAAATAAAGAAATAGGCATAAGAACATTAGAAATAGGAACAGGAGTAGGTCATAGAGCCCATTGAGCCTGCTCTGCCATTCAATAAGATCACGACTGACCTGATCTTGGTCTCAACTCCACTTTCCTGCTGACCCCGCATAACTCCTGATTCCCCTGTAGTTCAAAAATCTGTCTATCTTAGTTCCGAAGAAGGGTCACTGACCCGAAACGTTAACTCTGCTTCTCTTTCCACAGATGCTGCCAGACCTGCTGAGTGAATCCAGCATTTCTTGTTTTTGTTTCAGATTTCCAGCATCCGCAGTATTTTGCTTTTATTTTAGCATTGAATATATTCAATGACAGCCTCCACAGCTCTCTGGGGAAGAGAATTCCACAGACTAATGACCCACTGCGAGAAAAAAAATTCTTCATCTCCTTCTTAAAGAGATCCTAAATTTTTAAACTGTGTCCCCTAGTTCTCGTCTCTCTTATAAGGGGAAACATCCTCCAGCATCCACCCTGTCAAGTCCCCTCAGGATCTTATATGTTTCAATAAGATCATCTCTCATCCTTCGAAACTCCAGTGGATACAGACCCAACCTGTCCAACCTTTCCTCATAAGATAACCCCTTCATCCCAGGAATCAGTCGAGTGAACCTTCTCTGAACTGCTTCTCATGCAATTATATCCTCTCTTAAGTAAGGAAACCAAAACTGAACACAGTACTCCAGATGTGGTCTTACCAACACCCTGTACAACTGCAGCAAAATTTCCCTACTTTTATATTCTATTCCTCTTGCAATAGATGACAAATTCCATTTGCCTTCTTAATCACTTGCTGTACCTGCATACTAACCTTTAGTGATTCATGTACCAGGACACCCAGATCCCTCTGTACTATGAAGTTCTGCAGTCTCTCTCTCTCCATTTAAATAATATACTGCTTTTCTATTCTTCCTGCCAAAGTGGACAAGTTCACATTTTCCCACATTATACTCCATCTGTCAAATTTTTGCCCATTCACTTAACCTATCTATATGCTTTTGCAGACTCTTTATATCCTCCTCACAACTTGCTTTCCCATCTATATTTGTATTGTCAGCAAATCTGGCTACAATACGCTCGGTCCCTTCATCCAAAACATTAATATAGATTGTAAATAGTTGAGGGCACAGCACTGATCCCTGCAGCTCCCCTCTAGTTCCTGTTTGTCAACCTGAAAATGACCCCTTTATCCCGACTCTCTGTAATCACATTAATGCATTGTTAATCATCAGTGGACAAGCTAAGGCAGGCATAGAGACGAGCGATGTTACAGATGTGAAAGTCGGCAGTCTTGGTGATGCAATGGATATAGGGTCGGGAGCTCAGCTCAGAATGAATGGTTACGAACAGTCTGGTTCTGCCTCAGACATAGGCTAAGGAGAAGGGATGGAGTCGGTGATTAGTGAACTGAGTTTTTAATGTAAACCAAAGACATTGGCTTCAATCTCCCCAAAACTTTTTAGGATGAAATTTCTGCTCATCCAATAGTTGATGTGAGACAAAGCAGCCTGACAGTGGTCCTGGTTGAAAGAAATAGCAGGTAATTTACCAATGCTCTTGCACAATTTGAGCAGCTAAACCTCAGCAGTTTCCCTGCATGTACTTAAGGGTCCTTCACTTGCAAAAACTTGTACCTCGGTTCTCTGGGCTTCGCTAAGTAAGATGTGCCCTGAAAGGAAAAGATTACATGCGCTATATATTGAGTAAGCAGGAACACGGTGTAAGGATACTCTGAAGCTTGGTTTGTCGACTCTCAAACATGGTTTTCTCTGTGTGTCAGTCACTTTCTTGATCAAAACAAGAAATTGGAAAGACCTGCGTCAACTTTCTTCAACCGAGTCAGAGTAGGTAAACTCCGCAGAGTCCAAATAGTCAGGTAGCCCTTTTAGTTTCCATATTGCAGAGTTTTTCACTGCCATTTTTATACGTAAAATGTAAAACGTCCACTCATCGAAAGCTGATGTTTACGTATATGGCTGGTGAGATATGGATCCTAAAGTGGTACTGGAGCAGAGTGGTTATGTCAGTGGATTAGTAAACCTAGACTAATAATCTGGCAGATGTGAGTTCAAATCCCACTATAGCAGTTGGGGATTTTAACTTCAATTAAATAAATAAATCTGGAATAAAATGCTACTATCAGTAATGGTGACCATAAAATTACTCGATTGTCATAAAAGCCCATCTGGTTCACTCATGTCTTTTAGGGAAGGAAACCTGCCGTTCTTACCCGGTCCATTCTAAATGTGACTCCAGACCCATAACAATATGATTGATCCTTAACTGCCCTCTGAAATGGCCTAGCAAGCCCCTCAGTTGTATAAAAAAAAACTACAAAAAATAATAATCCACTTGGACTGCAGCAGTTCAAGAAGACAGCTCATCATCACCTTCTCAAGGATAATCAGGATGGGCAAGAAATTTCAGTGATGCCCAAATCTTGTGAGTAAATAAAAAAAAAGCCCTTTCAATTAATATCGACCTGTTAATGGGACTAGCTTGCTAGGTAAAGGCCTGTTCCTACTTAACTTGGACCATACTCATTTTGAAAAAAATATTCTGTTCTATGTGAAAGCATTTTTCGCTGCAGGCTACTAATGTAAAAAACAAATGAGTGTTGATCTGTCATTGTGGCTCTTTAAAAAAAATGATAGGAATAGGGAGAATGGTCCAGTTCGCTCTAAGCTACAGCCAGCAAGCTGTTAAAGGCACACTGTCTCTTACATTAGTCTCAGCAGAGAATAGATAATTTGTGTTTGCAATATGTAAGGACAAAGATCAATCAAGTACTGAGTAATACCAGAACAACGAATCTAATCCAACTTTCTGTGAGCTAATATATGTAAAGGGAATGACAACATTTGGTATTTTCCGGCAAATATTATGGTTTTTTTCCAGATGCTACATAATTAAAACATAAAATTACTTTTTTTTTGTTTAAATCCAGCTAATTAAAGAAAGAAGGACTTACATTTATATAGCGCCTTTCACAACCTCAGGCCGATGAAGTTCATTTAAAGTGTAGTCACTATTATGATGTAGAAAAAGCGGCAGATAATCTGCGCAAGCCAGTTCCCACAAACAGCAATGAGATAACGGCTAGATAATGGGCTGAATTTTAATGGCCCCCCGATGTCAGGGGTCGTGGCGGGGGGGCCCGGAATATGCCTCCGGGAGAAGCCCGCCATGGGCCTGGACGCCAGGACCGGCCCGCCTCATATTACTGCTGGCGGCGAGGTCTGGTGGCAGACCCCCCTGCTGTTCGGCGATGGGGCTGCTATTTAAATAGTCAAATGGATGCTAATGAAGGCATAATCACTTACCTCGTTGCACCGGCCGTCCTGCTCCCATATTACAGTCGGTGGCTGGCACTCCTGTACCATCTGATCCCTGACCAGTGAAGCATGGTGGAACACTGGTGGGGAGCGGGGAGGAGGTAAGTTTTCAGGGCGGGTCGGGAGCAGGGAAAACTATTGCGATTAGTGGAGGGGATGGTGGGAAGGTGTTGAAGGAGAATGTTAATAAAGTTCGGCGGGGAAAGGTTGGGATCACAAGGTAAGTTTTTTGGGGGGAGAGGCCAATTAATAAATTGTTCAGTCATTGAGGGGGGGGCTTGATTATTTCATTAAATTTATAACTTTAATTCTATCGTGTATATCTCTTTAAAAATCCTAATGCAACAGAAGGGTTTGAAGCCCTTTAAAAATAGCGCCAGCGCCTGCACAGTGCCATTAGATGTCATTGCCAGGGACGGAGCACCTGCCCCCTCTACGTCATCTGTGGGGGGGGGGGGTGCGGGGGGGCTGCGGTCCACCCCGGCCATCTAAATGAGCTGCCACGCTAAATATCACAGCTGTCCATGGAGTAAATCGTGCGCGTGCACCCTGACATTTTTGAAGCTCGCTGCCAAGATTGGCGGCAAGTTGATAAAGTGCAGTCCAATATGTTTTTATATGTGATGTTTTTGTATATGATGTTGAGTGAGGGATATGTATTGACCAAGTCACCAGAGATAACTCCCCAGCTCTTCTTTGAAATAGTGCCACGTGATCTTTGATATCCGACTGAGAGAGCAGCGGGGGTCTTGCTTTAACATCACATCTGAAGGACAGCACCTCCAATAGTGCAGCACCCCCTGAATACTGCACTGGATTGTCAGCTTAGATTGGAGTGGGACTTTAACCTCCAATCTTCTGACTTAGCAGCAAGAGTGCTTCCAGATTAGCCACAGATAGCACTGCCTGCCTTGACCCAGCTGACAAATTAAGCAACCAGCAACATTTCAGATTTATATCTAATGCTTTTTAAGATGTAAACATCTATTCTTTAATAAATTTGACATACGAGATATTGAGACAGATCTTGCTGAAGCTTCGCATCTCAGGCATGCAGCATGTGTTAGACTTTTTACCGCTCCCTTCACGTTCAATATAATTAGTGCCTTAACTTGATGGAAGTGCGAGCTAATAACACATGACAAGGGCAACAGGGCATCTGGGACCAGGATGAACAATGGGACCAACAGTCGATCTCCTTAATCAATGAGATTTAAGGATTGAGAAAGTACCCGGGGAATGACCAAGAAGGAAAAGGGGTGAATTAGAATCAAATCAGGTACAGAAAGAGAAATAAAGAGGAAAAGAAAGAATGGATTAAGAGAGAAAGAAAATAGACAGGAAGAAAAAAATGAAAATTTGACATTTGCTTGGCTTCATGAATACAAGTTAAACTAAATGCGTTCATTGACTTTAAGTTTGTTTAGCTTTAATTTGAGCGCATATTAAATCTATTTTTAGGATACCTTATGCGTAAGTACTTTTGACACTTCATGGAAATATACAGAATTTTGCTGTTCAACCCAGAATCAGGGACATAGATTTTTTTAGAATTTAGAACATTACAGCGCAGTAATGTTGCCTTCGGCCCTCGATGTTGCGCCGACCTGTGAAACCATCTGACCTACACTATTCCATTTTCATCCATATGTCTATCCAATGACCACTTAAATGCCCTTAAAGTTGGCGAGTCTACTACTGTTGCAGGCAGGGCGTTCCACGCCCCTACTACTCTCTGAGTAAAGAAACTACCTCTGACATCTGTCCTATATCTATCACCCCTCAACTTAAAGCTATGTCCCCTCGTGTTTGCCATCACCATCCGAGGAAAAAGACTCTCACTATCCACCCTATCCAACCCTCTGATTATCTTATATGTCTCTATTAAGTCACCTCTCCTCCTCCTTCTCTCCAACGAAAACAACCTCAAGTCCCTCAGCCTTTCCTCGTAAGACCTTCCCTCCATACCAGGCAACATCCTAGTAAATCTCCTCTGCACCCTTTCCATAGCTTCCACATCCTTCCTATAATGCGGTGACCAGAACTGCATGCAATACTCCAGGTGCGGTCTCACCAGAGTTTTGTACAGCTGCAGCATGACCTCGTGGCTCCGAAACTCGATCCCCCTACTAATAAAAGCTAACACAGAGCAGAAAAGTGCCAGGTTTAATCCTCTGTCTGTGCTAAGGAAGCAGGCAGAGCTCAGCAGTTTGCCTCAGTGCCCTGATATAGCGAGAAGAAATCAGACAAGTTGCCCAATGTTGATCCCTATCCAGCAGCCCTCAGTGAAAGGGCATATGTGTGGCACCAAGTGATAGCAGGTTCACACTTGGTTATAAGTCCACTTTGCAAATACTTGCCATCAAGGCTCACACATGATACCAGAGAATGACCATTCCATGCTGCACAAAGAGCCAATGCCTTTGGGAGAGAAGAGAGAAGGAAAAAATAAATTCTTCTGGAGAAATGTTGATTTTAAGCATACTGTAATGATGTCACCAGCCATCCCCTAACTCGAAGTACTCTAGACCATCGCTATCTGCAACATTGGAGATCATCAGCAAAAACTGATGAAGAACTAAGTCACCCTCTGTATTTGGCATTAGAAAAGTTGAAGGCAAGGTCTGATTTTAAAGCTGTAACTTAATTAGGCCATGCAAATGATAGTTATTAAATGTTCCACTGTTTTTTGAGTCCAAATGTTTTATTAGGTTCAAGACTTTTGAGATTCATTCCCAGTATCAAATAATTTAGTCTGCATTTCTTCGATAAGTTTTATCACTTCTGCCTAATAGTCACTCTTAAACAGCACCAAACTCATGATTAACCAGTGATTGATCTCATGGTTATTTATGAGACATTAATGTGAAAAATAGCTGTGATTTCACCTATATGAGTGATGGCACTTCAAAACAATCGATGTTATGTTTAACTGATTTGAGACATGCGAAAAGCATGACAAAGTGCGATATAAATGTTAAGTTGTCATCTTCTACTTTCTGTACAGTTTTGATGTGACAGAATGCTGAACATTAACTGAGAAGTCATACCTTTCTTTCTGTGTCACAGCCATCTACACAACTCCAATTTCACTTTATTTGCAGAAGTTTCTCAACTATATGAGAGATACTCTTTAAATTTCCTGAGTATTTTGGCAATAAACCATGTGTGGCCTTCATATAAAAAAAGCATAAATTTTGATGACACTTCAAGTCACAACCATCATGAAAAATGTCTGGCAGAGCCATTTTTTCTTTATGGATGGGATCATTATATCACAGCCTCATAAACAAATGAATAAAGGCTTTCCAAACTATTTATCACAGAGAGTCCTGATTCAAATCTCAGGAAAAGTGAAAAAACATGTTCCAATATGTGGGCACTTTTAGAGTGATGCAGGCCCTATTCCCCTTTAAATCCAGATAATTCAACAGATGCAATTCCAGCAGTGAAGTTTTTGTCAGGGCAGAATAATTCTGTTCTCAGAAGGGTGGATTATATCAACATACTGAAGCCATGTGGAGATTGTATATGATGTAGAATTATGCTTTGAATATTTGACATGAGTTTTCATTCACTTGTGTAAATAGCCTAGACAAGTACTTTGATGTGATAAATGTCTGAGTAATATCTCAATGTTGTTTGACATTAAGAAAGATTCAGATAATGACGTGAAAGGATAGATAAAGTTTCAGATTATCAGATCGAATATTTATTGCCCTCTTTTGGTCATATTTTTCTTACAGCCCTCGAACCTTACATTTCCTGGTGGCACAGGTATAGAAGACTGCTCATAGATACTAACCTATCTCTAGTGCACATTACTACAGGTCATAGATATGAATATTATTACCAGATTATAGATATTACCAGATTATGGACATTATTACAATGTTTACAAATTGACAGCACACGTTAAGTACTGACCTGACATAATGATTAAATGCCAGAAAAATTACCTTTTCATTCTGTGACAGTGTGACTCTACAACTCCAGTAAGATGCCAACCCTTGTTTAAAAAATGTTGAGTGAACAATGTCTGCAGGGAGAGAGGCTTCTGGCCTACACTGACTTGCCACTCAGCACTCTGGGGAGGAGCCAGTCTCGCAACATATTCCTTTGGAAAATCCCTCACACGGGTACGTGAATTAAAAGGTTGGTAATAAGTAAGCCGCGTACACAGCATTGGATCTAGACAGCTAAAACATCAAGGTGACAAGCACATCAACAGCTGATTTGTGTTGGTCCTACCATCATGCTGAAGGCAACTGTCGTGTAACTGATGCAGAAACTCAGAGGCTCGACGCTAGTGCTGTTAAAAGGCACTACCTATAGACTCAGTGTGAGTATAAATGCCCATATGTCTAGATTTTAGTGCCTCCCATGAGATGAGCAATAGCTCTACACCCCCAATTCAGTGCATTCCTCACTGTACTGTTCAGGAGGAGCTCCCTGTACTTACTGTCCACATTAGGAAGCTCGGTCTTACATTTGCCAATTGTCTAATGCCTAACCAGTGACTATTCTCCTTTGAAGGAAGAGGCAAGGATGGATTTCTTTGTGGTCAAACTGACTATTGATGAAAGATTGGAATTTCTGGGTTCTTATCAGGCAAACTGAAACTGCGCATGTGCGGATTTCTCAGCAGCTTGACTTGGAGACTGTGAAGCATGGGGATAGGTTTCTGAGTCTATCAGTTTTATGGCTGACCAAATTCCTGGCTGTGATGAATTTGCAGTCAGCAGGAAATCCCAGTTCCTAAATCCACATCCCCGCGGTTCACGGAATGTTAAATTCCAAGCGTTTGAAATAGTTTAAATCCCAATGATAACTTGGATGTCACTCCCACTCAGTGAGATAAATATGGTATAGTTCTTAACTGATGTATGATGAACTGGGAAGTATATGCTGGTCAAAGAATCAGGCCGCAGATTATAACTAGTGAGCAACATCATGATTATAGATATGTAGACTATAAATATATATATATATGGTACATGTTTTATGAGATGTTGAGGTTCCTAGTCTCAGCAGTGATAATTAACTTGGCAATATGAAATATTCAAAACTAATTGCTCTGCATTCTCTCATAAGGTCCACATTATGAATGTGGTTTGTCGACTATAATTTGGCAGCTTTAACTTGCAATGGAGTAGAATAATTTCATGACCATCTTGATTGCATTTATCAACCTGTACAGTTTACTGTAGAACTAGAAAATACTGGTCTCCACTGTACAAAGAAAAAGGAAGGCTTTGTCATCATCATTAGCTATTAGTATCTAACAGCTTCCAATTAAAACCAGGTTTTTAATTCCTTTTGGTAAGTAGAATCTCACTGAACCTTCAAGGAGGCACAGAGCCAAACCAAATGAAGGGAGGAACAACAAATTAGTCAATCAAAAGAGTGCTCTCAGTGTATTCTGTCATTGCTTTTATAGTAAGGGGAGGACAGTTATCAGTAAATTAGACATATTCGCATGTGTAAGGGGTTAAGGGTAGCACAGAAATGCAAAGAAGTTTTCTACATGATGCTCATCAAGCAGACAGGTTAAGATGCACAACAGATAGTGAAAGATTCCCTGCATCCAACAAAAGTGCTGCATTGTTGGAAGTTGAATGAGAGTTCAAACTGAGGTTCTGTCTCCCTGATTCAGTTGGGTGATATTTTAAAGAACAGCTTGGATTCCTCTTCCTGTTCTGGTGAACAATCCTCCCTTAAAACAGCAGACTATCTGGTCATTCATCTCATTGCTGTCTTGCTGTGCTGAAGATGGCTGCAGCATTCATGTACATGACAACAATCACTTCATTTCAAAATCACTTACAGTAAGTGTAAGGCTTTGAGACATTTCTTAGAGATGGAATAAATTGCTCAATAAATACAAGTTTTTTTTCACTAACACGAGAAACTGCTTGAGAGGGTTTGCTGACTGATTCAGAGAATGCTTTTATCCCCATAATAGAGTAAACTTTGGCCTTTTATCATCCAAGAAATGTTCTTCTCGTTTTGAAAGTTTAACCTGAGGAAACAGCAGCACCATAAAAGAATATTGTTCTTCCTTATGATGTTCTCCCTTAGGATGTCCAAAGTACTTTCCAGATAATTAAGGATCTTTTGAAGTGTAAGTTGTTGTAAGTTGGGAAATGCAACAGCCAAATTGCACACTGATCGTACCCACAAACAGCAATGAGAGAATAACTAAATGATCTGTTTTTTTACTGATAGAAGATGCTGGAAATTTTCAGTAGGTCTGGCAGCATCTGTGGAGAGAGAAACAGAGATAATGGGCTGAATTTTCCCCATGGAGGTGGGAAACAGGAGCCGGGATTGTCTTGGGATCAGAAACCTATCTCTGGGGGAAACTGGTTAAAGTTCAGAATTTCACCTGAGTAAGCCCTTACTTGGCATTGAGACTGGTTTCCTGTCCAATTAAGGGTGGCGAGTGGGTTCTGAAAGCTGGAGGGGCGATCAGAGGCCTTCCAGTTTCAGAGAAGCATATGGTTGCAGTACAAGGTAACTGGGAGAGGCTTCAACAAGAAGGTGCCATCTCAGTCACTTCTTAAAAAATGTTTAATTAAAAAACTCAAAAAGCAGCCAGGCTCCCCTGTGGGGGGTGGCGGAATCCCTCTATAGGGTAGTCTTTGTCTGTACCTCCACCCAGGTAGACAGGGAGGGCCTGCAGTCCTGCTGTCAGCCACCTAAACATACCTTTAACAAGGATCTTAATGTGTCCAATTGCCTGCCCACCTCCTGGGGTCGGGCGGCTACACAGGCCCCAAACTCAGCTCCCCGAAAATGGCCAGTGCCGGGAAGAGCAGCCGATATGGGCACTGGTATTTTCGGGATCCCCTCTCCCGCCTCCATTCCCGTCTTTGGCGGGGGGAGCCCGAAAATTCAGTCCTATGTTTCAAGTCTGTGATCTTTCATCAGAACTGGGGTCTCAGCTCCTGCTGTTCTTCCAATGAGTTGTCTCCTTCCAGGTCCTCACTATCCTCACACCTTTCTGGAGGGTCATGTTATGGAGAGAGCAGCAGACCACCACAATGACCGAGACCCTTGCAGGAGGGTATTGGAGGGTAGCACCCAACTGGACCAGGCACCAGAATTGCATCTTTGGAAGTGTAATGGCCTGCTGAATGGTTGTCCTGCTGAGAAGGTGGCATTGATTGTATCGCCTCTGTGCCTCTGTCTGGGGCTTCCGCAGAGGAGTCAGTAGCCATGTCTTCAAGGGATATCACTTGTCCCCTAAGACGAAAGGTCACAGACCTGAAACGTTAACTGTGTTCCTCTCTCCACAGATGCTGCCAGAACGGCTGAGTATTTCCCCATATTCTGTTTTTGTTTCAGATTTCCAGCAGTATTTTGTTTTTGTCTTTTAATAATGTTGGTTGAAGGATAAATGTGCCAAAAGCTGAAAGGTGTGCTCATCACTTTACTAATCGGCAGTTGTATTTGGTTCTATCTGGACACAGAGAGTAAGGGCTGATTTTTTGCCACGGAGGCGGGAAACAGGAGCCGAGTCTGTTTCTGGGTCAGAAACCCGCCTCCGGTGGGAAACTGATTAATGTTCAGATTTTCACAGGGATGAACCCTTAATTGTTATGGAGACGGGTTCCCTGTCCAATTAGAGCCAGTGGGGGTGGGAATGGAGATGGGTCAGATGCATTGTGGGACTGATTTAGACACCCCATGGCAGCCATCACTGAAGCTGCTGGTTGTCCTGAGGGAGAGATCTGCAGTTTGTGTCGAAGCCTTCCACTTCAGGGGGAGGCAAGATGTCACAGGGGAGCCAGAGTCCTGGCACCTGGGGCAGGGAAGACCCTCGCTTCATCGATGCCAACCTGGATATAATGCTGGAACCCATGAGGGAGGTAAGAGAAGTCCTCTTCCCAGAGGGTGGCAGGTGGAAGCCACCTCATTGTGCAGCAGGGGCACCTCTATGTTCGGCAACACCTCCCTCTGCTTCCAATTCCTCCTCCCCTCTCGCCTCCTGCTCTTGCTCCGATGAGTTGTCTCCTTCCAGGCCCTCACTATCCTCAAGGTCCACACCTCTCTGGAGGGCCATGTTATGGAGAAAGCAGCAGACCACCACAATGACCGAGACCCATACAGGAGGATATTGGAGGGCACCACCCAATCGGACCAAGCAGCGGAATCACATCTTCGGAAGTGCAATGGCAAAGGTTGTGCTGCTGAGCAGGTGGCATTGGTTGTATTGCCTCTGTGCCTCTGTCTGGGGCTTCTGCAGAGGAATCACTAGCCATCTCTTCAAGGGATATCACTTGTCCTCTAAGATCCATCCATGCACTTTGGAATTTGGAGTTAAGATCTGGGGCAGCCTGGACTGGTGGAGGATGAAGGAGTCATGGCAGCTGCCAGGAAAGCGAGCGCACACATGAAGGAAGGAACTGGTTGCAGACCAGTTGGACATTGAGAGAGTGGAAACCCTTCCTGTTGATGAATCTCACTGGCCGGTCACTGGGTGCCTTGATGGCAGCATTGCTTCAATCGATGATGCCCTGCAATTGGGGAATCCAGGGAAAGAACAAAGAACAGTACAGCACAGGAATAGGCCATTCGGCCCTCCAAGCCTGCGCCGATCTTGATGCCTGCCGAAACTAACACCTTCTGCACTTCCAGGGCCCATATCCCTCTATTCCCTTCCTATTCATGTATTTGTCAAGATGTCTCTTAAATGTCGCTATCGTATCTGCTTCCACCACCTCCCCTGGCAGCAAGTTTCAGGCACTGACCACCCTCTGTGTAAAAAAACTTGCCTCGCACATCCCCTCTAAACTTTGCCCCTCGCACCTTAAACCTATGTCCCCTAGTAACTGACTCTTCCACCCCGGGAAAAAGCTTCTGACTATCCACTCTGTCCATGCTGCTCATAACTTTGTGATGGCGGTGAAACCCAATGCCCTTTGTCCCTATAAGGCTGTGTCTGTCGTGGAATGGAATGTCTTGTCCAGCTTTGGCAAAGAGGGCATCAATGACCAACGAGATGCATTGGTGTGCAGCTGTTTTTGAGATGCCGCAAAGGTGATGCAGCTGACACTTGGAAGGAGTCACAAGCAAAGACATTCAAGGCCACAGTGACTTTGACGGACACTGGCAGGACGTGCTGATCAGTGCTGCGAGATTCGAGGTCTTCGGCGACAAGAGCACAGGTATATGTGACCATCTGCCTGGAAAGTTACTGTCTCCTGCGGCACTGGGTCTCCGTCATCTCCAAGTAGGTCCATCTTCGGTGGTCAATCCTGTGGTAAGGGTATGGCCTCCATTGCCTTCCTGCCCTTCTTTCCTCTCCTGTGCCCTTCTGATGCCTGGGGCTCCACCTTTCCTGCAAAGGGTGTTGCCCCTCATTGCCATTGAGCCCAAAATCTGACAGTCGTGCCCCATTTGCCAGCTGCTGCTTTCCTTCTGGGCAGGTTGCTGCCCAATTGTCCTTGGCAGCCATGCCCCGCTCTTCTGCCCCTGCAATGGAAGGGGATGCCGACCCTGTTTAAAGCCCAGGTGCTGAGTGCCCACTCTCCCTGCCAGGTGTGCAGCACCAAGGGAAGCCCCTTACTGAATGCCCAGTCCCTCTTCGCCTCACAGATCCTCTTATGGGCCTGCGGTGATGCTCTGGGGCAACCATGGCTGACTTCACACTCTTTACCAGCCTGGATCTGTTTCTGAAGGTGTTTGTGACCTGTGCGGCCCTTTCAAAATCAGAACTGCAATCCTTTAAAGCTCTTAAGGAGCTTTTAAACAATCTTAATTGGCCTAAATTGGAGGGAGAATGGGATTCCTGTCTCATCCTCCCCCCGCACTGCTCATTATTGCTGGTGCCGGGATCGCGCCTTGAAATCAATCAGCCTCCCAGTGCTGGTATTTTCGGGCCCTGTCTGTCTCCATTCCTGTCTTTGGGGTGCTTCAAAAATTCAGCCCTAAGTTGTTTACTTACTTTCACATATTTATTGCTGTGGTTGTGTCCGATGAAATTGTTCAACTCCCCTGATCATTTTCGAATTAGCGCATTGGGATCTTGACATCCACCTGAGAGGGCAGGCAGAGCTTCAGTTTAACATTTCATCCAAAAGGCAGCACCTCCGACAGTGCAGCACCCATTCAGTACTGCACTGGAGTATCAGCCTAGACTATGCCTTCAAGTCTCTGGATGAAGGCTTGAACCCACAAACTTCTGACTTCACAGCGAGAGTGCTACCTGCTGCGTCACGGCTGACACATAGTGAATTATAGGGTCAATGTGCAAAATCCTTACAATAAATACCTTTTGAAATAGTCACTTGGTAACACAGAACTTGAGTATTGTGGAATAAAGAGACATGGTGTCGAAGCCTTTTGTTTTATACTCGATCAGGACAGATGCAAAAATGCCAAATTTCAAAGGGAGCAACAATTTATACTGCAAAAGACAAGGGTGCTGATTGGTTGGCAAGTCGATTGGTTGAGACATTGCCATGGAGAATGCACTGGGGATCTATTGTCCCTCACACTTTTGTTTACTTCAAAAAAAAAAGCACAAAGCCTGGACATGTTCCTTTCACCTGCAGAGAACAAGTCCCTGCGTATGATTATACGTGTCTCTTTTTTTTTCAGCAATACCTTTAAAATGGTAGCAAATTAAGAAAACTGTTTGAAGAATATGCTAATTAGATCAAATGACCAAGAACCCAAATAAAGCAGGGTAAACTGTTCCATTTCTGAGTCTCCTGTTTCATTATATGTAAATTGGAAACATGTTTTCAACATTCTTGCCTCCTAATCAAAGTAAAATCTTTATGACAATAAGAAACTCTGTCCTAGCTAAGCATGTTACATTTGAAAGGAAATTAACGTACTCTGCACCTAGGCTGTTTTGGGAATGATAGGTTGTCCTAGGGTGCCTGAGCAGTTCCATTCCCCAGGACTAGTATTCTTTAACATAATGCACAAAAAATTAGTAAAAAAAAGTAAGCTGAGAAAGACACAAGGCGATTCAACAAAGACTGCCGCAAGAATGGATGAGAATTAATTGAATGCAAGAAACAGACTGCAATAATGGTATATTAACTAAATCAGGCATCAATCCCTGTGCCTAGAGTATAGAAAACTTTAATGAGAGCAAGGTGTCTGCTAGGAGACTAATTTTTGATAACATGAATTTGTATGCTACAATTGAAATAAGTGAAGATTTAAGCTCGTTACCTGTCTTCCTCCTGTTAAGGCAATCCTTTTGAAGTATTCTAAAAGTGTGCCCCTGTACAGATTTGTTTCTAAACAGCTGTTTTACATCAATTTGCATTTACATAGATTCCTTAATGTAGTGAATTGTCATGCAGAACCACCCCCCCCCCCCCACTTTTGCCAAGAATGGGGCATATTAATTTTGTCATAGGAACATCAATTTTAAACTATTGCTGGAGTGAAGAGATGACTTGCTTGAAGAGACCAGCAGTGGCTGGAAGAACATTTACATATTGAAAGACAGAGCGTGGAGAGACAAAAGAACTACTCCCTGGTACAATTAACCCACAAATGGATTTTGATCAGCAGACATTGAAGGTGTAAGGAAGCTCGCATTCCAAGGTCTACTAAGATGATAGAATCCACAAATGCAGAATTGGTTAAACCAGCTGGTGACATGACTAACTGGCTGGTCCAGGCTTTTTTGAGTTAGATACAGGACAGTTTGAATTCAGAAGGCAGTTTTTGCAACTGAAGCTGGAACAAGCAAGTCTCTCACCTGGCTGTCTCTCTCCCTCTCTCGCTTTCTCCCAAGCCACCGGACCCACGGAAGACAAGTAAACCTCAGGAGAGGAAAGACTCCTACATCAGAACAAATTGAAGTGTGAACTGGGTCCCAATGAATTGCAAGACTTGCCAGCAACCAAAGACTCCACATTGAACTTAAAGGACTGTAACTACCAGATATTGCCTCAAATTTCTCCCCTTTTTCTGTCTCTGAGAGCATGGTCGCACTGTCTATTCATAGTCATTAACCAGTTTAGTAAGATTAATAAACTTCTACCTTTCTTGTTTAAATCTAAGGAAAGCTGTTTGATTTCTTTGCCTTAAAAATGGGGCAGTGAACAAGAATTCACTAAGGGGGAGCTAAAAACACAGTGTTTTTAAAATTAAACCCCGTTACGGTTAAACCAGTCAAAGGCTGGGAGGGAACCCCTAGACCCCTTCCCACCTGGTCTTAACATGAATGCATCAAGTTGAATGGTACAAGAGACTTTTGGAAGTGCAGAGAGAGATAGCAAGGCTGAAGGGTTTAGAGACAGAGTATGAGAGATTCAAAGGCTGAAGGTAATGTTACTGATGGTGAAGTGGAGAGAGTGTGAGGTGCTCAGGAGGTCACAGTTGCAAGACTAGTGGGTGTGCACTGGCACTGAGGGCAAGAGGAGGTTGCAGAACTAGAAATTAGTGGAGCCATTGATTTGTAGCTGAAGATGAGCATTTTTAAATCATTGTATTGGATGGCAGGAGGCCAGTGGAGATTATTGAGGATAAGAGTGAGAGGTGGGGTGTTTTCCGGGGACAGAATACAAGTGGCAGATTGGTGCATCTGTGAAATTCCACATAGCACTGAACTTGAAGGACTGGTCAGGAAGGCATTGGAAGGAACAAAAGTGTGTCTAAGAGTTTGTGGCATGAGGAATGGTGGAGGCACAGGTGATGTTGAAGAGGTTGTTAGATTTGAAGCTGATCTCAGGGATTTTTTTAAAATTCATTCATGGGATGTGGGCATCATTGGCTAGGCCAGCATTTATTGCTCATCCCTAATTGCCCTTGAGAAGGTGGTGGTGAGCTGCCTTCTTGAGCTGCTGCAGTCCATGTGGGGTAGGTACACCCACAGTGCTGTTAGGGAGGGGGTTTCAGGATTTTGATCCAGCAACAGTGAAGGAACGGCGATATAGTTCCAAGTCAGGATGGTGTGTGGCTTTGAGGGAAGCTTGCAGGTGGTGGTGTCCTTCTAGTTGGTAGAGGCCATGGGTTTGGAAGGTGCTATAAAAGGAGCCTTAGTGCATTGCTGCAGTGCATCTTGTAGATGGTACACACTGCTGCCACTGTGCGTCGGTGGTGGAAGGAGTGAATGTTTGTGGATGGGGTGCCAATCACGTGGGCTGCTTTGTCCTGGATGGTGTCAAGTTGCTTGAGTGTTCTTGGAGCTGCACCAATCCAGGCATGTGAAGAGTATTCCATCACATTCCTGACTTGTGTCTTGTAGATGGACAGGTTTTGGGGAGTCAGGAGGTGAGTTATTTGCCGCAGGATTCCTAGCTTCTGAGCTGCTCTTGTAGCCACAGTATTTATATGGCTACTCCAGTTCAGTTTCTGGTCAATGGTAACCCCAGGATGTTGATAGTGGGGGATTCAGTGATTGTAATGCCAATGAATGTCAAGGGAAAATGGTTAGATTCTTTCTTGTTTGTGAAGTGATTGCCTGGCACTTGTGTGGCATGAATGTTACTTGCCATTTATCAGCCCAAGCCTGGATGTTGTCCACGTCTTGCTGCATTTCTACACTAACTGCTTCTGTATCTGAGAAGTCACAAATGGTGCTAAACATTGTGCAATCATCAGCCAACATCCCCACTTCTAACCTTATGATTGAAGGAAGGTCATTGATGAAGCAGCTGAAGATGGTTGGATCTAGGACACTACCCTGAGGAACTCCTGCAGTGATGGCCTCCAACAACCACAACCATCTTCCTTTGTGCTAGGTATGACACCAACCAGCGGAGTATTTTCCCCCTGATTCCCATTGACTCCAGTTTTGGTAGGGCTCCTTGATGTCATACTCAGTCAAATGCTTCCTTGATGTCAAGGGCAGTGACTGTCTCCTCTGCACTGATGTGTTCAGCTGTGGAGGGGGTTAGAATCGGCGGATGGGGTAACAGTACAGAGGTTTTGACAGAAACTGAATAGAATTACTTCACGCCTGCTAGTACTAAATTGGAGAAATAAATGTGTTCAGTCAAACATTACCCAAAACAAGCATTCTGCCAGTGAGTCAGCGACTGTGGATTTGAGAGTGAGAGAGAGAAAGAACTTGCATTTCTGTCACACTTTTCATAACCTGAGGATATCCCAAAGCGCTTTAGAGCCAATGAAGCAATGTCACTGTTGTAATGCAGGAAACACAGCAGCTAATTTGTGCAAAGCAAGCTCCCACAAACAGCAATGAGACTATAGTACCAGGTAATGTTTTAGTGGTATAAAAACAGAGTACTGGAAATACTCAGCAGAGAAGCAGAGGTAACATCTCAGATCTGTGACCTTTCATCAGAATTGACAAACGTGAGCAATGTAGTAAGTTTTAGGCAAGTGAAGCGGGGGTGGGAGGAAGAGAACAAAAGGGAAGGTGTGTAATATGATAGAGGGCCGGAGAGATTAACTGACAAGGAAGTCATGGAGCAAAGGTGAAGGGAATGTGCTAATGGTGTGGTGAAAGACAAAATATTATTTTTTTTTAATTTTTTTATTTAGAGATACAGCACTGAAACAGGCCCTTCAGCCCACTGAGTCTGTGCTGAACAACAACCACCCACTTATACTAATCCTACATTAATCCCAAATTCCCTACCACATCCCCTCCATTCTCCTACCACCTACCTACATGAGGGGCAATTTACAATGGCCAATTTACCTATCAACCTGCAAGTCTTTGGCTGTGGGAAGAAACCGGAGCACCCAGCGGAAACCCACGCAGACACAGGGAGAACTTGCAAACTCCACACAGGCAGTACTCAGAACTGAACCCAGGTCGCTGGAGCTGTGAGGCTGCGGTGCGAACCACTGCGCCACTGTGCCGCCCATTAGTGTAGAGAGAGTGTTAATGACAGAATAATGAACAGCCCTAACCAAAAGCACAAACATGAAAAACCAAGTTTAAGGCAGGCACATGGTGAAAAATTGATAAGACAAATTAAAATAAAGTAATAATAAAAAAGGGCCAGTCTTACTCTGAAATTATTGATCTTAATGTTCAGTACAGAAGGCTGTAGAGTGCCCAATCAGAAAATGAGGTGCTGTTCGACGAGCTGGCGTTAATGTTCTCTGGAATACTACAGCAGGCCAAGAACAGAAATGTGGGCATGAGAGCCGGGGTGTGTAGCTTGATGTTCGGTGGTCGGGTCATGGTCCAGAGGGAACCTGAGCTTCCAGTTGCTTGCCATTTCAACACACACCCTGCTCTCATGCCCACATTTCTGTCCTATCACGCAAATGACTAATGTGATATATGAATTTCAATGCCAGGGTGATGTTAGGTATATAGGCCACACGTCTCAAAGACTAGTGGATCGTATCAAACATGTCCCTTCCGCTGTTCGCAATGGACAAGGTATAGACTGTACCCAACTAGACCGTGCTTGCAAAACTCAAAACACAGTGTCCAACATTAGATGTGATTCCACGATTGGACAACATTTGCTAAATAATCCTCAGTGTGCTAAGAATTATGCTGACAACCAATTTAAGATTGTCAGTCAGGCTCACGGTGTGGCACATTTATGCGTACTGGAAGCTACATATATTAATACACAGGGCCCTGTTCTTTGCAGACAGAAAGAACATGTACACACATTGTGCCTGTTTCAGCTAAACAAAATAAGTGACAGCCATTCACTGGTTAATTCCTCACGGCAATGCCTTGACCAGAGTCAAGCTGCCTGGTTTAAATTTCAAACAAAGCCTGACAGTTAACTGTCAGTCACCATAAACTGGTGCATTCTCCATAACAACACTTCTACCAATCAGAGCCCACTTGCCAACTAATCAGCACTCTCTTCGCATACAGTATAAATTTGTTACTTTCCCTTACATTGGTATTCTTGCGAATTGTCCTGATAAGTGCAAGCCAAAAAGCTTTAACAAAATGTCTCTATTTCAGCAATATTCTGCATGTTGTGAATAAATTCCTTTCCAGCATTCAATGTTAGAAACCTCATCCAGTGAGTAGAATGGAAATTTACTTGAACTTGACTGATTTAGGCCGTTTTCACTTTTTATAATAGGGTTTTAAAAGTGACAATAAATTACGTTAAAGGCCACACTGCAATTTGCACATCAATTCTCTTGTACACTTTGGAGAAATAACAGTCAAATTTGTTTACTGCGTGTCATTGAATGTGTCGTGTTATCTGCTCAGCTACTCATAAAGTGTTCATTAATCTTTGGCGGTTGTCCTTCAGTGGTTTATGTGTACCATTTCTGTTTGTTGAAAAGGTCACAAGCACTTAAATTGTGTTTAATAATCTTTTATGAATTGGAATATTGTGAAGAGTGACATAATGGCATTGAAGTTTCAACAGCGATTGTGCGTTGCTAATATAGGTCTGGGCAGTCTTTTGACTCAGTCATATAATATGCAGGTCAAAATAAAGCAGCTTTGTTTTCACACTTGTGCTATCTACCTTACACTTAACTAAGCATGAGTAAATGATAAAGTTATTATAGATCGGGGTATCAATCTGTGGTACTCAAGCTTCCCCTTAACCCCACGGCCGTTTCTGCTGCTGTTCCTTATTTGCTGTTTTTTTGGTTTGGATTTTGTAAGCCTGAAGGTTGGGAATGGGTTGTTTGGAGTTGTAAAACCAGAAATGCATTTTCTGTTTCATTTCAGATTTCCAGCATTCGCAGTATTTTGCTTTTATTTTGAGTTGAATTGTCTCATTGGTAGATCAATCCTAACTTACTGTACACATGCACACAAATATGATGCAGGTGTGCAGAGGGGCCACATTGTTTTAAAACCAAACTCTGCCAGTGCCCCACTTCCCTGGTTCCCCCACCCCATACCTTCCCCGGTTCATGCCCATTACCCCTCCGCCACACTAGACGTTTTGAAACCCTTCAACGGATGCTGGCACCTGACGTAAGAACATAAGCGATAAGAGCAGGATTTGGCCCCCTGAGCTGATCTTCTCCATCAACTCCACTTTCCTGCCCAATCCTGATACCCCTTGATCCCTCAGAGTTCAACAATCTATCAATCACAACCTAGAACTTACTCAACAACTGAGCATTCACAACCCTCTGAAGTAGAGAATTCCAAAGATTCACAACACTGAAGAAATTTCACTTCATTTCAGTCCGAAATGGCTGACCCCTTACCTTGAAACAATGACCCCTAGTTCAAGACTCTGCAGCGAGAGAAAATAATCTCTCAGCATCTGACAGCTCTAGAATTTTCATTGTGTCTTGAGAGAGGAGGAGAGAGAGAGAGACCTGTGTCAAGGGCACCACTATATACCTCTATCAATGATCAGCTTATTTCTCCGTATGGGCACATGGTGCAATCCACATGTGACGCTGTTGGAGCTATCGGCCCCTCTCTGTACTTTCGAGATGCCAAGGGCACTTATAATTTTTCCATTACTACTAAGAGATGGTTTCATAATGGTCACCATTATGGTCACTGAGCTTTGGGGAAATTAAATAAGAGCATAAGGGAGAAAGTAATAGAAGGTTATGCTGATAGGGTGAGATAAAGTATGTTGGGAGGAGGCTCGTGTGGAGCATGAACATTGGTATGCACCAGTGTGAGTCGAATGGCCTGTTTTTCAGCTGTAAATTTAACATAATTCTATGAGTGTCAGAGTCTGACTGCACCTCAAGAACCTTATGCACTGTTAATTACTGAGCCACAAGGAAAATATTCAAGCCAAGGTTTAGCAATTTCAAGGCTAAGCAAAGAAGAGCTTCAAAACTGATCACCATCATCAGTAGGTTGCATTATGAATAAACACTGCAGTGACTTGGAAAGGAGACAATGGTGAGGGCAAATCAGAGTAGTAATATACATGGTGCTAAATTGGATAGCCCCTGAAAACAGGGGCAGGGATCACAATGTGCAGTTATCCCATGCCCATTGTTTAAAATACAGGCAGCAAGCCATCTTTGTGCTGCCAGCTCATTTGCATGATTTCTGCAATGCAGCCAGTGCTAATCGTACTGTTCATTGGCTGCACACGTCAGCAGGGGGCCCAAAATCGTAACTTCCAAGCATTTCTTATAGCTAGTCTGCACTTCTTAAAGGGGAAGTGCATTGTGATTGGAGCAGGTCATGCAGGAAGTGAATCAGACCTTGCAAACAGTGAAGAACGGGCAACATCGGACAGTGCAAGCTCCAAGGTTTTCCGACACTGCACTGGAGGTCTCGGTGGAGAAGATAGAAAAGGGGAGAGATGATCTGTATCTGTATGTAACCAGGAGTCCCTCCAGACATACACTCAGGAGGCAGTGGAAACAGATAGCCGCACAGGTCAATGCTAGGACTCTAGCCCCGAGGACTTGGATGAAATGAGGCAAGAAGTTCAATGACCTCACCTGAGTACTCCAGGTCAGTGAATGCTTCTTCAAATGCCATATTCTACCAACTGCAGTTTCAGACACTGCTCAATTCACCATAGCTCCATCACTCACCTACTAGCAATCTTTGTCAATCAAGACTCATACTTAGCATTCATGTGCTCTACTACACCCTCATACACTTATCACTGCTGCAAGCCTCACACCCACATCTCACGGGTTGCATGCGCTAGCAGCTATTCAACCATGACAGGCACATCATCCAAGCAGGTTCCACGACGCTCGCTCACACATTTTCATCTCTCTTGATGGACAAGGCTCTATTCCTCTCTCGCTTATCATAGATAACTTGAGTCCCAATCTCATTTATATTCCACTCCTGTGATGTGCCTTGGGAGGCTTTACTCCATCAAAAGGCACTATATAAATGCAATTTGCTGTTGTTGGTAAGGGCTTTCTTCATCATGTTAAGTAACAGTGTATTCCATTCAACCACAGTTTGATTCATACTGGGATAGTGACTGTGCATTAAGATAGCTTCTCACACCTGTTTCACCACCAGAAATGTGACAGCTATAAAAATCTTCACTGATCAGGAAGCTCTAATTTGCTTGACGTTATTCGCCCCTTGGTGCATAGGCTGCATTTTGCTCCAATAAAAACATTTGGATCATCTTTGCTGGAGATTTCTGTTCAGCGTTGTGGAGTCGTGGGACATTTCTTAAGGGGCTTAACAGGGTAGATGCTCAGAAAATGTTTCCTCTGGCCAGGGAATCTCGAATACGGGGCCATAGTCTCAGGATAAGGGGGTCAGCTGTTTCGGAGTGAGATGAGGTGAGGAGAAATTTCTTCACTCAAAGAGTTGTGAATCTTTGGAATTCTCTACCCAGAGAGCTGTGAATGCTCAGTCATTGAGTACATTTAAGAGAGAAGCCAATAGGTTTTTGGGTACTAAGGGAATTAAGAGATATGGGGATAATGCAGGAAGGTGGAGTTGAGGTAGAATATCAGCCGTGATCTTGTTGAATGACGGAGCAGGCTCGAAGGGTCTATTTCTTGTGTTCTAATGTTCCTCTCCACCACTCAGCCCTGCCCCACCACCCTACAGATGCACACAGTAAATATCACTATGGTGTGCCATGTCCTCCTAAAGCAAAATTGCCAGTAAGCAGTTCATTGAGCCTCGTCCTTTGGGTTTTATTGCTGTTATTGAAGGTTTTATTTGCATGGAAGTAAATCCAATCAGTTTACTTTCATCAGCAACAGCTGGAAAAATGCTGAGGTCGTAAATTGTTCTAGTTCTGGCAGTGTCCTTCAAGGATAACTGTAAGTAGAGTTAGGAATAAAAAACGACAACATTCAGAATTGAGCTTTTATTCCATTTTCTCATTACGGATTACGACTTTACAGTGGGTTAAGCAGGCCACTGTGTCTTCCCTTCTTGTCCCAGTGTAAGTGGTTGTTGACTGCTTCCACTATCAAAACTTTTCATGAATGGTTACTGTGGATTTTCTGGTGAAAATCAATTCTCTATTTTTTGGTGCATTCAGCAACTTTTTAATGATGTGAGCATAACCCTGTTTCTTCACAGCTGATGGAACATGGGAACGAACAGGTTTAGGCCATTCAGCCTTCGAGCCTGCACCACCATTTAATTAGATCATGGCAGGTCTGTAACATCAACTCCATTAATCCCTTAATGCACTTACTGAACAAACGTCTATAGGTGTCAATCCTGAAAGATTCAATTATCCCATCATTGACAGACATTTGTGGGGTAGAGACTTCCAGATTCCTGCTACCATTTGTGTAGAAGTGTGTTTCCTGATATCACTCCTAAATTTTAAGTTTATGTCCCCTCTATCTTTTTTTTAATTCTTTTTAAAAATTCTTTCATGGGATGTGGGTGTCGCTGGCAAGGCCAACATTTATTGCCCATCCCTAATTGCCCTTGAGAAAGAGGTGGTGGCGAGCTGCCTTCTTGAAACACTGCAGTCCATGTGGGGTAGGTACACCCACTGTGCTGTTAAGAAGGGAGTTCCAGGATTTTGACCCAGCAACATTGAAGGAAAGGCGATATAGTTCCAAGTCAGGATGGTGTGCGGCTTGGAAGGGAACTTGCAGGCTCTGGCGTTCCCATGCACCTGCTGCCCTTGTCCTTCGAGGTAGAGGTCACGGGTTTGTAAGGTGCTGTCGAAGAAGCCTTGGTGAGTTGCTGCAGTGAATCTTTAGATGGTACACACTGCTGCCACTGTGTGTCGGTGATGGAGGGAGTGAATGTTGAAGGTTGTGGATGGGGTGCCAGTCAAGTGAGCTGTTTTGTCCTGGATGGTGTCGAGCTTCTTGAGTGTTGTTGGAGCTGCACCCATCCAGGCATGTGGAGAGTATTTCATCACACTCCTGACTTGTGCCTTGTAGATGGTGGACAGGCATTGGGGAGTCAGGAGGTGAGTAGAATTCCTAACCTCTGACCTGCTCTTGTAGCCACAACATTTATGTGGCTGCTAAGGTTCAGTTGCTGGGCAATGGTAACCCACAGGATGTTGCTAGAGGGAGATCGTAATGCCATTGATCATCATGGGGAGATGGTTAGATTCTCTCTTGTTGGAGATGGTCATTGCCTGGCACTTGTGTGGCGCGGATGTTACTTGCCACTATTCGCCCAAGCCTGGATGTTGTCCAGGTCTTGCTGCATCTGGACACGGGCTGCTTCAGTATCTGAGGAGTTGGGAATAGTGCTAAACATTGTGCAATTATCAGTGAACATCCCCACTTCTGACCTTGTGATGGAGGGAAGGTCATTGATGAAGCAGCTGAAGATGGTTGGGCCTAGGACACTACCCTGACGAACTCCTGCTGTGATGTCCTGGTGCTGAGATGATTGACCTCCAATAACCACAACCATCTTCCTTTGTGCTAGGTATGACTCCAACCAGTGGAGAGTTTTCCCCCTGATTCGCGTTGACTCCAGTTTTGCTTTGGCTCCTTGATGTCATACTCGGTCAAATGCTTCCTAGATGTCAAGGGCAATCACTCTCACCTCACCTTTGGAGTTCAACTCTTTTGTCCATGGTTGGACCAAGGCTGTAATGAGGTCCAGAGCTGACTGGCACTGGCTGAACCCAACTGAATGTCAGTGAGCAGATTATTCCTGAGTAGGTGCCACTTCATAGCAATGTCGATGACCCCTTCCATCATTTTGCTGATCATCGAGAGTAGACTGATAAAGCGATAATTGGCCGTGTTGAATTTGTCCTGCTTTTAGTGGACAGGATATACCTGGTCAATTTTCCACGTTGTCGGGTAGACGCCTGTGTTGTAGCTGTACTGGAACAGCTTGGATAGGGGTGTGTCTAGATTTGGAGCACAGGTCTTCATTACGATTGCTGGAATGTTGTCAGGGCCCATAGCCTTTGCAATATCCAGTACCTTCAGCCATTTCTTGATGTCACGTGGAGTGAATTGAATTGTCTGAAGACTGGCATCTGTGATGCTGGGGCCTCAGCAGTGGAGTGGATGGATCATCCACTCGGCACATCCAGCTGAAGCTGGATGCAAATGCTTCAACCTTATCTTTTGCTCTGATATGCTGGGCTCTCCCATCATTGAGGATGGGGATATTTGTGGCGCCTCCTCCATCTGTTAGTTGTTTAATTGTCCACCACCATTTACGACTGAATGTGGCAGGACTGCAGAGCTTAGATCTTATCCGTTGGTTGTGGGATCGCTTAGCCCTGTGTATCGCTTAATAAAAACAAGAAATGCTGGAAATACTCCGCAGTTCTGGCAACATCTGTGGAGAGAGAAGCAGAGTTAACGTTTCACGTCAGTGACCCTTCATCAGAACTGGTAAATGTTAGAAATGTAACAGGTTTTAAGCAAATAAAGTGGGGGTGGGGCAAGAGATAACAAAAGGCAAGGTGTTGATAAGACAGAGGATCACAGAGAATAACTGACCAGAAGGTCATGGAGCAAAGGCAAACGGTGTGTTAATGGTATGTTGAAAGATAAAATTTTAGTGCAGAGAGGCTGTTAATTGACAGAAAAATGAACAACCCTGGCCCAAAGCACAAACTAAAATAAACTGAAGAAATAATAAATAATAATAAAGAAAAGATAACTAAAAATTAAAAAGGGAGCCCGTCATGCTCTGAAATTATTGAACTCCATGTTCAGTTCGGCAGGCTGTAGCATGCCTAATCGCTAGATGAGATGAAGTTCCTCGAGCTTGTGTTGATGTTCACTGGAACACTGCAGCAATCCCAGGACAGAGGTGTGAGCATGAGAGCAGAGGTGTGTTGAAATGGCAAGCAACCGGAAGCTTGGAGTCATGCTTTCAGATTGAGCGGAGGTGTTCCGCAAAGCGATCACCCAATCTGCATTTGGTCTCCCCAATGTAGAGCAGACCAAATTGTGAGCAGCAAATACAGTATACTACATTGAAAGAAGTACAAGTAAATCGCTGCTCCATCTGAAAGGAGTGTTTGAGGCCTTGGATAGAGTAGAGAGGAGGTAAAAGGGCAAGTGTTACAACTCCTGCAGAAGAAGGTGCTGTGGGAAAGGGACGAGGTGTTGGAAGTAATGGAGGAGTGGACTAGGGTGTCACAGAGGGAATGATCCCTTCAGAATGCTGACAGGGGAGAGGAAGGGAAGATGCGTTTGGTAGTGGCATCACGCTGGAGGTGGCGGAAATGGCAGAGGATGATCCTTTGGATGTGGAGGCTGGTGGGGTGGAAAGTGAGGACAAGGGGAACCCTGTCGCGGTTCATACCATTTGCCTTTACTCCATGACCTTCTGATCAGTTATTCTCTGTTACCGCCTATCCTATCAACAGCTTGCCTTTTGTTATCTCTTGCCCTACCCCTGCTTTATTTGCTTAAAGCCTGTTACATTTCTAACATTTTCCAGTTCTGATAAAGGGTCACTGACGTGAAACGTTAACTCTGCTTCTGTCTCCAAATGCTGCCAGACCTGCAATTTCCAGCATTTCTTGTTTATATTTCAGATTTCCAGCATCTGCAGTATTTTGCTTTTATTTCCTGTCTATCACATGCTGCTTCCGCTGTTTGGCACGCAAGTAATCCTCTGTTGTAGCTTCACCAGGCTGACATCTCATTTTTTGGTATGTCTGGTGCTGCTCCTGGCATGCCCTCCTGCACTCTTCATTGAACTCGGGTTGGTCTCCTGGCTTGATGGTAATGGTAGAGTCGGGGATATGCCCAGCCATGAGGTTACAGATTGTGGTTGAATACAATTCTGCTGCTGATGGCCCACAGCACCTCACGGATGCCCAGTTTTAAGTTGCTAGATCTGTTTGAAATCTATCCCATTTAGCATTGTGGTAGTGCTACACAACACGACAGTGGGTATTCTCAATGTGAAGATGGGACTTCGTCTCCACAAGAACTGTGCGGTGATCACCGCTACCAATACTGTCATCAACAGATGCATCTGCACCAGGTTGATTGAAGAGAATGAGGTCAAGTAGGTTTTTACCTCTTGTTGGTTCTCTCACCACCTGCCGCAGACCCAGTCTAGAAGCTGTGTGCTTTAGGACTTGGCCTGCTCGGTCAGTAGTGGTGCGACCAAGCCACTCTTGGTGATGGACATTGAAGTCCCCCACCCAGAGTACATTCTGTGCCCTTGCTCCCCTCAGTGCTTTTTCCAGTTGATGTTCAACATGAGCTGAGGGGGGCAGTAGGTGGTAATCAGCAGGAGGTTTCCTTGTGCATGTTTGACCTGATGCCATGGGTCCAGAGTCAGTGTTGAGGACTCCAAGGGCAACTCCCTCCCGACTGTTATACCACTGTGCCACCACCTCTGCTGTGTCTGTCCTGCCGGTGGGACAGGACATACCCAGGGATGGTGATGGTGGTATCTGGGATGTTGTCTGTAAGGTATGATTCTGTGAATATGACAATGTTAAGCTGTTGCTTGACTAGTCTGTGGGATAGCTCTTCCAATTTTGACACAAGCTCCCAGAGGGGGCTACCTGAGGAGCAGCTTTCCTACCTGAGGAGCAGAGGCAGTCTCTCTCTCTCAGTCTTTGTGTCCCGTGCGCTGGGTTTGAACCTGAATGCTGATTGGTTGGTAAGTAACAATTGTTATTATCTGTAAATAACTTTAACAAATCAGAGGAAAAAAAGTTATTTTTTTTTAAATCCTCAAATAGCTACCTTGTAAGTGATCAGGTTAGTACTACTAAGGTTTTGTTTTAATTAGTGTAATTTATTAATAATTACAAATTAGAATGGGCAGCACAGTGGTGCAGTGGTTAGCATTGCAGCCTCACAGCTCCAGCGACCCGGGTTCAATTCTGGGTACTGCCTGTGCAGAGTTTGCAAGTTCTCCCTGTGTCTGCGTGGGTTTTCGCCGGATGCTGTGGTTTCCTCCCACAGCCAAAGACTTGCAGGTTGATAGGTAAATTGGCCATTATAAATTGCCCCTAGGATAGGTAGGTGGTAGGGGAATATAGGGAAGGTGGGGATGTGGTAGGAATATGGGATTAGTGTAGGATTAGTATAAATGGGTGGTTGATGGTCGGCACAGACTCGGTGGGCCGAAGGGCCTGTTTCAGTGCTGTATCTCTAAAATAAAAACTAAAATAAAGAATAGTGCTGTTTGGACAGTCAGGCTGTGAGTTGTGTTTGAGGGATTTCACTGACTCGGGGAAGGAGGTGCACTTTTGCCCCTTTCTTTTCTTTCTGCCTTGTCATCCTCCACAGTACAGGGGAAGAAGCTGTTTGGCAAATAACTAGTAAGTTATTCCACTTATTACACTAGCAATAATTAGTTTGTAAAGCTAAGTAATGGCAGGACAGCTTGGCCAAGTGGAATGTGCCTCCTGCGGTATGTGGGAAGCCATGGATGCACCATGTGTCCTTAATAAACACACCTGCAGGAAGTGTCACTGGCTGCAGGAGCTTGAGCTCCAGGTTTTGGAACTCGAACGGCAGCTGGAGTCACTGTGACAGTTCTGTAAGGCAGAGAATTACATGGATAGCACGCTTCAGGAGGTAGTCACCCATGAGCTTCAGAGAGCACAGACAGAGAGGGACTGGGTGACTGCCAGACAGACAGGAAGGTCAAGGCAGGTAGTAACCAGTAATCAGTTCTGAATACCGATGGGAGAGAGGGTTACTCTGGAGAGTGCAGTGACAGTCACGACCAGAGCACCATGGGTGGCTCAGCTGTGCAGGGAGGGAGGAGAAAGGACAAGAGAGCAATAGTGATAGGGGATTCTATAGTTAGGGGAACAGATATTTCTGTGGGCTCAGACGTGATTCCAGGATGGTATGCTGGCCATGGATATCACTGAGCATCTGCAGGGCATTCTGGAGGGCGAGGGTGCATAGCCAGAGGTCGTGGTCCACATTAGTACCAGTGATATAGGAAGAAAGAGGGATGAGGTCCTTCAGGCTATGTTTAGGGAGTGAGGAACGAGATTAGCAAGCAGGACCTCAAAGGTAGTAATCTCTGGATTACTCCCAAGGCCAGGTGCTAGTGAGTTTAGAAATAGGAAAATACACCAGATGAACGTGTGGCTGGAGAGATGGTGCAGGAGGGAGGGCTTCAGATTTCTGGGCCATTGGGACCGGTTCTGAGGAAGGTGGAACCTGTACAAATTGGATGGTCTACACCTGAACAGGACTGGGACAAATATCCTTGCAGGAAGGTTTGCTAGTGCTGCTGGGAATGTTTTAAACTAGATTGGCAGTGTGTTGGGAACCCGAGCTCAGTCTTAGATAGGACAATTTCAGGGCAGGGAACAGGAGGCATAAAATTAGCAAGTGACTCTGAAAGACAGAAGAAGCAAAGGTTAAAACGTGTGCAGCACAGGAATTTGCAGTGTTATAGGGTATTTATTTAAATGCAATGAGTATAGTAAATAAAGCCGATGAGCTGAGGGCACAGATAGACACATGGCAACACGATATTGTTGTTATAACGGAAACTTGGCTGAAAGAGGGGCAAGAATGGCAGCTCAACATCCCTGTATATAGAGTTTTCAGGAAGGATAGAGAGGGAGATAAAAAAGGAGGGGGTGTGGCATTATTAGTTAAGGAATCAATAACAGCTGTGAGGAGGGATGATAAGCTAAATGAATCATCCGAGGCCATATGGATGTAGCTCAGAAATAAAAAAGGGGCAGCCACACTACTAGGAGTATATTATAGACCCCCAAATAGTGAGAGGGAGGTAGAAGAACAAATATGTAGGCAGATTTCTGAGTCCAAAAACTATAGGGTAATTATAGTTGGTGATTTCAACTACCCCAATATCAACTGGGATACAAACAGTGTGAAGGGCACAGAGGGGACAAAATTCTTGAACTACATTCATGAGAACTTTTTTAGCCAGCACGTAGCAAGCCCAATGAGAGAGGGTGCAATTCTAGATTTAGTCTTCAGTAATGAAACTGGGCAAGTGGAGGAAGTAACAGTGGGTGACAATTTTGGAGATAGTGACCATAATAAGTTAGTTTTAGCATAATCATGGAAAAGGACAACGATAAAACAGGAGTAAAGGTTCTAAATTGAGGGAAGGCAAATTTTACGAAACTGAGAGGTGACCTGCCAAAAGTGGACTGGATACAGCGGCTTGAATGAAAATCAGTGGCAAACCAGTGGGAGGCATTCAAAAGTGAGATACTACAGGCACAGAGTAGGCATGTCCCCACAAAGATAAAGGATGGTATTGCCAAATCTAGAGCCCCCTGGTTATCAAGAAGCTTGCAGGGTAAGTTAAAGGAGAAAAAGAAAGCTTATGATGATCACAAAAATCTTAATACTTTAGAAAGTCTAGAGGAGTATAGAAAGTGCAGGGGTGAAGTAAAAAAGGAAATTAGAAAAGCAAAGAGAGGACATGAAAAATCAAGGAAAACCCAAAGATGGTTTCTCAGTACATTAAGAGCAAGAGGATAACTAAGGAAAAGGTAGAGCCTATCAGAGATGTACAAGGGAACTTATGCGTGGATGTAGAAGGTGTGGGCAGGGTTCCTAATGAGTTTTTTTGTCTCTCTGTTCACAAAGGAGAGGGTTGATGCAGACCCTGTATGTAGTTAAAGAGGAGGAGTGTGAAATATTAGATACGATAAGCATAATGAGAGAGGAAGTACTAGAGGGTCTGGCATCCTTGAAAGTGGATAAATCAGTAGGGCCAGATGTATTGCATCCCGAGTTGTTAAAGGAAGCCAGGGAGGAAATAGCAGATGTGCTGAGGAGCATTTTCAAATCCTCACTAGATACAGGAGAGGTACCAGACGATTGGAGGTCTGCGAACGTTGTACCATTGTTTAACAAGGGTGCGAGGGATAGGACAAATAATTATAGGCCAGTCAGTCTGGCCTCGGTGGTGGGTAAATTGTTAGAATCAATTCTGAGGGACAGGATTAATCAGGGATAGTCAACATGGATTTGTTGGGGGAAGGTCATGCCTTACTAACTTGACTGAATTTTTTGAGGGAGTAACAAGGAGGATTGATGAGGGTAGTGCAATGGATGTGGTCTACGTATATTTTAGTAAGGCATTTGACAAGGTCCCGCATGGCAGACTGGTCAGTAAAATGAAAGTCCCTGGGATACAGGTGAATGTGGCAGGTTGGATCCAGAATTGGCTCAGGGACAAGAAACAAAGGGTAATAGTCGACGAATGTTTTTGTGAATGGAAAGCTATTTCCAGTGGCATTCCACAGGGTTCAGTGCTGGGTCCCTTTGCTGTTTGTGGTATATATTAATGATTTGGACTTAAATGTGGGAGACATGATTGGGAAATTTGCTGATGACACAAAAATTGGTGCAGTTGATAATGAAGAGGATAGCCGTAGACTCCAGAATGATAGCAATGGTTTGGTTGAGTGAGCAGAAAAGTGGCAAATGGAATTCAATCCAGAGAAGTGTACAATAAACGAGAGGATATTGAGAGGGTTAGAAGAAGTGAGAGACCTTGGAGTGCATGTCCACAGATCCCTGAAGGTGGCAGGACAGGTAGATAGAGTGGTGAAGAAAGCAGATGGAATGCTTTCCTTTATTGGCCGAGGTTTGGAATACAAAAGAAGGGATGTAATGCTGGAACTGTATAAAACGCTTGTAAGGCCACAGCTGGAGTATTGCATACAGTTCCGGTCACCACATTACAGGAAGAAAATAATTGTTCTGGAGAGAATACAGAGGAGATTTACAAGAATGTTGCCAGGGCTTGAAAGTTGCAGCTATGGGGAAAGATTGGATAGGCTAGGGTTGTTTTCCCTAGAACAGAGGAGGTTGAGGGGTGACTTAATTGAGGTGTACAAAATTATGCGGGGCCTAGATAGAGTAGACAGGAAGGACCTGTTTCCCCTAGCGGAGAGGTCAATTACCAAGGGGAACAGATTTAAGGTGATTGATAGAAGGATTACGGGGGACATGAGGAAAATCTTTTTCACCCAGAGGGTGGTGGGTGTCTGGAATTCATTGCCAGGAATGGTGGTGGAGGCAGAAACCCTCAGTTCTTTTAAAAGGTACCTGGACATGCACCTGAAGTGCTGTAACCTGCAAGGCTATGGACCAGGTGCTGGAAGGTGGGAATAGATAGCAGCTAGTTTGTTCAGCCGACACAGATACAATGGGCTGAATGGCCTCCTTCTGTGCCGTAATTTTTCTATGGTTCTATAGTTTCTAGGTTAGTAAGGTGGACTTTGCAGGGTTGACCAGGCTGGATTTGCTGTTGTCGTTTCTCGTGGCTAAATCGATACCGGATGGTCCGTCTGGTTTCATTCCTTTTCTTAGACTTCATTGCGGTTTGATACAACTGAGTGGCTTGCTCGGCCATTTCAGAGGGCATTTAAAAGTCAACTGTTTCGGCCTCAACTGGACTATTGTGTCCAAATCTGGGCAACTCTATTCCAAAACGATGTGAAGGCATTGGAGAGGGTGCAGAAAAGATTTACGTGAATGGTTCTAGGATTGAGAGATTTTAGTTACGAGGATAGATTGGCGAAGCTGGGGCTGTTCTCCTTAGAGAACAGAGGTTGAGACAAGATTTTGACAGAGGTATTCAAAATAAAGAGGGGTCTGGAGAGAGACGACAGGGAGAAACTGTTTCCATTGGCAGAAGGGTCAAGAACCAAAGGAAACTAATTTAAGCTGATTGGCAAAAGAACCAGAGGCAATATGAGGGACAATGTTTTTACACAGCGAGTGGTTATGATATGAAATGCTGAGGATGTGGTGGAGGCAGATTCAATCATGACTTTCAAAAGGCAATTGGATAATTATCTGAAGAGGAAATGTTTGCACGGCTACGGGGAAAAGGCAGACGAGTGCGGCCAGCTGAGTAGCTCTTACAGAGAGCCAGCATGGACACGATGGGCCAAAGGGCCTCCTTCTGTGCTGTAATCATTCTAAGATTCAATACTAGCAATAATATATTATAAAATATTATAAATCATAAATTATTGATTTATTTCAGCTTACCATTTCAGTCATTTTCTTTTTAATTACATGCTGATGATAACTTAAAATAGAAGTGCTACTATTGCAAAAAGCAGGCAACCTGTAAGGTAATTTATTCATTTCTATTTAAAAAGTGCCTTCATTGGTAACCCCACTACCCCAATCTCACAGCAGGCACATCTGGCAGCTTCACTGGCAGAAATGTTCTGATGTCTAAGGGTATCATTATACAGCAGGTAGTCATATCTCTAAAGTTTAATGCACAGAGCTCTGCTGGCTGCCCCATTAAGCTTTAGCATTCGCAGACAGTCACTGCCAGTATTGGAGTTCTAGCAAACAAAGAGCATTGAACAATAAAGGTCAACAGATCTCGTATGAGGTACTTTTTAAATCTTGGCTTTGCATGGTGCTGGAATTACCTGACATAATTACAGATGAGGAAGGCATATCTAAATTCAGCCATCCTGAAAGCTGTCAAAGTTCCCCCCCCCCCGCCCCACCCCCACAATGCTGCATTTAAGTGTTTGCTAAATTTGTCCCAGGTTTTCACCTCCTCTCCTCTTCCTGTGACTCTAGTCCATACAATGGTCCCTCTTTCTGTGAACGGGAGAATGTGAACATCAGTCCTAAATTTGCCTGTTCCTGGTCATGAAATTACTCATGTAATTTGCAAAAATTCTGGATTTACCTTTTACATTCCCTACCTTGAATATTCTCACATATTTCTTTCATAGGCTGAAAGGCACAAATTTCTTCATCTCCTCGAATGATGCAGCGTAGGAGGAGTAGACTCAGCCCACTTTACCCATGCTAGCTCTTTGTTACAGGTATCCAATTAATCCCACTTCCCTGCTCTTTCCCTCTCACCCTGTAAATTTTTGCTTTCAACTATTTCTCCAATTCTCTTTTCAATGTTACTACTGAAACTGCTTCCATCACCCTTTCAGGCCGTCTTCTAGATTGCATCAACTCGCTGTATAAAAAAATGTTTCCTCATGTTGTCTCTGACTCTTTTCCTAATCACCTTAAATTTGTGTCTTCTGGGTACCAACCTTTCTGTCACTGGAAGCAGTTTCACCTTATTTAGTCCATCAAAACGGTTCATGATTTTGAACACCTCTATCAAACCTCCTCTGGAAGTAGTCTCACACTACTTGGCTACAGTCTGATCACTGGCCAATTGATGTATATTTGAAAACATTTTATGTTGGCCAAAAACAACAATAAAATGAGACAGTTATGGTTTTATTATTTCTTATCTGATAGTTCTTAGTTGGACTTTTTGGAATTCAACAGAAATGAAGGCAGAAAAGAAATTTAGAGTATTGATGCCACCCATTACTGAGATTGTTCTTAGTGACTTATTGGAAAATGTAAGTATCTTATCATTGGGTTTCTTGCTCTTTAATATAAGTCAAGTACCTAGCCATAATTTTTTTTGTTCTTTGTAGTTACTGTCCTCTGAATTGGGTTTGCTTCTAAAATGCAGATGGCACCATGGACATTACAAGTAGGAATCTGCAGTTCCTTCTTTTTGAGATGTGAATAACTAACTATCATTATAGAAGCATTCATGTTTCTTCCCAAAGGCATTGGCCCATTCTTAACTGTAACGCTGTAATCATTTCAGACTCCAAGGTGCTTAAAAAGACCACATGCAACATATGGAGCTGTTAATGAGTCTATTAATGGAACAGCCCCATATGCGATGCTGCAAGTTTTGAAAGCACCTTGTTTACGTGAAAAGCACCTCATATAATACATTGTTAGGCATTAATATGCCAATGTCAATGGGAGAACAAATGAATGCTCTATGACTGATGGTGCTAATTGTTTCACCTCAGAACTCAGCAGAAGGAACTTGTCTATTATTATGTGCTTGAGCTCCCTGCAGCAACCTACAGCAAACTTAACAGCATTAATTCATTCTAAAAATATAAAAAATGTATAATCAAACAAGGGCTATTTAACTACTTAAAAGGGTAATGAGAAATTGAAGTACTGCAGTTAATCAGCTCAACTTCATGCCAAAGGTTAAAAATTAACGTATTAAATATGCATTCGGAGACGGCACAGTGGCGCAGTGGTTAGCACCGCAGCCTCACAGCTCCAGCGACCCGGGTTCAGTTCTGGGTACTGCCTGTGTGGAGTTTGCAAGTTCTCCCTGTGACCGCGTGGGTTTCCGCTGGGTCCTCCGGTTTCCTCCCACAGCCAAAGACTTACAGGTTGATAGGTAAATTGGCCATTGTAAATTGCCCCTAGTGTAGGTAGGTGGTAGGAGAATGGTGGGGATGTGGTAGGGAATATGGGGTTAACGTAGGATTAGTATAAATGGGTGGTTGTTGGTCAGCACAGACTCGGTGGGCCGAAGGGCCTGTTTCAGTACTGTATCTCTAAATAAATAAAAAATAAAATAAATTTAGTAAAAGTATGGTGGTCAGTCATGCCAAAACAATATCTGAGACAGAGCTCAACAATATTGTCTTATTCTGCAATGCTCTTTTCCAATATCCCAAGGTGTTCCTAAACAGTATTCCTGTTATAATTCAGGATGAAACTAAGTTGGAACGATGTTCAAAGTGCCGGCCATTTCATTCAATGAAACAATACTGTTGGGAATGTATACTTTGTTCTGAAAAGAAACATTATAATTTTTTATCTGATAAATTGCTGAGACATGCATCACCATTTAAATCTTTCACTGGCAACAAAGTAGTCATTTAGGGCAGAATGAATACGATTGTTAAATAGAAAATGATAATGTACAAACCGAATTGTGATGAAAGACAGGAAGCATTATATTATGCTTCAGTTTATTTATTTTATCTCAAGTGGAAAGATTCCAGAATAAAAAATAATCCTCCTCCGTTCTCTGAGTTATTCAGGAACATTTACTTTAATGATTCAAATAAGTTTGAAATAATGTGAGATATTGTTCAACTGAAATGCTTATCAATTCTGATTGCACACTAAGGTTTTCCTCTAGTGTATGCCTTTCCCAGGAGGTTAAACGGCTGAGGGAGGGGAAGGGGAGGGGTTGGGGTAGGAAGTATCTAGAGATACAAAAGCAAAATAATGCGATGATGAAAATCTGAAATAAAAACAGAAAATGCTGGAACTACTCAGCCGGTCAGGCAGCATCTGTGGAGAAAAGCAGAGTTCAGATCTAAAAACAGAAAGTGCTGGAAAAACTCAGCAGGTCTGGCAGCATCTGTGGCGAGAGAAGCAGAGTTAATGTTTCAGGTCAGTGACCTTTCATCAGAACTGGGAACAGAGTTCAGATCTGTTGCTCCAGCTTTCATGGACCAGATTGTCTTTTCCTGCCCATCTTTTTCATATATTCATTTGCTCACAAGTGCTGTCAACTGTATGAAAAACTCTCAGGGTTCATTCATACTCCATTGGGGGAAATTGGGTCAAGCCAGCCCCGGGCTCGCTTCAGGTTGCACATTGTCGTTTCAGACACAAATTTCCACTCACAGGAATTCTTTTGGTAGTGACCACACCCATTGCCATTTAATATTTTTGGGTTTTTTTTATTCGTTCATTCATGGGAAGTTAGTGTCACTGGCTAGGCCTACATTTATTGCCCATCTCTAATTGCCCTTGAGAAGGTTTCTTGAATCGCTGCATTCCTTGGGGTGTAGATACAGCCACAGTGCTGTTAGGAAGGCAGTTCCAGCATTTTGACCCAGTGACAGTGAAGGAACAGTGATATAGTTCTAAGTCAGGATGGTGTGTGGCTTGGAGGGAAACTTGCGGGCGGTGGTGTTCCCATGCATCTGTTGCCCTTATCCTTCTTGGTGGTAGAGGTCGCAGGCTTGGAAGGTGCTGTTGAAGTAGCTTTGGTGAGTTGCTGCAGTGCATCTTGTAGATGGTGCACACTGCTGCCACTGTGTGTCAGTGGTGGAGGGAGTGAATGTTGAAGGTGGTGGATGGGGTGCCAATCAAGTGGGCTGCGTTGTCCTGTATGGTGCCAAGCTTCTTGAGTATTGTTGGACCTGCACCCATCCAGGAATGTGGGGAGTATTCCATCATACTCCTGACGTGTGCTTTGTAGATGGTGGACAGGCATTGGGGAGTCAGGAGATGAGTTACTTGCCACAGAATTCCCAGCCTCTGATCTGCTCTTGTGGCCATATTAATTATATGGCTGGTCTGGTTCAGTTTCTGGTCAATGGTAATCCCCAAAATGTTGATAGTGAGGGATTCAGCGATGGTAATGCCATTGAACGTCAAGCGAAGATGCTTAGATTCTCTGGTTTGAGATGGTCATTGCCTAGCACTTGTGCACGTGAATGTTACTTGCCACTGATCAGCCCATCCCTGGATGTTGTCCAGGTCCTGCTGCATCTGGGCTGCTTCAGTATCTGAGAAGTCACGAATGGTGCTGAACATTGTCCAATCATCAGCGAACATCCCCACTTCTGACCTAATGATGAAGGGAAGGTTATTGATGACGCAGCTGAAGATGGACACTACCCTGAGGAACCCCTGCAGTGATGTCCTGGGATTGAGATGATTCTGAGATGATTGACTTCCAACAACCAAAACCGTCTTCCTTTGCTCTAGGTATGACTCCAACCAATGGAGAGTTTTCCCCTGATTCCCATTAACTCCAATTTTGCTAGGGTTAAATGATTTGCTACCTTAACACCAGAAAAGTCAAACAATTGAAGATTATTTTGGAAATTTCCTTTTTTTTTCTTTTTGGTCCTGCTAAAATTTACCCTTTGGGATTCGAACTACAACAGGCTTGTGTTCAGAGTACAGTCTGAGATCTGCAGTTTGGCTTTGAAACCAGCGCTGGGTCTGGAGATCAAATCTGTTGGCCAACCATTCTGCTCGACATTGAAAGTTTGTGCAAATGTGTCTTATGTTGTCCTAGAATTGCCATACTGAACTGTCAAATTGTCTTGACGTTTGGTTGCATTGTACCCACCAAGACCTGCCCAAGAAAAAGATATTCTGTCAGAAGGAGGAGGCACTAGAATGGCTCATGAGGCTGTCTCCAGGCTCCATCTACTTTCTAAGGTGGACATAAAAGATCCCACTACACCATGTTGAAGAAGAGCAGGGGAGTTATCCCCAATGCCCCAGCCAACATCTTTATCCTTCAACCAAGGGAGGCGGTGGCGCAGTGGTATTGTCACTGGACTAGTAACCCAGAGACCCAGGGTATTGCTCTGGGGACATGGATTCAAATCTCACCACAGCAGAAGGTGGAATTTGAATTCAATTAATAAATCTGGAGTTAAAAAGCTAGTCTAATGATGGCCATGAAACCATTGTCGATTGTTGTAAAAACCCATCTGGATCACTCATGTGCTTTAGGGAAGGAAATCTGCTGTCCTTGCCTGGTCTGGCCTACATGGGGCTCCAGACCCACAGCAATGTGGTTGACTCTGACATGCCCTCTGAAATGGCCTAGCAAGCCACTCAGTTGTATCTAACCACGAC
Source organism: Heterodontus francisci (assembly GCF_036365525.1). NCBI lineage: Eukaryota > Metazoa > Chordata > Chondrichthyes > Heterodontiformes > Heterodontidae > Heterodontus > Heterodontus francisci. The sequence goes on from NC_090385.1 coordinate 15,071,129, forward strand.
AAAGTCAATAAAAAGGAATGAAACCGGACAGACCACCCGGCATCGACCTAGGCACCGGAAACGACAACGGCAAACCCAGCCCTGTCGAACCTGCAAAGTCCTCCTGACTAACATCTGGGGGCTTGTGCCAAAGTTGGGAGAGCTGTCCCACAGACTAGTCAAGCAACAGCCTGACATAGTCATACTCATGGAATCATACCTGACAGACAATGTCCCAGACACTGCCATCACCATCCCCGGGTATGTCCTGTCACACCGACACACCGATATCGTCAACATCGACTCAGGACCCCATGAAGTCTCATGGCATCAGGTCAAACATGGACAAGGAAACCTCCTGCTGATTACCACCTACTGCCTTCCCTCAACTGATGAGTCAGTACTCCTCCATGTTGAACAGCACTTGGAGGAAGCACTGAGGGTGGCAAGGACACAGAATGTACTCTGGGTGGGGGACTTCAATGTCTATCACCAAAAGTGGCTCGGTAACACCACTACTGACCGAACCCTAAAGGACATATCTGATAGACGGGGTATGCGGCAGGTGGTGAGGGAACCAACAAGAGGGGAAAACATACTCGACCTCGTCCTCACCAATCTGCCTGCCGCAGATGCATCTGTCCACGATAGTATTGGTAGGAGTGACCACCGCACAGTCCTTGTGGAGACAAAGCCCCACCTTCACATTGAGGATACCCTCCTTCGTGTTGTGTGACACTACCACTGAGCTAAATGGGATAGATTTCGAACAGATCTAGCAATGCAAAACTGGGCATCCATGAGGCGCTGTGGGCCATCAGCAGCAGCAGAACTGCACTCAACCACAATCTGTAACCTTATGGCCCAGCATATCCCCCACTTTATCATTACCATCAAGCCAGGAGACCAACCCTGGTTCAATGAAGAGTGCAGGAGGGCATGCCAGGAGCAGCACCAGGCATACCTCAAAATGAGGTGTCAACCTGGTGAAGCAACAACCCAGGACTATCCGCGTGCCAAACTGCGTAAGCAGCATGCGATAGACAGAGCTAAGCGATCCCATAACCAACGGATCAGATCTAAGCTCTGCAGTTCTGCCGCATCCAGCCATGAATGGTGGTGGACAATTAAACAACTAACTGGAGGAGTAAACTCAAATATAAACTCAAATAACTCAAATATCCCCATCCCCAATGATGGGGGAGCACAGCACATCAGTGCGAAAGATAAGGCTGAAGCATTTGCAACAATCTTCAGTCAGAAGTGCCGAGTTGATGATCCATCTCGGCCTCCTCCTGAAGTCCCCAGCATCACAGATGCCAGACTTCAGCCAATTCGATTCACTCCGCGTGATATCAAGAAATGACTGAAGGCACTGGATACTGCAAAGGCGATGGGCCCTGACAATATTCCGGCAATAGTACTGAAGAACTGTGCTCCAGAACTTGCCACGCCCCTAGCCAAGCAGTTCCAGTACAGCTACAACACAGGCATCTACCTGGCAATGTGGAAAATTGCCCAGGTATGTCCTGTACACAAAAAGCAGGACAAGTCCAACCTGGCCAATTACCACCCCATCAGCTTACTCTCAATCATCTGTAATGTGATGGAAGATGTCATCAACAGTGCCATCAAGCGGCACTTGCTTAGCAATAACCTGCTCAGTGATGCTCTGTTTGGGTTCCGCCAGGGCCATTCAGCTCCTGACCTCATTACAGCCTTGGTTCAAATATGGACAAAAAAGCTGAACTCAAGAGGTGAGGTGAGAGTGACTGCCCTTGACATCAAGGCAGCATTTGACCAAGTATGGCATCAAGGAGCCCTAGCAAACCTAAGGTCAATGGGAATCAGGGGGAAAACCCTCCGCTGGCTGGAGTCATACCTGGCCCAAAGGAAGATGGTTGTGGTTGTTGGAGGTCAATCATCTGAGCTCCAGGACATCACTGCAGGAGTTCCTCAGGGTAGTGTCCTAGGCCCAACCATCTTCAGCTGCTTCATCAATGACCTTCCTTCAATCATAAGGTCAGAAGTGGGATGTTCGCTGATGATTGCACAATGTTCAGCACCATTCGTGACTCCTCAGATACTGAAGCAGTCCGTGTAAAAATGCAGCAAGACTTGCACAATATCCAGGCTTGGGCTGATAAGTGGCAAGTAACATTCGCGCCACACAAGTGCCAGGCAATGACCATCTCCAACAAGAGAGAATCTAACCATCTCCCCTTGACATTCAACAGCATTACCATCGCTGAATCCCCCACTATCAACATCGTAGGGGCTACCATTGACCAGAAAGTGAACTGGAGTAGCCATATAAATACCGTGGCTAAAAGAGCAGGTCAGAGGCTAGGAATCCTGCAGCGAGTAACTCATCTCCTGACTCCCCAAAGACTGTCCACCATCTACAAAGCACAAGTCAGGAGTGTTTTGGAATACTCTCCACTTGCCTGGATGGGTGCAGCTCCAAGAACACTCAAGAGGCTCAACACCATCCAGGACAAAGCAGCTTGCTTGATTGGCACCCCATCTACAAACATTGACTCCCTCCACCACTGATGCACAGTGGCAGCAGTGTGTACCATCTGCAAGATGCATTGCAGCAATGCACCAAGGTTCCTTAGACAGCACCTTCCAAACCCACGACCACTACGAACTAGAAGGACAAGGGCAGCAAATGCATGGGAACACCACCACCTGCAAGTTCCCCTCCAAGTCACACACCATCCTGACTTGAAACTATATTGCCGTTCCTTCACTGTCGCTGGGCCAAAATCCTGGAACTCCCTTCCTAACAGCACTGTGGGTATACCTACCCCAAATGGACTGCAGTGGTTCAAGAAGGCAGCTCACCACCACCTTCTCAAGGGCAATTAGGGATGTGCAATAAATGCTGGCCAGGCCAGCAATGCCCACATCCCATGAATGAATAAAAAAATCTTTTAAAACACATATCTGGTCATTATCACATTGCTGTTTGTGGGATTTTACTTCGCACATTGACTGCCACATTTCCTACACTACTAGAGTGGCTGCACTTCAAAAAAGTACTTAATTGACTGCAAAGCACTTTGGAACTTCCTGTGGTTGTAAAAGGCAGTATATAAATGCAAGTCTTTCTTTTGACTTTGTGTGGGAGAGGGGTTGAATCAATGCACTGATATGTTTAGAGAAAGCTATTGACTTTGGGGAATAGCAGTCACCTAGTTCCCCACAGTGCTCATCTTATATGTGCAGATTTAAGTCCAAAATGCCTTAATAGTGGAAATTTTATTACATTCTGACATATAATGTTTCCCTAATTTAAGGACACAGGAATGTGCAAGAATTGAAAAACCATTGCTGTCACCCTGACAAATCCCAGTGCACCAATTTGGATAATAATGTTCACACTCTTCATGTTATTGGTTTAACTCTGGACATAATTCTGTAAAACTGCTCATGTGAAAATGCATTAATGTGTAGATTCAAGATTTTAAAACTCTTAGCATTGTCATTTAATCAAGTAATTGTTGCCCAAGTTTGATAGTTCTGGGAGCCATTTTTTTGCAATAATTTACTGACCAAAATACTAAATTTTATTAGAACCCTTTCGAAACACATTTGGGACAAAATAAGTTAGTATTTGGAAACATATAGGCTAATAAATAAAAGTCAGCACAGATTTGTTAAAGGCAAGCCATATTTGACCAACTTCATCGAGTTTCTTATTGGAGTGTTGAGATGGTGGGATTAAAGAGTCAATGGCAGCCTGGATACAAAACGGGCTAAGGGACGGAAAGCAGAGAGCAGTGGTGAAGAGTTGTTTCTCAGACTGAAGGGAAGCAGGTAGTGGTGTTTCCCAGGGGTCAGTATTAGGATCACTGCTCTTTTTGATACATATTAATGACCTAGACTTGGGTACACAGGGCAAAATTTTAACATTTGCAGACGATATAAAACTCAAAAAGGTAGCAAACAATGTGGAAAATAGCAGCAGACTTCAGGAAGACATAGACAGACGGCTGAAAGCGGCAAACATATGGCAGATGAAATTTAATGCAGAGAAGTGTGAAGAGATATATTTTGGTAGGAAGAATGAGGAGGGGCAATATAAACTAAATGGCACAATTCTAAATGGGACGGAGCAACAGAGACATGGGGGTGTATGTACACAAATCTTTGAAGGTGGCAGGACAGGCTGTTTAAAAAGCTTTTGGGGTCCTTGGCTTTATTCAGAGAGGAATGGAGTATAAAAGCGAGGAAGTTGTGCTAAACCCTTATAAAACACTGGTTCGGCCTCAACTGGAACCTGTGCCTAATTCTGGGCACGTTAAGAAGGATGTCAAGACCTTTGAGAGAGTGCAGGAGAGATTCATTAGAATGGTACCAAGGATGAGGGAATTCAGTTATCTGGAGAGACTGGAGAAATTGGGGATTGTGGTCCTTAAAACAGGGAAGGTTAAGAGGAGATTTGATAGAAGTTTTCAAAATTATGCATGGTTTTGATAGAGTAATTCACTGTTTCCAGTGGCAGAAGTGTCAGTAACAAGAGGACACTCATTTAAGGTGATTGGCAAAAAAGCCAATGGCGACATGAGGAAACATTTTTTTAACACAGCAAATTGTTATGATCTGGAATGCACTGCCTGAAAGGATGGTGGAAGTACATTCAATCATTACTTTCGAAAGAGAATTAGATAAATACTTGGAGGGAAAAAAATTACAGGGCTACAAGAAAAGTGCAGGGGAATGGGATTAATTGGATAGCTCTATCAAAGATCTAGCACAAGCACAATGGGCTGTATGGCCTCCTTCTCTGCCATACCATTCTATGATGACAGGAAAGTTATGATGTGATTCACATTGTGTGATTCATTAACTAGAATATGTTTTCTTCTTTGCTTCTTCCTTGCTATTTCATGGATAAAGAATGTTCAAATCTGACAGGCTGCAAACCCAGGAGTCTTAATGGCAATGTGACTGACATCGATGTGATCCTTCAAACTGTTGTACACTGTATGGATGCACTTAGTGCAGAGACAGCTACTTCTTAACTATTACTGTTTTCAGAACATTTTGTCCAGGTTTAAGAAGAATCAGAATATTTAATTCTGTGGATCATGTATGAGGTCAGCAAAATCTAGTTTGGATAACTAACCTTTTGAATGACTGTGAAATGTAGGGCATATTCAACAAAAGCAATAATATATGCTAGCTCGAAAGAAAAATTAACCTATCAGAAAATTGTTTCTTATAAAATGGGGCCATTTTAAAATGTATTTAATTATCAGAAACACCAGGTAAAATTCTAATTCTGTCTTCTGTATGTTTCACACAGTTGAGTACTATGCTTGAATTGTTGCAATTTAGCTTCATTTTGATTGTCTGAAGTTCAGCCCTCTTGTGACTTTGACTCATCCTTTTAATCATTGTAACATTATTTATCTGTGAGTCAATCCAGAACGTGGAGGGAAAAACATTACAAGTTAATTAACCAGTTTACATCGGCATCATACATTTCTTTCAACTTTTCAAAGAGTTGGATCATGTCCCTTCACAGTATTCTTTACTTTAATGGAAGCAAGTCTGGCCCTTTGAATCTTTCTTCATGACTTGGAATTCTGAGCCCCAGAATTTTCTTTGTTGTTCATTGAACCTCATGAGTTGCATCCATTTATTTTCAAAGGTAGGTCCTAGATGATTTAAAATATCCCAAACATGTCCTTATCATTGGTACTTTCAACCCTCTCCATTTTACATTTTTGCTAATACACCTCTCTATTTTATCTGTAGGTTTCATTGTGTACAAATTTATGATCAATATTAAAATTAATGTCCCATTCCTCTGCTTATCTGCTTCAATAGTCTAGTTCTCTTTCAATGCTATTAATCTTATACTCACTGCTTGGGATATTTTTACTATGTTAAAGACACTGTATAGATACAAGTTATTGTTTTCAAGCAATAAAATCCCTATCTTTTTAATTTAAATTTTAGATGGGTCAATATTTTGTTCATTTAAAATGGAACTCTATTCGCCTAATTGAGAAAAGAAGTATTTCATTTAGCTATAGCTGTGCAACGCCTTGGTTAGACCACACCTGAAGTACTATGACCAGTTTTGAGAACCACACCTTAGGAAGGACATATTGGCCTTGGAGGGAGTGCAATGTAGATTTACCAGAATAATACCTGCCTTGATTGAAGTTTTCAAGATATTAAGAGGAACAGATAGGGTAGATAGAGAGAAACTATTCCTGCTGGTTGAGCAGTCTGGGACTGGGAGCATAGTTTAAAAATTAGAGCCAGACTTTTCAGGACTGAAGTTAGGAAACACTTTTACAAAGGGAGGGTGATAGAAGTTTGGAACTGTCTTCCGCAAGTGGCAATTGACACTAGATCAATTGTAAATTTTAAATCTGAGATTGATAGATTTTTGTTAACTAAAGGTATTAAGGGATATGGGGCAAAAGCGTGTATTTGAAGTTGGGTCGCAGATCAGCCATAATCTCAGTGAATGGCGGAACATCCTCAAGGGGATAAATGGCCTCCTCCTGTTCCTGTGTGTCTGCATGTGTGGTGAGGTGAAACAAAGCACTGATATGCTTAGAGAAAGCTATTGGTTTTGGGGAGAGGAAGCCAGTTGGTTTTCCATAAAGCTGCCCATTATCTTCAATTACAAGTTAGTTGCAGCAGCAATTATCACATCTTTTTGAGATGTTAATATGTACAGGCCTGCAGTCTTATATTGGTGCCAAGATTTCTGGACAAGGACGTCTGAGCAATTTGTCATGTAGGCAAGGTGTTGAGCAATCAAAACCCTTCAAATGTCAGAAGGATGTGGGTTGCACTTTATCCACCTGTAATAAGTAAAATTGATTAAGAACATGTTAGCGTGCCTAGTGTGAAGCAACTATTTTGGCTTGTGATATCAGATGCCTGTTGTTTGGAGTAGTGTAAAGGTTGCTTCTTTTCCCCATTGTTTAATTCCCCTGTTTCAACTGTTTCCACACCACAGCAGTAAAACTGCACTCTGGACAGTGAAGAAACACCCACATTGCTTTCATCAGTTCTAATTAAATGATTCTGGAAAAGGTTTCAAATGCTTTATTAGTTTTGAGACAGTTTATTTCAAGTCATTTAATGATTATTTATTGTACTTATTTTGCTTCTGTGTAATTATAAGCATTGTACAAAAGCAATTGACTGCTAGTTCAGAATGATGCAATCTGCTGGGATGATGTTATTTCAGAATGGTTAGTAGCACGCTGGAGGCAACCTGTGCACGATTACATAGATAGTTACACAATAGAAACAAGCCATTTGGTCCAACAGTCCATGTTAGTGTTTATCCTCTACACCAGCAGTATCCTAATCGCCTGTATCCAATTTTTCCCAAATCCCTTTGCCTCCACCCCCAATTTGTTCAACCATTTTCTAATCTATTTTTAAATGTTGACATAGGGCTGTATTTTTTGGCGGGTGTTGAAGTCCATCACTGGGGCCGAAAGTGGGAGGCAACCACCTCCAACAGCCAGTGGGACTATGGGCCAGCATTTTGCCGGTGGTGGCCAATTAACAGCACCCACCCCACCAAGAGCTGCCAGCCCAATCAGAGGGCCGGCAGCTCAGCAGCACCACCATGAGTGGTGGCCAGTGCTGAGGCTGCATCACCAGGGAAAAGGTGCCACAATGGTGGGGCGCCCTTGAAGAGAAGTGAGTTTTCTTTGGAGAAGCCGAGGCTGGGCAGGCAGGCCCCAGCAATCAGCTGGGGGTGGGGGGGACGGGGATGCGAGGGGGGGGGTTCTTCCAGTGGTGCCATCCTGGGCATGGCGGTGGCCATTGCCATCAGGGAGCCCCTCTGTATGCCATAGAATACCTATCACTGAGGGCCCCCCAAGAACACACTGGGTGGCGACCAGTGTTTACCAGGCGGTTTCCCAACGTGACGGCGGGGCTTCCTGATGTGGACAAAATGCCTGCAGGGGCGGGAGATGGCCCTTAATTGGGCAGTTAAATGCTTCAATTGGTCACCCGGTGGGAGGCCATGTCGCTAAGGGTCTCACCGCTGGCAATATGCCATGGCAGCAGGAAGACGTTAGTCCCCCCTCCCGACACCTTCCTCCTTCATATTGCCAGCTTTCCCGCCTCCCTGCTCATCTCCAGTGGGCTGGAAAATTCAGTCCATGGTCTCTGCTTCGATCACTATCTCCGGGAGTACAATTCATAACCTCACAACCCAGGTTTCTCCTGCGCTCTGCTTTAAATCTCTTACATTTACTCTTATATTTATGTTCTCTCATTTTATTCTCCTCAATCACTGGGGATGGTGTGTTTCTATATATTGTAGCCCATCCCATCATCATTTCAAACACCTCTGTCAAATGCTGCCCAATTAGTCACATCTTTCTTCACATTTGTATTTTACAATCCCATGCGGGATCTAGTGAGTCTATACTGTACTCTCTCTATTTCCATCATATTCATTCTATAGTGCAGTCTAAAGTGGCATACTGTAGTCTTAGCAATGTGCTATATAGATTCTATTCTACCCCTCTTGCCACTTAACTCAACATCCCATCAGCTTTTGTACATCTTTATCCACTAGAGGTGCTGATTTTAACAATTCGTGAACTTGAGCCCCCAAATCCCTCTGCTCTTTCACATCACCCAATGTTCCCCCATTCAAAGTAGAATCATAACCATCTTTTTTTTAACCCAAAATGTACCACCTTACTAACATCGATTTCCATCTGGCGCTTCTTTTTACCCATTCCACCATCTTATTAATATCCACTTGCAGCTTCTTTTGGTCCTCAAAGTTGTTTACTATGCCTCATATTTTATTAACTGCAACTTTGGACAGTACTCCCTCTAGCCCTATATCCAAATCATTGGTGTACACAATAGCGATCCCATAACAGATGCCTACAGGACACCACTACCTCTACCCCATTACTCTGACAAACAGCCATTAATTCATCCTCTCTGATTCTCCCCTTCCAACCAGCTTTTAATCCAATTTTCTAGTTTCCCTGGAATTCCATACTCCTTAGTATTCTCCAGAACTCTTCCCTGTAGCACTTCTGGTACAAAGAAATATCATGAAAGTGTAACTGTTGAGGGAGTGGCATTCATGGCAGTAATAAAGAGTGTAAGTTCTGGAGCACAAGAGATATGGGTCTGCCCTTGCAATCTGCACATTCTGGGAACATGAATAAACAGAATTGGGAGAGAGGCTAACTTATAACACTCATTGGTTTGTTGTTTAGTTTAGTATCATCAGCAAATACGATAATATTACAAAAAGTGTCATTTTAAACATCATTTTTGAATCATGTGACCGGCAGCAGATCCATAGCAGAGACACTTTCACTAGTAACTGTCACCAACCAGGGCGTTTAGCAGTTGCCTCTGTTGGTAGTCAGAACTTGAAATCAGATAAACCTCTCTCTGCTACAAAACAACAGGAAGTACAGGGAAAAATATTTTTTGTAATACTTCCGCCATTCATTTCCTCTTGTTTTGTCAATAGTTTTTCTAAAACTAATCAGCTGGTTTATAGTGTTAGTGCCATGTGATTTGAACTTCAACTCCAGACTGACATTTTTTTTTATTCATTCATGGGATGTGGGGGTCACTGGTTATGCCAGCATTTATTGCCCATCCCTAATTGCCCTTGAGAAGGTGGTGGTGAGCTGCCTTCTTGAACCGCTGCAGTCCATTTGGGGTAGGTACACCCACAGTGCTGTTAGGAAGGGAGTTCCAGGATTTTGACCCAGCGACAGTGAAGGAACGGCGATATAGTTCCAAGTCAGGATGGTGTGTGACTTGGAGGGGAATTTGCAGGTGGTGATGTTCCCATGTATTTGCTGCCCTTGTCCTTCTAGTTGGTAGAGGTCGCGGGTTTGGAAGGTGCTGTCCAAGGAACCTTGGTGCATTGCTGCAGTGCGTCTTGTAGATAGTACACACTGCTGCCACTGTGCGTCGGTGGTGGAGGGAGTGAATGTTTGTAGATGGTGTGCCAATCAACCGGGTTGCTTTGTCCTGGATGATGTCGAACTTCTTGAGTGTTGTTGGAGCTGCACCCATCCAGGCAAGTGGAGAGTATTCCATCACACTCCTGACTTGTGCCTTGTAGATGGTGGACAGGCTTTGGGGAGTCAGGAGGTGAGTTACTCGCCGCAGGATTCCTAGCCTCTGACCTGCTCTTGTAGCCACGGTATTTATATGGCTACTCCAGTTCACTTTCTGGTCAATGGTAGCCCCGAGGATGTTGATAGTGGGGGATTCAGCAATGGTAATGCTGTTGAATGTCAAGGGGAGATGGTTAGATTCTCTCTTGTTGGAGATGGTCATTGCCTGGCACTTGTGTGGTGCGAATGCTATTTGCCACTTATCAGCCCAAGCCTGGATATTGTCCAGGTCTTGCTGCATTTCTACACGGACTGCTTCAGTATCTGAGGAGTCACGAATGGTGCTGAACATTGTGCAATCATCAGCGAACATCCCACTTCTGACCTTATGATTGAAGAAAGGTCATTGACGAAGCAGCTGAAAATGGTTGGGCCTAGGACACTACCCTGAGGAACTCCTGCAGTGATGTTCTGGAGCTCAGATGATTGACCTCCAACAACCACAACCATCTTCCTTTGTGCTAGGTATGACTCCAGCCAGTGGAGGGTTTTCCCCCTGATTCCCATTGACCTCAGTTTTGCTAGGGCTCCTTGATGCCATACTCGGTCAAATGCTGCCTTGATGTCAAGGGCAGTCACTCTCACCTCACCTCTTGAGTTCAGCTTTTTTGTCCATGTTTGAAGCAAGGCTGTAATGCGGTCAGGAGCAGAGTGGCCCTGGTGGAACCCAAACTGAGCGTCACTGAACAGGTTATTGCTAAGCAAGTGCCACTTGATGGCACTGTTGATGACACCCTACATCACTTTACTGATGATTGAGAGTAGGCTGAAGGGGCGGTAATTGGCCGGGTTGGACTTGTCCTGCTTTTTGTGTACAGGACATACCTGGGCAATTTTCCACATTACAGGGTAGATGCCAGTGTTGTAGCTATACTGGAACAGCTTGGCAAGGGATGCGGCAAGTTTTGGAGCACAGGTCTTCATTACTATTTCCGGAATATTGTCAGGGCCCATAGCTTTTGCAGTATCCAGTGCCTTTAGTCGTTTCTTGATATCACACGGAGTGAATCAAATTGCCTGAAGTCTGGCATCTGTGATGCTGGGGACTTCAGGAGGAGGCCGAGATGGATCTTCAACTCGGCACTTCTGGCTGAAGATTGTTGCAAATGCTTCAGTCTTATCTTTCGTACTGATGTGCTGGGCTCCCCCATCATTGAGGATGGGGATATTTGTGGAGCCACCTCCTCCAGTTAGTTGTTTAATTGTCCACCACCATTCACGGCTGGATGTGGCAGGACTGCAGAGCTTAGATCTGATCCGTTGGTTATGGGATCGCATCGCTCTGTCTATCACATGCTGCTTACGCAGTTTAGCATGCAGGTAGTCCTGGGTTGTAGCTTCACCAGGCTGACACTTCATTTTGAGGTATGCCTGGTGCTGCTCCTGGCATGCACTCCTGCACTCTTCATTGAACCAGGGTTGGTCTCCTGGCTTGATGGTAATGGTAGAGTGGGGGATATGCCGGGCCATGAGGTTACAGATTGTGGATGAGTACAATTCTGCTGCTGCTGATGGCCCACAGCGCCTCATGGATGCCCAGTTTTGCATTGCTAGATCTGTTCAAAATCTATCCCATTTAGCAGGGTGGTAGTGCCACACAACACGATGGACGGTATCCTCAATGTGAAGGCGGGACTTTGTCTCCACAAGGACTGTGTGGTGGTCACTCCTACCAATACTGTCATGGACAGAAGCATCTGCGGCAGGCAGATTGGTGAGGACGAGGTCAAGTATGTTTTTCCCTCGTGTTGGTTCCCCCACCACCTGCCGCAGACCCAGTTTAGCAGCTATGTCCTTTAGGACTCGGCCAGCTCAGTCAGTAGTGGTGCTACTAAGCCACTCTTGGTGATGGACATTGAAGTCCCACACCCAGAGTACATTTTGTGCCCTTGCCACCCTCAGTGCTTCCTCCAAGTGCTGTTCAACATGGAGGAGTACTGAATCATCAGCTGAGGGAGGACAGTAGATGGTAATCAGTCGGAGGCTACCTTGCCCATGTTTGACCTGATGCCATGAGACGTCATGGGGTCTGGAGTCAATGTTGAGGACTCCCAGGGCAACTCCCTCCCTACTGTATACCACTGTGCCACCACCTCTGGTGGGTCTGTCCTGCCGGTGGGACAGGACATACCCAGGGATGGTGATGGCAGTGTCTGGGACATTGTCTGTAAGGTATGATTCCGTGAATATGACTATGTCACGCTGTTGCTTGACTAGTCTGTGGGACAGCTCTCCCAACTTTGGCACAAGCCCCCAGTTGTTGGTAAGGAGGACTTTGCAGACCACACAGGGCTGCGGTTTGCTGCTGCTGTTTCCGGTGCCTAGGTCGATGCCGGGTGGTCTGTCTGGTTTCATTCCTTTTTACAAATGAAAATGATTCCAGACACCAACTCTGCCCATCAAACCATCTCCTAATGGCAACTAGGAGTAATATTACTTACTTATTTTTCGCTCGTGATGGTGGATCTTCAGCAGTTTATTGCCAGACTGGTCTTGACAGCCAATCATCAGAGTTGTGGGGGACATAAGAAGGTGATATGAAGTTCCCATGATAGTCATATTTACACAATGATTGCACTTGCCTTTTAAAGACCAGAATTATAATCTTCTTTGCTATTGACAAAGATTACTTTTGTTTCCTTTTAAAAAAACATTCTGGATATGGCATCACTGGCAAGGCTGGTCTTTATTGCCCATTCATGTTGCTCTTGAGAAGGTGATTGTGGACCACCTTTTTTGTCAACTGTTGCAGTCCATGTGGTGAAGATGCTCCTATGATTTGGTATGGCAGGGCGTTCCAGCATTTTGTCCGAGACAATGAAGGACTATCCTCAAAGTATATTAATCAAACCCCTGAATGGCCATTATTTTCCTGCTTAGTTCTGAGCTCTTTGTAAAGAACTAATGTTTTTCATGAAATATACAGTGACCAAAACTGGACAGAGTACTCTAACTGCAGTCCTGTGGTTTATTGTGAAACAGAAATCTAATATTGTCGTAATATGGTCGTAAATTGCAAACTGTGACAAAGCACCTTTAATATTCTGTTTATCTTAATTATATTTTCACACCTGAAGACTTTTCCAAAAACTGTAACTGCACTCAAATAATTTTCCACATTCATCAAGTGACAATATTGTAATCAATGCAACATTTTCACGTTGAATTGCACCAGTTTACAGTCGCCCACTTTGGGCATCACTAACCCAACCACGGGTACTTTCAAACAGTGCTCACCTCCACTTTTCAACTTTACTTCTCATTTAATGTTTCATTATGTTTAAAAGATCTGTTTTTAATTCCCTCATTGAGAACATTGTGAAAATTGGAGGTCCAAGATTTCATCCTTGTGGATGTCAAAATATAATGCCTATTTATATCTAACCTTGGGCATAGCCAATTTTCAGTGCAGTTCACTGCCTGTGTGCAAATCCATGAGATAATCAACCTTCACTATCAGCCTCTTGTGAGATGTTTTATGACATTCTATTTGAAAGTCAAGTTTCGTAATATCTGCTGGAAGGCTTTTCCTCACTATACAGATCAATATTTACCTACTTCATCACAGACTGGGTTTGTGCATTAATTTTCAAGTCAAGATTAGAAACGATCCCACTATCCTCCTTTATGAATATGGAAAATGAAGAACTTAGTTAAAAATGCTGTCACTCTCTGATTATTTGCACCTGATTTGGCGTTTCCATCTAATGAAAAACAAACTGCCTGTTAACTGCCCAAATTATTCATCTCTGTAGGTACAAACATAAACAGAATTTTTTTAAAAATATCCTGTGATCTATTTTTATTTACTCTTTTCTTTCCCCTCCCTGCATTTCCATTTTAGCAGCCTTTAGAGGTCAACAATTTGGAAGTTGATAGATTGTGTTTCGATATATATCTATAAATTCCAATTTAGTTGTAAATGATCAGATTGTGGATGAATTGTTAAGTAAGTTCTTCACTTTTGTGAGATAATTTCTAATCTTCCACATTCAGTGTATCTCTTGCCTTTCTGAATTTTTGAAATGCTTCTTGTCTTCAAATGTTTTACTTGTCTCTGTCTTTCTTTCTTACCTTACACTGGAAATGATTTCCCTTGCAGTAAAGCTCATTTATAAAGTGTTTGGTGTCACATCAAATGCCTCACAAATTAACCTGAAGCACTGTACTAGGTGTGTGTGACGCTTTCAGTACTATTCGTAATTGACATTGTAATATCTGGCCTAAATTGAAAAGAATAAGGGGTTTATTTTGGTAAAAGCGTGAAAACAGACAGTAAGGGGGGAATTTTATGCTCTCCCCTAGAGGCAGGGAGAGCGTGTAATTGGAGCGGGGTGTGGTGGGGGGGGGGGGGAGCCCCTCTACCTTCCCACCTCCAGCGAAATTAAGTCAAGACAGGAAGACCTGTAAATGGCCTTACCACCCTGACACCAATTGAGGCCCTTAACTGGGAAATGAATGTCCAAGTAAAGGCCCCATCCTGCCATTGTCTCAGTTAGCCAACTCTCTTACATCCACCTTCCCTGCGACCCCCACCCTTCAAGACCCCTCTCGCCCTGACCTACCTGGGTCCAGCGCCACTCTGGGCCTCAGGTGGGTGCTCCACTGACAGCAGCCACTGCCTTTGCAGTGACACTGCTCTGTTGAAAAGTTGCCAGCCTCTGTTGGCCGGCAGCTCTCAGAGGGCATAAATTCCGTTGCGGAGGTCTTTGATCCTGTGGAAGGCCCGCCGCTGTCCAGTTAAGTGTCTAATTGGCACTTGATTTGGCAGGCCTCCCACAGAAGGGGCGACACGGATTTCTCAGTGACATTTTTGCTGGATGTCAAGACCCCCCATCACCCAGATAAAATCCTGGCCTAAGTGGGTGCTGTACTAATAAGGCACACCAGTTTGAAAGTCTGGTTTTGTTCACAATTTTGGACCTCATTGCTTACCACCATGATTTGAACTTGCCTGGAGGTGCTAAACGGACACCTGCAAGTTTGTCATTCAAACGCTAATTAGAAACAATTTTCCCACCCCGGACTTAATTTCGGCGGAAGCGGGAATGTGGCGGGGTCCCTCTGCTGCCACCATCCCACCCAATTATATGCTCTTCTCGCCTCCAAACCTGCTGCGGGGGAGAGCATAAAATTCCCCCTTGTATCCTCCTTGCACTCATTTCCACTGAAGGTGTGGAGCGCACTGGGTGACACACAGCAGCACATTACAGGATGGTGCATGGACCGAGTGAGAGGGTGCACAGGTTCTCAGATGTGGCACCAGATGTCCTAATATGGGAGGTTCAGAGGAGGAAGGATGGTTTGTACCCGAAGCAGGAAGGAGTCGACCACACCCCTTGTCACTCCTGTCCCTCTATCCTGCAGCAGCCGATACTGCTGTGCCTGGACTCAAGTCCTCATCCCATTCCTCGTCCAGACCAAGGGAACCCCTCGCAAGATGCAGATGACTGAGCACTCCTTTTCCCCTGGTGACTCCTATAAGGAGTCCAATAATGTAGAGTAACATAGCACTCACTCTTTAGGTGACGTCCTCAAAGAATTTCCAGAATAAATGTTGATAGAGTGTTGGTGAAGTCTTGACAAAGTCTCCCAGAAAGTCTCCTGGTGTGTTTCAAAAGTCCTTTTCAAACCTCCAGCAACAAGATCATTTCAGATTTCCATCATTTGTGATATTTATTTTATACACTAGCTCAGATTAGAATGATCCTTTTTTATCATTAGCAGAGAGAATAAAATAAGGATAATCTGGCTCCATTTATGTCTTGCACTACAGTGGGAACTAAAATCAGTTTTGCAAATATTCCTATATCTTTAATTGAGAAGCCAGACTTTGTTGTGAACTGGAAATTTAATGATGCTACTTGCTAATTGCACCAAAAGTTGACACTTAGTGTTATATTTTATATCGTCTTTTTTTCAGCCAAAAAATTATTCTCCGACCTTATGCAGGGCTACAGAGAAAGATCAGAGAATTGGGACTAATTGGGTAGCTTTTTCATAGAACCAACACAGACACAATCGACCAAATGGCCTCCTTCTGTGCTGTATAGTTCTATGATTTGTATCTATGCTTATTACAGAGGTCTGATAATGCAACATCATTTAAACTAGTTCCAGAAATAACTTTGTAGCCATGATGAAGCCATTTTGCTGGAAAGCTGCAATGCTGCAAAACAATGGTTTGTTTTGTCCTCGGGATTTAATTACTCACTGAGCAAAGAAAAACTTCCAGTGTTTCACAAGCTGAATGTGGGGCTAAATTAATTTACTAATCTGCAGCAATGCTAAGCCACTTTCTGTACTGTGCCAATACATCTGGGGAATTTTTTTTGAATTTCATATGGATCATAGGACTAATCTGAATTTAGATTAAGAATTTGAGCAAATATTGCTTTATGAGGAATAAATTAGAAATATTCCTTTGTGAGGAAATATTTAGTATCTTACCAGAGTTGATGGGTTATCAGTATTAAACATGATTATAAACTTTAATAGCATTGCTGTTGCCTTATTTAGGACTTTATTGATCATTCAGATTCAATCCACAGTAGACAATTACATTGTCCTTGTGACTTTTTCAAGATATAGTCTGTGTAATGTGTTATATATTAATGTAATATTATTAACATTTATAATGCTCATATCTGCTTTTATGTAAAATGGTTGAAGAGTAAGTTATTATGGATTGACTGCTGTTATGTGAACAAAGATATCCTTTGCAATATTCAACCTATTTTCCAAATCTTATCAAATAAATTAAAACTTATATAACCATTAAAATTCTGGATGAGATGCTAGGCTGAGTCCCCGTCTTCTCTCTTAGATGGGCATAAAAGATTCCATGGTGCTATTTCAAAGAACAAACAGAGGAGTTCTTCCTGGTGGTCTGGCCATTATTTATCCCTCAACCAATATCACTAAAGGAAAACAGATAATCTGGTCATTACCGCGTTGCTGTTTGTGGGTGCTTGGCTGCCCTGTTGCCGACATTACAACAGAGACTACACTTCAAAAGCACTTCATTAGCTGTACGGCATTTTGGGACAACCTGAAGCCATGAAAGGTGCTATAGAAATGCACATTCTTTCTTTAAGTTAAAACTTCAGCAGTTGGGAGTGTTTGTTCATTTATTTCCATCTCGCTAGCCTGTATGGCACCCATTGACAACTCTCAGTAGTAATTCAACTAATACCAATTTAAAGGTGTCCTTTTTTAAAAAGTTCAGAATTGTCTCATCAGAAGTGCAGGTAATATGAAATAAAGAGGGACATTTCATCAGATTTTTCTTTTCTTACCTATGTTTTCCTGTAGATTGATTGATTGCTATTTCCCCTTCCTTTCAGTTTCTGTCCCATTTAAAGAATCGTCGATGATTTTCAGAATGTTATCAGCTGTATATCCTCTGATCAACATTAGAATAAGTTGTACAGTATTTGTTAGAATACATCCAATGGAATTTAAATGATTAGGTTGGACTTACCCTTTTAATCTGTCTATCTTTCTTACTAGACTATAAGCCATTTTGGCATTCTGAAACATTTGATGTTAATTATGGATTTTATTCTTTGTTAGTTTGACTTGCAGGAATAGCATGGTTTTAGTATAAAATAACTGAGTGAGGAAATCCAATATTATAAAAAGAGTGGCGCAACGGAGTGATAATTCTGTGCGTTCACAGCAACTTGCTTTCATATCATGCCACTAATGTAGAAAAATGTCCAACACAGAGGCGTAGTTGAAAACTGGATACTGAGCCAGAGGGGGGGGGGGGAACATAGTTTGTCTTTTTGTTATTTTGAGATGGTCATTACCCGGTGCCTATATGACACAAATGTTATTTGCCACTTTTTAACTCAAGCCTGGATATTGTCCAAATCCTGCTGTAGGCTGGCAGGGGCAGTCTCATTAGCGGAGGAGTTGTGAATGCAGCTAAACACTGTGGAATCATCAGAAAATAACCTCACTTCTGATCTTATAATGAAGGTAAGGTCATTGATGAAGCATATGAAGATGGTTAGTGTTAATTGGATATCAATTTTGTTTAATTATATGCAGGTGGAGTGCATTAATTGGTGTTTTACTTGAGCACTTATAAAGAGACACTTACTGAAATAGTGTGGGGTTGAGTTAGGAGGTATATGCTTGTAATGTTTCACTGTGTAAATACATTTAAGACTGAGTAAAGATTGGCTCCAGTATCACCCTTCACCAACTGGATTTCTGGAATAGAACAGTTGGGGTGAAGGTACTGCCCCAAATATCTCCAACAGCAATGCGCTGGAGCTGCAATGATTGCTATTGACAACCACAACAATCTTCCAGTGCTTTAGTTGCATCTCCAGCCATTGGAGGGCTTCCCCTTGATTCCTCGAAGGCCACAGCTTTGTCAGTGTTCCTTGATACCATATTTGGTTGATTTCGGGCTGGATGTCAGCTGTTCTCATATCTCCCTAGTATTCAGCTCTTGTGTCTATGACTGAATCAAGTCTGAGATGAGGTTTGATGTAACCTGAAATGAGCATGAGTGTGAAGGTGAATACTTCTTCCTGGCTTTGTTGATGATGCCTTCTATCACTTTTCTGGTGTTTGGGAGGAAGGCGAGAGAGTGGTAACTGGGCTGGATTGGATATATCTTGTTTTATTGTAAAATGGCATCTACCAGACAATATATGAACATTTTCCCATAGCTGCACTGACCAGCTTGGCCAGAGTTGGGAGATTGGTGGTGGGAATGGCGGGGGCAGTGAGTGGTTTGTTCTGGTACATATTTTCTTCCCACTGTAGGATTTGGTCATGGTCCATTGCCTTCATTGTATCCAGTGCGCTTAGCTGCTTAATGTCATGCGAAGTGAAGTGAGTTGCCTGGAATCTAAGATGGTAGAGGACTCAAAGGAGAACAAATAAGCCTCAGCACTTTTGCTTGAAGATGCTTGCAAACACATCAGCCTCATCTGCTGCTCTCCTGTGCATAACGGTTGGGGATGCACATGTTCATGGAGGCCCCTCCTCCCATTAGTTGCTGGATTATCTACACCATTAGTGACAAGAGAGATTTGCTCTAATTTCTTGGTTATAGGAACAGGAATTCCTTCGAGCCTGTTTCGCCATTCAATGAGATCATGGCTGATCTGTGACCTAACTCATATACCTGACTTTTCCCCATATCCCTAAATACCTTTGACTAACAAAAATCTATCAATCTCCATTTTAAAATTAGGAATTGACCTAGCATCAAATGCCATTTGTGGAAGAGACTTCCAAATTTCTGCCACTCTTTGCATGAAGAAGTGTTTCCTAATTTCATTTCTGAAAAGACTGGCTCTCATTTTTTTGACTTTGCCACCTAGTCCTCGACTCCCCAGCTAGCAGAAATAGTTTCTCTCTATCTACGCTATCTGTTCCCCTGTGGTTGTAGGACCACATTGCTCTATCTATATGTTGCTTTTGATGTTTAGCATCCAGGTTGTCCTGTGTAATGGCTTCATTAGGTTGGTACTACTTTCTAGGGTATGTCTTGTGCTGCTGCTGGCATATCCCTCAATTTTGTTTATTAAACCAGAGGTGCTTACCTAGCTTGATGTCGATAGATTCGTGAGGGATGTGCCAAGCCATGAGGATACAGGTTTTGATTATATACAATTCTGCTGCTACTGATGGTCCACAGGGCTCCTAGATCTGATATTATTTTGCTCATTTAATTGTTAGCGTAGAATCAGGCAGCGCAGAAAGTGGCGATTTGGCCCATCATGACTGTGCCATCTCTTTGAAGCTGCTGTCCAATTAGTCCCAGTCCCACACTTGCTCACTACAGCACTTGCAAAGTAATCTTGGCTCCATTGAAAAACTAACAAGACTTTGTATTTATACAGTGCTTTATCAAGGTTCTTATTCAGTTAATTATTTTGTGTTGTGTCTGTTGTGTCGGCAGATTAGGCTTTATTGTAGTGTTGTGCTATCGTGGCCAAAAAGAAATGATGAAAAGTGAACTGTTCTCATGTTGGAAATGTGTAACTATGAAACATGGCTATAAGAAAGTTGATATAAGTTCTGTTAATTGTTTACATTGAAAATTTAAACTGTCTAAAAGTTTTGACTTTTGTTTTAATCTGCTGGAAATACAAAGGCACTAAAAATTTGAACACTTAGAATATCAACTCAATATAAGGTAAATCACGCTGTTTTCCTGATACCATTACAGTCATGTCCTGTCGAAAAGCATCTGCTCCCACTGGAAATGTGGGTGACAAAAAAATAGATTTCCTTTTTTTATTTGATTAAGTTAAAATCAGAAAATGCACAAGATAAATGTGCCCAATACACAATGTTGTAGCATCTGTGATAATGTTGCACAATCTTAAGTACACAGAGATCACATCATCTCTTTCCCCAATTATGATGATCATCAAACCTGATTACAGTGATTGAGTACACTGTTGTATTTGATTATGGCACTGTGCTAGACCCATATTATTATCACTTGGTACTGAAAGAATACATTGTGTTTGCGATTTATTTCGGGTGAGCGCAGAATAGAAACCTGCCTGGGTGTTTCAACCACAAAGTGATTTGGGCCAATTATCCTATTGTCTGCAGTATATCACTCCTGTCAGAATACTCCAAGGTCACTTTTAACAGGACACTTACCTGCACTGATGAATTACAGTGTCAGTCACTGTTGCAGAATGAGGTTGCTGCTTTCGCTCTGCATCATCTGATCCACCTCTTCAATTCTGATTCTAGATTTTCGATTTTTGAAACCTGTTTCACCTGTTTTAATTCCCCCACATCTGTAAGAATAAAAGTCTACAGAGTAGTGAAGTTGAATGTAAGTTTATTGTTCCTAGATATGCGACTGAGACTTCACTATAAGGGCTTTCTCCATTTACATTTTGAAAAAAACAGCTTCAAAAAATCTACCACAAAGCTCTGCCATATGTGTGACATCAGGAAGCTCTTAGTACATTGAAAGCAACGACAGAAATGAAAGACTTGCATTTATATAGCACCTTTCACAACC